>NC_046170.1:44867684-45167684 GCF_011064425.1 Rattus rattus
GCATTGTGGCCGGAGGCTATGGGTCATGTGGCTGTTCAGAAAACTTTTCATGCAAGAATGTTCCGGGAACCATTGTACAGCAGGGGAGGGTGAAAAGTTCAAGCTCTTACAGACCCCACTTCTTCTTTTGGGGTAGTTAGGCGGCTTATTATTAATTTTTTTAATTCTTCAAAACCAAGAAAATCAGTCACCTGCAGAACTAAAGAGGAGCCTCCCCTTCCCAAGCTCCTCCCCTTCCCAAGCTCCTCCCTCTCCTTCCGGTGTTGACAAGAAAGACCTCGGGATTAGCCCGGAAGGTGGAGGAAGAGGCTCTTGAACTGTGACTTTCCGAAAACCCCTCCAGCAATGAGGCTTTATAAAATGCAGGCCTCTGGACTGATATTGAAGAACCCTAGTTCTTACTGAAGTGTAAGCGCTATTAAGAGGCTTGGCCTGGTAGAAAGTAGGTAGGTTATAAGGACCCTAAGGGCTTTAGCCAGCTTTACACCCACCGCCTCAGGTCAAGATTAGGCCAAGTATTAGCTTCCTGCCTCGGGTCAAGCCTAGGCCAAGACCATCCTCCACCCATAATTCTTGGGAGGAACAGGTACATTCCTGAAAATCTGCAGAATGTACTGACTGATAGTCACCTAACCCTCCTGTCCCAGATAGAGCTCGAAGGCATGTCATATAAGTTTAAACTGTTGCTGATGTAACCTGTACCTCTAAAAGTATAAAAACTTTTATATAGCCATTCAGGGTCACCTTCCGGTCACTCGCCACGAGGGGCTGATTGAAGGTCGACCCCAACGCACTGGAAAATAAACCTCTTGCCTTTGCATCAAACTCCATTCTCGTTTCTCACTTGGGGGGTCTCCAGGTAATTAAGACTCACTTCGAGCCTTAGGATACCAGCCTGGATTCTAGTATTGTCTGTCCACAGTACGATGGAAAATTTGTATTTGTAGTGCTTTTAGGCATGACAGTTTCCGTAGGCTTAATAACCACTGTGAGAGCCATTCAGGCAACATGATTTGCCTCATGCTGGGTCGGCCCATCTGAATCTGACCTGTGTGGTCAGCCATTCATTCTGTGTGTGCTTATCAGGAACTCTCCTCAAGACGTTAGCACAAAAACTGAAGGCAGGAAATCAGCTGAAACCTACAGATTGCCGGGTTCTGACATCCCTTGTCCCTCACGCTGAGGTAGTACTTAGCCTGTGGGGCTTTCCTGTGGCTACTACAGAGAATGGTTGTTAAATGGGTGGAAATGGGAGATTTCTAACAGAGGCACAAGGGGTTGGAAGCTGACTTCCGTTCTATGTCATCCCAGGGTCTTGGGTAGCAAGAACAGCTTGAAGTTGTCAGAGGAACAGGTCCCTCTAGCCAAGTAAGGGTGAGATGTAAGTATAGATCAAAAACTTTTCTCAGACCAGAGCCTCGTGGTTCAATTTGCCTATGACCTGTGGTCTATTGAAGATATTTGGTCAGTGCCATGCCCATGTAAGCCTGCTATGTCGCCTGCCTGGTATTTGAGTCTGGGAACATGGAACATACTAGCATTATGGGCACATAGATTCTCCAAGGACTTGGCCAGTGTGAACCAAAGAAAATGAGGAAGAAAGAGAGAAAGGGAGAGAGAGGGGCTGGGGGGGCGGGGGGGGGGGGCACACAGAGACAGAGCTGCACCTGTGTTAAAGATTAGGAAGGGTTAAAATGTTGCAGACAGAGCTACTTTACCTTGGGCTATTTTTAGTCCCTTTTGAAATCTATTGTCCCTAACTATGTCTGACCTCCTGTCTACAGAAGACCTTATGGTGCACTCTTAGCAGATCTCCTCATTAGTATTAAGCTGTCAACTGGACACAGCTGGTGGTTATCTGAGGGAGTCCCAGTTGGGGCACTGCCGGATCAGACTGGCCTATTGTCATGTCAGATTGGGGCATTGTCTTCATGGCTTAGTGATATAGACAGCCAAGCCAACTCTGGGCAGGACCATTCCTAGGCTGGGCTGAGCTGTTTAAGAAGGCTCACTGAGGAGAGGCAAGGGAGCAAGCCAGTGAACAGTTCTTCTGTGGTTTCTGCTGCAGCTCTTGATTGAGCTCCTGTCCTAATTTCTCTCAGTGATGGTCTTTGATTTGGATGCAAAAGCACACCCTCTCCTCCCCACGTTGCTTTTGGCAGTGGTGTTTATCACAGTGGTAGAAAGCGAACTAGAGTGGCTGGTCACTCATTTTCAACAATGCAAAAGCTAGAAATGTCACCGGACGCTGACTGACATCTGTAGCACAGTTTCTCCGCTTTCCTAAAACACGATGCCCGTGCCTCACTCCATGTACTGATGGGTACTTTGATGTCTGACTTTCTTTTTCTAATAAGATTTCACGTAACCACTCCCATTCGTGGGACTCTGGCATGGGCACAATGTATCCAGCTCAAGGAGAAGCTGTGAACATTGGCTGGAAGCCCGTTTGGACCCAAGGTTGTGTGACTTTCAAAATCAACACAAAGACTGAAGTGTCTCTACCGGGACCACTGGAAGGGGGTGTGTCTCATTTGGGGATGGCTGAAGGCTACCCTGTGAATCCAGATGTGTTTCATCATCCTGAGGGAGGACCACATGCATCTGTGCAGCAGCCCCTGGGCAGAGGCTGCAACTTGAAAATACACCTGGGGCAGGATTCAAGGGGCATTTCCAGTCTCCTGTCAGGGTCACCTTCTCACCTTCCTGAGATTCAAGTCGCTTTTCTTCTCCTTCAGGTTTGTTTTAATTTAATTAGTCTGAGCCCTGTGTGAGGAGTGTGCCGACCTTCCAAGGCAGCCTTGGAGCGGGTAATTATATATCTGTGCCTAGGGCCAGATGCGGAGGTCTCAAAGGCCCTGAGGATTTGTAAAGCTGCCACAGTTCTGCACCTGGTTTCCCTTCCAGCTGCACGTCTCCACTATGGTGTCTCAGGCCAGTGAGGACCCTTTACAGCTTCCGTCGCATCTGGGCCATGTATCCAGCCATTACGGCGGCTTCTGGCATGGACCCTGGCCATCTGCTCAGCATCCTGGGAACACAGGGCAGTGGATACCCTGGCTTCATCCTAACCCTGTCTTAGTGCTTGGGGCCACACAATGCATCCACAGCCACTTGGCTAAAGAGGCACACGCTACACTCCTGGTAGCGATGCTGCGGTCTGGCGTACAACTCCCGAGAGGCATTAAGTCCTTGTGCTCCAGATCAAGGAATTACAGACATGTGGATAGCAGCAAACAAAGGGGGAATTGTTAAGACAACACAAACATAAAAGAGGATGTGGAACAGAGAGAGAGAAAATTAGAAACCCAGCAGCAAGCAAGCTACAAATGTTGGGGATGTTATGTCATGTTCTCCAGGGCCTTGGGGGTCATTTGCCTAGTGTGGGCTTTCTTGTGTTCGTCCTGTTAACACAGTTATCTACGCCTCATGCATCCTGTGTCTCATTAGCATTTTAAGTCTCCACCTAGGATGTATTTTTTAATATTATAATGAGCCACGGGTCACCTTCAGTACCTCCATACATGCCAGGGGGGGGGGTGGATGGGGAGGGAAGAGGGAGGAGGGGGGGGGCTCGAGGCCTAGAGCGTGTTGGGGGAGGGTTATCATGCTGCTGACGTAGCCTTTGCGTAAGGTCTTCTGGATGCAGTGCTGTACCCTACTCTCCTGCCTCAACTGGACCTTCCTCACTTCTCCCGGAGGAATTTCCAGAGCCTCCATGAAGAACAGAAGCTGCCCCTTTCCATCCTGTCTGTGCCCCCATTCTTGGCTCTGGATTTTAAAATCCCGACCCCTCATCCAGAACGCTGGCGGCTTGTGTTTCTGTAGCGCAAAGCAAGGCGTGGCTGTGGGGCTCTCCACAGCCCGGGCTGAGCGCAATGCAGTTGGTAGTGAGGACGCATGGCCTCTGTATCTGCAGCCCCATCTGAGACCGTGGTCTGGACATCCTCAGCCTGCTGAGCCGAGGTCTGGCCCAAGTGGTGAGCAGGCAGTACTCAGAGCTTGTAAGCATCCCCGCCGTAGACTTCCTCTAGCTCTGGGCCTCCTAGATTGCGGGTCAGAACTCCTCCCCTTTGTCTTGGGCCAAAGAGCCATGGTCTTCTCCAAAGATCTGGGAGAATAGTGCTATTGGGAGTGGGTCTCACTGCCTTGTCACAGCTCAGCCTCTACATGCTGTCACCTGTGGGGGTGGGGGAGAGTTTTGTCTCATGGGCTAATGAGTGGAAACCCACCCTGGACGCTGCAGCTTCTTCTCAGTGTTACATGGCTGTCTCTGGGGCTCACAGTCAGGCGCGAGCTCCACTCTCCATCCTGGCACTTAGTTGGTGTATCCCCCGAGTGTCACTGTGCCGCTGCTGGGGCACAGAGTACCCTCTAACACACAACCTGCTGTATGGGGTCACTGAAGAGCAAGCTGACAACAAGACGGGGGATCGGGGGCTGGCTCTGTTGATAAAGTGCTTCCCTGCAAGCACAAGGGCTTCAGTTCCATCCCCAGAACTCACATTAAAAAGCCAGGCATGATAGTACAATCTTATAACCCAGTGCTGTGGCTGCACAGCCAGGCGGGTCCTTAGGACTCGATGGCCAGTCAAGACCCTGCTTATAAACAAACAGATGGTGGACTGTGCCTGAGAAATGAATCTGAAGGTGCTCCCTGGCTTCTGTGTACAGGTTTATATGCTTGCGTGTGCACCTATACCCTCACATCCCCCTCACACGCATACCCATACATGACATACATGGACAAAGTGGCATGCATTCCTGCAGTGCAACACTTGGCAGACTCATACTTGCCGTGGTACCAGTGAAGAAGAGGAAGGACAATCCCAAGTGTCCTTACCTCACACTGTGCCAGCGTCTCTCTTGTCCACTGCCGTGTGCACCAGGTAAACTGACCTGTGGGCTCCATCAATTCTTACCTCCATTTTCTGTCCCCCGCCACACAGTAGGAGCATCCTGGGATGACAGGTGTATCTGCTGTTACGTCCAGCTTCTGTGTGGCTTCTGGGGGACTTGAGCTGCATTTGTCAGACTTGTCTGGCAAAAGTTTTAACCGCTGAGCCATTAGTGGGAAGGGTTTTGGAAAAGTCTATGATGGAAATATGTGCAGCCGACGATTCAAATTCCAAAGGACGCAGAAAGTAAAGAGCCAAGGGCAGAAGAAAGAGCAGTTCACGGGGCCAGGTGGGGAGCAACATCTGGAACAGGTGGGGAGCAACATCTGGAACAGGTGGAGCGCAATAGATGACACCAGGTATTGGTAAGTGGGGGTGAGATCCAGGTCAGAGTGGGGTTTCCACGGCCAGGGGGAGACCAGAAGGGGGCCAGCATCTCCCATCTACAGTATTATCTGCTCATACAGCTGCAGGGCACTGCCTTTGGCCAATGGGTGCTGCTCTCTGGAATGCTCACACTGTACTTGCATTGAGTACTCCTACTGGAGTGTGTCCTCCAGGGTGCCAGATGGTGAGTGTGTCTTGGGCTCCCCGATGGGCAGAATCTTGGCCAAGTCCGGAGCAGACAGTGTCCCCCATCACCTGCCCCTGGCATTAAACTGTCTTGCTCTTCTCTCTTGCACTTTGCTGTCAGAAGCAAGTGATAAATACCACCTCAGCTCACTCCTCAGTGTGCCTGATTTAGCACAGCCCAGTCCAGAGCCTGGGAGTCTTTCTGCATTCTCAGACCGCAGCCTCCAGTAGAAGCCGGAGTGACAGGGCAGCCATCCAGTTTCAAAGTCAGGACCAAGATCTGCCTGCGGCCATCCATGTGACCTTGAGTTTAAGTTGTGGGTTCTCCAACCAGTCCTGCTGTCACAGCCTGTGAATGTATGCCCGTGTAAGATCATGCCCAACTTCCCTTTATCTTCACACAAAGTTTCATTTAGCCTTCAATCGGCCAACTGAATGATGCTCTTAAGATCACCAGACTGTTTTAGGGCTGGGTGGTAAGTCTCTTAACTACGATGTACCAGGCTCTGGGTTCGATGTTCAGCACTGAACAACAACACAACCAACCAGGTTAGACTGTGAAAGGAACAAGAAAGCTGGTTCATGAGATGAAACAGCAACAAAGACAGGGAAACTGAGGTGCAGAATGTAAACTGCTGTGGAGAAATAAGAATTCCTATAGTCCTGTGCGTGCCTGCCCAGCACTCCTCAGACCCTTAAGTTTAACTAGCGACAGAAACAGTATGGTGGCAAAACCTAAAAACGGTCTGTGGTGAATGTTGCTTCAGGAGCTTCGTTGAGGGAATTACTGTAGATAGGCAGCCTTCACCGCACAATGGGCATCCAAGAGACTTCAGGCAAGAGAGACTTCAGTCCTGCCAGACAGTGAGGTGGCCATTTTTAAAGCTTACCAAGGGTAAGGGCAATCCTATACAAAAGACAGCAGGCTTAACTGGGAGAAGGAACAGAGCACAGGCAACTTAGGTTTGCAGGCTAAAAGCCAGCGGGCTAGGTGTCCCTGGAGTGGTCCTATCTGCTTGGGGACTGGCTACCTTGGTTACCTTTCTAACAGGAAGACATTTAGGATACCATGGTAGCCCTCTCCTTTGTACCCCTGGGATCTTGCTGTGACATTCTGGTTTCTGTGCACTGCAGAATGTGACAAAGAAGAGTTATACATCTCCAGGGCTGCACTTCAAGGATCTCTCTCTCTCTCTCTCTCTCTCTCTCTCTCTCTCTCTCTCTCTCTCTAATAAAATCACCTTTTATTCAGTCTTTCATAATTTCATTTGTGTAAACAATGTATCTTTTTTTTTTTTTTAATCTTAATCATATACATTGCTTCAAGTGATACCCCCTTTCCCACCTTTGTGTTTTCTCCTCTCTCCCCTCTCTCTCTTCTTCCTCTCTTTCTCTCCCCTCCCATCTTTCTTTCTTTCAAGTCCAAATTGTTATCTGATCTTGTTGCCCTGGCCTTATGCAAGTGGCCATCGCTGCAGCAAGCTCACAAGTACACCAGCCATTTTCTGTCCAGAAGAATAACATCCCACATTGCTCTTCCCCTCTCTCCTGATCTTTTATTCATCTCCTCCTCTTCTGCAATGTTCACCGAGCCTTGGAGGTGCTGTGTGGAGCACAGGGTGGGGGGTGGCAGAGACATGCTACTTAGGACTGAGCCGTCGACAGGCACTTGCTCTCCATGCTTTGACCAGTTATGAGTTTGCACGAACCGTCAATCGCTGCAGAGAAAAAGTTCTCCGGCCAAGGTTGAAGCCAGCACTAACCTACAGGTGCAAGAATAAATATTTAGAAGGCAGTTTGACAGCGTGCCATTTAGCAAAAACAGTACCAGTAGGTTCTCCCTAGAGTCCTGGGCTTTCAGCCAGGCTGACAGAACCAAGCATGTGAAAGGATAATTTCTTAAACTAACATTTCTTCTTTCTGGGGGATAGGCTGGGGATGGGAAGCAGGATTTGAATCCTGATTATGGGTCAGGAAGCAGAAGCTGGAGGACTACAGACAACCAGACCAGCTGAGCTGTCAGGCCAATGTGGTCATTGAACCAGAGACTCTCAACACTCCCTGACAGTACTTCACTGAAGGCAGGGCTTTGCAATCTAAGCATGCTATGTAGGGGATTCTCTGCTGGTGTCTGATGGGATGTAAAACGATTAAGCCAGGACAGAGAATACGTATTAAGGTTTTAAGAAAGAGTAAGTGTAGAGGAATTTTAATCCAGAGACAGGGGTGCTCTGGCAAGGGATCGCATCTAAAGACCTTCTTGGGTAGGTCTGTGTGATCTGGCTGCCTTTAGGACACACCTTTAATCCCAAACCATGAAGGTAAAGTTGGTTTGTAGAAGGAAGCACCCATGTTCGAAAGTGATGTCTAGTTGAGGGGCAGACAAAGTGATGAACCAGAGAAAGATTTAACAGAATGAGTTGGAGGTAAGATACGCCCAACTCCCCCCAAAAACAGGAGAGGAAAGAGAGGCTACTTAAGAGAACAGTGGAGAGAGAGAGAGAGAGAGAGAGAGAGAGAGAGAGAGAGAGAGAGAGGCAGGCAGTTTTACTGGGACAATTTTACAGAGACAGGCTGTGAGTGAAGACAGAATGAGTCAGAGAATGAGAAGGAGGCAGAAGATTAGAACAGATTTCCAGACTTAGTTTGAGACCAAGCAGAGCAATCCAATCAGAAGGCGAGAGAAGTCAGATTGAATCAGTCAGCTTAGAAAGGAGCCCGAGCCACAACAGCTGAGTTGAACCAGCCAGCCAGAGTTCAGAAAGAACTAGAAAGGGTGAGATTATTCAGCACTAAGCCTGGAGACAACAATTATACCTGGTAAACAAAGGTTACATCAAGTAAGGAAAGGATAACTAATGCAAACTGTATAAAGCACCTCTGCTGGAGAGACACTCCATGTTTATGTAATGGTGGGCAGGACACAGACCTGAGAAGCCAAGAGAGGACCTCTGCTGCTTGGCAGCTTCAAGCCAACTTTCTTTTATGTAACCATGCCAGTAAATACCTTCATGGTATAAATGGTTGAGCCCACAGCCTCCTGACCAGATGGTGCCCATTTCAAGGCCTTGGTCTGAGGCATCGTGCTGATCCAGCAGGGCGGGAAAGGCACACAGCAGGGCACATGAATGGAGCAGCTTGCACTGGGAGAGCAGAGTCTCTTAGCATAGGTGGGTCAGCATATGCATACACACTCTGCCCCAGCTCCATCTGGCCTGTCTCTATGAATCTATCCACCTGAAAAGGGTCAAGGCCAGCTTCCCCACTCCTACAGTTGACCTCCATCACCTACTTAATAGAAAACAATTGTACAAAGCTAGGGCACCTGGGATGCCTCTAGATCTTTCTTAAGTATTGTCAGGTTTAGCACCTATGTTTTTGCATCCTTAGAAACAGAAACAATCCTTTCCACTACGACTACTATCTCCTGAACTTTCCAGTAGTTATACGGTAGTCACTTACAAAGCGGGACACCAACGGCCAACATCAAGCTAGAGAGAGCCAGTCTGGGAACACCACCATCAAAGATGTCACTGTTCACAGCAATCATTGTCCCTACATTGCCCATGTCTGCTGTGGGCTTACCAAAGGTTACGCAGAGCTGAGAGGAAGTTGAGTGAAGAGGCCATGCTAGCTGGGCACTTGGGCGGGTGTGGTGCACAGCGAAGTTTATATATTTAAGCACTGAGGACTGTCAGGTGACTCTGGAAATGGATACAGGACCCCTGCATACAACGCTTCTTGGGTCACTTTTCCTAGGGAATTTTAAAGAAAATGTCTAACCCTCCCAGAGAGGGTTGCTGACCGACTGGAGAAAGGACTCCATTCAAGCTCAGCTTGGTGAACCTCTGAGTTTACACACAGGAGTATCTCTGACTCAAAAGCATCCACACCACTCAAAAGTCCCACCCCAGCTTGGGTGCTCCACACCGTGTGTCAGCCACTCATTCCGGAGGGTGGTGGTCATGTTAGACCGGGAAGCAGCAGCTTTGCCACAGGGGCCCTTTATTCCATGTTTATACCCACCCTGGGCAGGCACACAGGAAGGTGGTAGAAGGGCATCTCACACTGACCCAGGCAACCATGTAGACCAGTGACGAGCTCTTGGACTAAAATTAAGCCCGAGCTCTGTTCATGGCTCCTAGTGCTTGAGCAGGATGCGTCCTGGCCTTGCAGCCTTGGTCTTCCAATTGAGGGCAATTTTGTTGGACGGAAGCTGAAGAAGTACAAAATAGTCAGGTCTTTACCATGTTCCTTACGTTGCTGACCCAACAACTCAGTTCACTTCTGAGACGCAGCAGATTCCATGCGCCCAAGCACCACAGTCCAAACGTAGAGTTCAACCTCATGCCATAGGTCATCCGTTCCTCGATGGACCAAAATGTTTTTTACTTGAGAGGGAGGGCAGGAGTGGGGGAGGGAGAGAGAATTGGGGAGGGACATGGATAATTAAAGTACAAACACCTACTCACCTCACCTGTTTTCTCTCTCTCTCTCTTTTTTTTTTTTTTTAATTCTTTTTTTCGGAGCTGGGGACCAAACCCAGGGCCTTGCGCTTGCTAGGCAAGTGCTCTACCACTGAGCTAAATCCCCAACCCCACCTGTTTTCTCTTATATAAAACCCTCTCCCTCTGGACTACTTGCAAAAGGTCTCGAACACATTTGCACCTGAGGTTCACCTCCCTCAGGGACATCCTCACCTTGAGATCCCCTGGGAGACTTGCAACCTCCCCGTGTGCCAAGTGCAGACACTGGTCAGAGGAGAAAGTCATTGACACCACAGCACAGCTGCCCAGGCAGGGCTCATCTCCTCTGACTGGAGAGGCTGGGTTGGACCCGGGCAAAAACCCAGGTCAAAATGAGCTAAGCTTCCCCTTTCTAGCATCCCCACTAAGCTCTTCTATGCTTAACAAATCACGCTAAACCCTGTCACCGTCATAGACCTGGATCAGAGTCCTGTGGACTACTATTAGAATTTCTAGGTTCTCGTTTGGGAACAAAGAATTGGTTCAGGGACACATGGGGAGCAGTAGAAATGGTTTATTATGAAAGAGAAAGGCATTCCTGAAAATGCTTGTGGGTCAGAGAGGGAAATCCTGGACTCCCTGGACGCCCTGGGCCAGAAAAGGTCTCCTTTTATGGGTCATTTACATAGCCACGCCTTCTATTTTGTTAACTTGTATTCTGGTTGGAGGCTTCCGCCTCCATTGGTTTCTTTGACACGCCCATCTTAATGCCTCTCCATCTGTACTGCCATAATCCTTTTATCATGAGCTCCGCTTTTATTAGCAAACTTGAGACTGTGTCTTCCAAACCATCACAGAAATCTGGCGCTGGTGTTTGTTCCTGGAGGGTGAAAACTGCTGTTGGCTTCAGCCTGAACTACCGAGACGTACCTAGAGACAGAGTGAAGTGCGAACTGACGGTCTGTTCCACTCACACCAATCTCTATCTTCCCCTTCCCCATAGCTCTGCTTCCGTCTCCTGAGGGGAGAGGAAAAGATGGATGGTCCCAGTCCATGATGCTGCCAGCACAAAGTGTCTTCCTCGTGACCTGCTGGAAGCCGTTCCAGCCTGTTCAGGAGCTGCCTCCAGCTCTGTCAGGCCACCGGCTGTGGGCTGTGGCTCCCTGAAGAACAGCCTGGTGAAGGACACGGTGTTTATTAGCAAAATGAAGATAGACGTTGAGCCAACCGTGTGGAGAACTCGGCCAGCTCCTCCCACAGCCCACACCTACTGCTCTGGCTCTGCTCTTCCAAAGCAAAAATGGCTAGGGAAAGTCTAGGATGTGAGGCAGAATTGTTTAGGGGGAAATACAGGAGCCTGCCTGTTTTTAATAAAAGAAAATCTTGCTTTGAAAGGTAACTTCTCAGTTGATACCTCCCCTCCCCTGTGCCCCTGGTTTGAAGACATACAGTCAACTGACGGCCTCTTCCCATAAGCCACCTCCCTCCAGACCTGTGATGTCTTCAGACACTCCTTAGACATCATACTTCCACAGGCTCTTTCCCTGCTCACCTCTCCCATTGCCTTGTGTGAGCAACCCCATAGTTAACATTTTTTTTTCTTTTCTAATCAGAATGTCGCTTTCCCATTTAGTATTCAGCTTAAGAACTTTCTATGTTCAGTATCCGTGGGCAAAACACTATCCACTCTTGTCTGTTTTCTCTAGAGAAGCAGAACCACACAATGAATACATATCACAGAGGGAGGGGTTTTGTTCTTTTTACAATGGCTTACATGATATGGGCTGGGTAACCAAGTGGCATCGTCTGCACACTAGAAAGGCTGAGAACACTGTAACTGCTCAGTCTGCAGGCAGGAACTCCTGCTCCTCTCCCACACAAGCTAGAAAACCCCATCTGCCCTCCTTCCCCCAAACCCTGCCTGCACAGAGAACCCCCTCAGAGAAATCTCCAGGCAATGCAAAATCAATCCTTGCTCAATCTCTATAAAACCTCCTTGCTTTAGGCTGAATGTGTGACCTCACTGTTGCGGTAAATATTTTTAAAGAGGGTAACCTTTTATCCCTGGTTAGTACTGGCACCCATATGGCATTGTGGGGTATTTCTATCTCAGTGGCTCCACGTTGCCCCAAGTACTCTCAGACCCAGGCAGTCCAAGAGCCGTTCCAGCGTGGCACCTTGTCACACTGGTCCCTAGAGTTAGATCCAGTACCTGTGGGGCCATATGAAACTAACCATAATTTGTCTCTGGTTAGTATCTCTCCCGGCGGCTCTCTGCTAGCCGCTAACTCTCTGGTTCCAGCTACCTGATAAACCCAGGGCTCTAGAAGTCCAGCATGGGCTGGCCTATCCCGGCTCCCTGCCATGGACTCTGTCCACACTCCCAGCAACTGCCCCCTGGTAGTTAAAGTCTAAACTCCCATCTACCCGGTGAAATCATGACTCAATAAGCTATAATTTATCAATCAGATTTATATATTAAATTCTCAATCCATGATACATCCACACAATAAACTCACTGGCAGAGAGGGAGAGGCAGAGAGAGAGATAGAGAGGAAGAGGCAAAGAGACTATCATCCAGGGCTTCAGCAGTCCTGGTCTGCTAATGATGGTTTTTAGTCCAAGTTGGAAGGCCAAAGAACAGTAATGCAGCAAGAATAAAATAAATGTATCCATCGTCAAGAGAGAAAGCTGTCAGGTAACTTTGTTTCTTCCCAGCTGGCAGGTAAGTTTGTTTCTCCCTCAGAAAACTTTGTATCTGGGCTGAGGATGGCCACACCCACTCTGTGGAGGGGGTTTCCCCTCTCCATTATCATTCCTGGAAATGCCTCACAGTCCTGGCCAGAGCCATGTGTCTTAGATGACTCTCCATCTGATCAAGTTGGCGCTCATGATTGGCCATCACACCAGGGTGCGAATTAAGGATGGCTCTCCAAGCTGCTGGGCTGGGTGTGGCTTGTGTGTAGTGACCACTGGGGACAACATCTTTTGGGTAACAGAACCAGTCATGTGCCATGTTTCTCCTGAGTGCTTGTGTTTTCCATCACTGAGACAGAGTCAACCTATCCTTTTCACTACAGAGACAAAACTGCCGATGTAAGTTCTTGCTTGACTCAGACCCCCACAGTGGCCCTTTCAGAGCCATGGGATTCTGTACTTTTTGAACATTAGTGGTGGACGTGGGAGCCTTGTTGGAGTGGCTTTAAAACATTGCATGTCAGAGAAGAGCAGGGTGTGGCCTCCAAGGAGCCTATTTCGTTGGTAAATGCACAGCTCCATATGCTGCCTGAGTGGTCAGATGAGGTTTACTGGAGAAATGACTTGACCTCTCCGTGCCTCAAGCTCCAGGTGTTTGTCATGGCGACAGGGCATTTGATTGACAGGGTGGTAGTGGAAAGCAAGGCTGGCTCACCCTTACAACAATGCCCTGCTTTGTCCCTGGCTTCATAGGCTTTTGAAGGCCCCAGAACTGATCTTTCGAGTGGGACAATGGCAGGACCTCCCTCACTGTTGCCGTGAAGAGCCACCATGAAGGTCAAGCATGAAGAATAAAATGCCTGAGGAGGATTACGACAAAGGCTCTTCTTCCTTTTTAAGATTTATTTTTAAGTTATGTGTGTACATGGTTTTATACATGTGTGTAGTGACCACTGGGGTGCCTGCAGGGTCCCCTAATGCTGGAGCTACAGATGGTTGTGAGCTGTGTGACACAGTGTTGGGAATTGGAACTCCAGCCCTGTGCAAGAGCAACAAGTGCTCTTATCCATCGAGCTGAGCCATCTCTCCAGCCTTGAGGACCATTTCTCAAAAACTAAAGTGAAGGGCTGGAGAGATGGCTCAGCGGTTAAGAGCCCCGACCGCTCTTCCAGAGGTCCTGAGTTCAAATCCCAGCAACCACATGGTGGCTCACAACCACCTGTAATGGGATCTGATGCCCTCTTCTGGTGTGTCTGAAGACAGTAAGAGTGTACTTTTTTTTTTTTTAAAGATTTATTTATTTAATGTATATGAGTACACTGTCGCTGTCTTCAGACACACCAGCAGAGGGCATCAGATCTCAATACAGGTGGTTGTGAGCCACCATGTGGTTGCTGGGAATTGAACTCAGGACCTCTGGAAGAGCAGTCAGTGCTCTTAACCACTGAGCCATCTCTCCAGCCCAAGAGTGTACTTATATATAATAAATAAATCTTTAAAATAAAATAAAGTCAAAATTGGAAGCAACAACTGCCCCAGAGGTTAGCATCGGAAGTTAGCACCATGTCATCAGTGAGTATAATGTGACAGTAATAAATGAGAGACGGCAACATGAATGTTTGTATTGCAGAGTGGGACAAAGCATCGCCATGCTGCCCACCACCCCACCGTGGTACCCTGTTATCTTTACACCACACACAGCAAAGAAGTCACCACATCCGTGATTGTGTTACCCCACAGAGGCTCCAGGAAGGTTAGCGATCCACTGCAAGACTCCCTCCAGGGGTTGGGGATTTAGCTCAGTGATAGAGCGCTTGCCTAGCAAGCACAAGGCCCTGGGTTCGGTCCGCAGCTCCGAAAAAACAAAAAGACTCCCTCCAAACCAATACATGCCACACAAGTACCACAGATGCCCAGGGCCATCCTGTCTCGCTGCTTTGGCGGCAGGACATTGGAGATCTGTATGGAGCCAGGACCCTGTGCTCTCTCCCTCAGGGAGAGTAAGCAGGAGAACCTCTGCCAGAGTAGTTGCACGAGGTGGGTGTGGAGGAGAGAAGGGTCCATGGAGCATAGCACTTTCCAGGGGCTGCCACCTTGATTCTATGGTCAAGGGGAACCTGGCTCTGTCACTCAGAGAGCAGGAAAGGAGAGGTACAGGAAGCCAAGAGCTGTAAGTAGCTCGATCACAGGTCACCTGAAGTGAGGATGGGAGCCCAGGCCTTGCTGTCTTCACTGGCTATGGGCGTTCTGTAGCTGTGCACACCCTCAGCCTACCTTCTGCCCACGCTTGCTCTGAGAAGCTCAGTGTCCGACACAATGGAAGCTTTATGGGCACCTTGTCGCCTGATACAGGTTCTGGGCCTGACTGTTTCCAGAGTCTGTGACAGTTCCAAGTATTTGTGCCAGAGAGCTAAAATAAACAGGAACACCCCACCTAGCACAGATGGGCTAACATGTGGAAGAGAGTGTGAGGGAGGCAGGGGAGGGAAGAAGAAAAACAGACAGGAGACCAAGCCACAGATGAAAAAAACATTAGCTTATCAGTATTCGGTTTGACTGAGAGTAGATGTGTCAAAGCCATTCCAAATCTCCACACACAGTTCATAGGGCCTTAACACGCATTTGCCTTCAAAGGGACGTGGGGCTGGAACTCCAGGCTGCAGGCCCCATCAAGACCCTGGTTAAGAGTATTTGTTGCTTTTGCACAGGACTGGAGTTCAGTTCCCAGCACTAATATTAGACAGATCAGATGGGATCAGATGCCCTCTTCTATCATCTGAGAAACACACACGTACACCACACACCACACACCACATACCACACACACACACACACACACACACACATATATATGCACACACACACATGCACACACATACATGCACACACCACACACACACACGCACACACACATGCACACACACATGCACACACACACACATGCACACACCACACACACACAGGCACAGAGAGAGAGAAAAAATAGATCCAATAATAATAATAAAGATAAATCCTGACCCATCTTTTGAGACACAGCCTCATGTGTCTTGAGGTGGCCTCGGCCTGGCTGTGTATTTAAAATGACTTTCGACTTCTGCTCCTCCTGCTTCCCAATGCTGGGATTAAAGGCAAAGCACCGTCAACCCTGGTTTAGATGGTGTTGGGAACTGAACCCAGGGCTTTCTGTACGCAGGATAAACACTCTAGCAGCTGAGACCCTATCCTTAAAATAAAGCACCTGATGTGTGAAGTTCTCCTCACCCCCACCTGGGGCCTTTAGCCTCACAGAGGCCCCACTGTGTGCTGGGAGTGACGTCGGTGCGAGCCAAGGCTGAGGCAGCACTGCTGTCTTCGCAGACCTGTGGCTTGTGTTTTCCGCTGACATCAGCTGTTCTCCGGGTGAACCTGTGAAGGGCTCCTATCTTCAGCATTCGAGCGATGCCACCACTGCAGCTCCGTTCCTCCCAGCTCGGGCCTGTTCTGCCCATCTCTCCTTGTGTGTGACTTTAAAGCAGATGCCTCATCAGCAGGTCTGTAGGCTCCCGGCAGTTGATTCACAGTGAGAAAACGTAACTCAGAGCCCCTCACGGCCATCTGAAGTGACCTTCAGGAGCCGTCCTGTGGCTAGGAGCTCGACAGCGTCCTGGAACCTGACAGCAACGATTGTTTCATCGATAGAAGCCTTCTTGCCTTGGCTCTCAGAACGGGGACCCTGGAAGGACGAACACCAAGGAAGTCTTGATCCTAGGGGAGAGCTCTGCACTTGGCAGCCACCACTTTCATGCCCTTTGCGCTTGGGTTTCTAGGGCTGAGCTCTTCTTGTTCATCCAAAGTTGTGTCTTATATAGAGGCGGCTGACTTTCACTTGACAGCAAATGGCTAAAGCTTGCTTGATTTTTTGAAAATGTTATATACGTGTTCTGGTTTGCCCTTCTACTGCTGTGGGAATCACCACGACCAAAAGCAACTTGGGGTGGGGGTGGGGGGAGATTTAATTCAGCTTACACTTCCAGGTCACAGTTCATTCTTCAGGGAAGTTGGGTCCGAACTGAAGCGGGAGCTTGAAGCAGAACCTTGAAGCAGAACCTACAGATGAATGGTGTTTGCTGGCAAACTTCCTGGCCTATGCCATTGGCTTTCTCAGATAGCCTAGACCCGCCCACCTAGGGATGATACTGCCAATTATTCCTCAGCTAGGGGCGGGACTTGGTGAGTCCCTCTCCGGTCCATGCTGGAACTTTGGCTGGCCTGATCTTGTGCAGACTTTGTATAGTTATCGAACTGGCTGCAGATTATAGCAGGACAGAGTCTGCAGCCGTACCGTGCACCCCTGGGAAAGTAGCACACCTGTCCGGAATCCGTTCATCCATCAGTGACATCGCCTACATACTGCTTCTGTGGGAAGACACGAGCGACACCTGTGAAAGCCAGGCCCAGTGCAAACCCTGGCAGGTGTCCCTGGCTGTTAGAAAGTCATTAGCTTTCAAAGGCTGATGCTGTAGGCAAACAAGGACCTAATATGGGTACAGGACCACGGAGAACAAGCAGAGACCTCTGCAGTCTCTTGAGGCTGACTTTCCCATTCTGCTCTATCTGCTTCTCCCTGCTGCAGTCCAAGAGGCTGTGATATTGTCACGGCTGTCCTCCAGGGAGAGCAATGGCACTGTTGCTCCCCTAGAGCCAAGCTAACCTCACCTGTGGGACTGAGAAGGAGGGCCGGCCATCTGCTCTCTCTGTCTTCGGAGAGGACCAGAGACAGTGTGCAAGGGGAGACATAGGAATAGGTTCTGGGCCATACCCCTCCTGGAGAGCGAGCAGGTCATAGAAGGACAGTGCTTGGAGGTCAGGGCACCCAGCTTAGAGACCTTTAACAAGACAGTGCTAACCACTCAGCTGACTGCGTCAGGCTTTGTTCATGTATGTGTGTGCGTGTGTGTGTGTGTGTGTGTGTGTGTGTGTGTGTATGCAAGTGCACAAACTCACACCTTCCTCCCTCTTTCCCCTCTCCCTCTTCCTTTCTCTGTCTGTCTGTCTCTCTGCCTCTCCTTTTCTCTCTCTCTCTGTCTGTCTGCCTCTCTTTTTCTCTCTGTCTCTCTGTCTCTGTCTCTCTCTCTGCCCCCCTCTCTCTCTCATGCATGCACGCATGTACACAACGGCTCAATGGACCCTCATAAGGACCCTGGGTATGGGAGCTACAGACAGTTATGAGTCTCTGAAGCAGTGAGGCTTCTCCCAGCAGCAGCTCTGCAGTTTACTCCAGTGTGTAAATCTCAAATTCAGTCAGTGGACGGCCGGGTAGGGGTGGGGGACACGTCAGCCTGCCAGCTCACAGGCAGCACTCCAGTGGTATCTGAGTCATTCAGACACTGAGCCTGCTTGCCCAGTCCCAGCTGTGAGCTTGGCCTTTCCCTTCCAGGTCGTTCCCTCCCTTAGGTCAACGCCGCTTGGCTCCTCTCGCTCACCAGGCTTGCTCAGCTTGTGCAAGGTCCCTCCTCAGACACCTCCTCCAAGCTGTGGCTCCTTCCCTTGGTCTCTAGGGGTCTATCTGTCCATCTGGTCTATGTCTGCCTCCCTCAGACTGTGAGACCCACAGAGCAGAATCAGGTTCCCTTTGGCCTCTGTTTCTTTAAGAGGCAATGGCGGAGCTAGTTCTCCTCCTGTCCCCATGCAGGGGCAGAGGAGGCATCAACTTCTGATCCACTGCTTTCCCAGGTATTTAGGAAAGTCGCCAATGTCAGGCAGGGAGGGTCAGAGCTGTAAGCCCTGGACATTTGAGCAGGGCTGGGCCTGTTAAGGACTCAGGTTTTTCTATGGTGAAATAGCAGAGCGTGGACTTATAAGAAGGAGGTGTTATTTTGGTTCATGGTCTCTTCATGGTCTCATGGTAGGGAAGCCATGACAGTGGGACCTTACAGACAGCAGAGGCCTCCTATAGGAGGGAAGCAGGTATGCACCCTGCCCCTCCTAATGGTTCTACAAAGTCCCAAGACAGTGCCACCAGCTGGGGTCCAAATGTTCTAACATACGAACCTGTGAGAAACATTTCCACACCCGGCAAACACCTGCCTCCCCTCTGTTACATTAGAAGGTTCTTTTGACCTTCAGTTCCAGCATAGGTCTGGAAAGGTCACTCCTGGGGGACTCTATTTCTAGTCCTGAGCTGAGTGCCAAGGGCCTTTATTTATGGCCTGTATTTTGATAGTGTTGGGGGTTTGCTGCCTCGGGGCATTTAGGCAGGGCTGGCCTGAGGCGAGCCAAGCCTGGCTTCCCTCAGGCCCTGCAGGAGCCAAGCTATAACTTGGCTGAGGTCTGATAAGCCTTTGGAGCTAGCTACCTTCTCTCCTTTCAGGACTGGACCCAGACCAGTTCACTTCCTGCTGGGCTGGGAACCCTTGGGGCCTCCCTCCAGGGAACACTGCAAGCCAGAGAGAAGGAGGGGAGGACTTTCTTCCTCCTCCCCCATTTCTAGCTGTGCAGTTCAGTCTGTAAGGACAAAACTCACATCCTGTACTTGCTCCTACTTGGCAGTCAGGCCAGTCTAAGAGGCCGCTTGGCATCATCTTGAGGAAGTCAGTCTCCAGGTATGTGTGAGAAAATCTGAGACCCAGGCCGCCTGGAAGGTCCACTGTTGCTCTCCAGGCCCCAGAGAAGCAGCAGCTCAGGGTTCCAACCCCCTAAAAGCACTAAGAACCGAGAGGAGCCACAGCTGTGTCTCTCAGTGAGCAAGAACGTCTTAGGGTTCCTATTGCTGTGATAAAACACATTGAAAGTTGAAGAGGAAAGGGTTTACTTCTGCTTACACTGGCAGGAAACTGTCCATCACTGAAGGGAGTCAGGGCAGGAGCTAAAGGCAGGAACTTGGAGGCAAAAACTGAGACAGAAGCCACGGAGGCATGCTGCCGTCGTCTTGTTCCTGGTGGCTTGCTTAGCCTTCTTTCTTTTCTTCTCCCATCCAAGGACCACCCCAGAGGGGCCTTCTCACATCACCCATTAATCAAGAAAATGTTCCAGAGACCAGATGACTCCAGCCTGTATCAAGCTGACGTAAAAACCAGCCAGGTCCCTGGGATCGCCAGCAGAGCAAGGGGAAATCCCTAGGACGCACAGCGTTTCCCAGCCTGTGGGAAAGCACTGCACAGCCCATGTTGGCTCCAGGCCTCTCTGTGGAGGACCAGGAGGCCAGGGTCAAGGTTGCGCTTCTGTGCCATTTCTTCCTCGTGAGCGCTTGTGATGTCTTTTGGAAGGGATTGGTGTGGAGTCGAGGGCAGACTGAGACTCAGAGGCACATACGGACGGACGGACGTGTCTCGGTGGCTTAGAGTTGGCACTTTACTTCTCTTTTGTTCCGAACCCACTGGGACTAAGAAAGGACTTATTCCCAACCCTCCGGTGGCAGGAAAGGCAGCCGGCCAGGCTTTTCTCCTTCTGCTAAACAAAGGAACTTGCAATGGAGGGTTCCCAGGGGACTGACTTAATCCCAGCCAACTCTGGGAGGTTGTGACCTTGTGAGTTGCGGACCTTCTGGAGCTGGCTGGCTGGCTGGGGTGTTCAGCTGAGTCACTGTAGAACCCAAAGCCCTACCCCTGTCCCAGCTTGACAGCCCCTCATCCCACCTTTAGGTCTCCCCCGTTCCCTCAGATTCCTCTTTAGTGTCCTATGCAGAGATGGGTGGGCTGTAGTGAGAAGAGCTCCCGCTCCCCCGGCTGACAGCCAGCGTAGTTTATCTGAGTTGTTAAGTCTTACGGAAGTGAGGAAAAATAAACCCCTATCAATAATTAATGGGATGGAAAGCAAACATGTCCTCGAGGTAGAGTCAGGGAGACAAGCCAACCAATTCCCTTTCAATTGCCCTCCCGCCCCTCGATGGCAGAGAGCGGCAGTTCTGGAAAGTTCCTCATCAGCTAGAGTCCCAGAACTACAGCGGGCAAACGTCTTGGGGGAAAAGGCAGAGCTGCCTGAGTTTATACACTTTGTCTGGCTAAGAGAAAGGGAGCCGGAAGAGGAACAATTAAAAAACAAAAACTAACTGCTTGTCCCTGCAGCGTCCCAAGTCCCCCAGTCCCCAGCTGTAGTCAATCAACCTCTGTGGCACGATTTGAGGCAGAATGTTTTTTTCTGTTGTTGGTTTTTTGTTTTGTTTTTTTGGAAGCGTTGGGGGTGAATTCAGGCAATACGGGTCACCCTAAATTCCTCGTTCCAACGTGCATAACCACTGCCTAAGGTTTTTATGCTAGCTGAACAAAGTAATACGTGGAGACCCTTCCCAAATACGTTGGTTGGTTGAAACACCAGAGGCGGTTACAGTGGTGTGGGGAAATATAGGTCCCAGATGCTGTCTACGACGTTCCCAGCGTTGGGGTTGGCAGAATCAGAGGTCTGTACAGTCCACGGATTTACCCAGTGGTCACTGGGCTGGATAGCTCAGATGTCAACTTGACACAAGCTGAAGTCCTCTGAGAGGAGAGAGCCCCAGTTAAGAAATGTCTCCATCAGATCCAGCTGCAGGCCATTTTTCTGAATTCACGATTGCTGTGGGAAGGCCCAGTGCATTGTGGGTGGTGCCATTCCTGGGCTGGCGGTCCTGAGTTCTGCAAGAAAGCAGGCTGAGCAAGCCAGGGGAGTGAGCCAGTCAGCAGCACCCTCCACGGCCTGTGCCTCAGCTCCTGCCTCCAGGTTCCAGCCCTGCTTGAGTTCCTGTTTCAAATTCCTTTATGACGGTCATGAGGTGGAGTGTGAACCAAATGAACCTTTCTTTCCCCTCCAACTTGCTTTTGGTCATGGTGTCTCATCATACCAGTGACTCTCTCTAGGACTGTCGCTAAAGATGTTGGATCACTTACTGAGGAGGACAACAAGTGACTGTCAGGGGCTGAGGATTCCTCAAGATAATTTGCCTCTGGACTCACCACATCCCAACCTCTGTGTCGCCAAAGTTCTAATCAGCCAATCAGCTTATTGGGCATGGCTTCTTCCTTTCATTCACACCAGAAAGTTCGTTATGGAGGAAAACACTCAAAGGCTGAGAGTGGGTGGTGATGTGGGCAACACTGTGGCTGGCTTCACGCTTGGGCAGGATTTGTATTGTTTTCGAAAGTTTGTATTGTCCAGGCAGACAGCTCCCTTACAGAGGGAAGTTACACCGTCGCAGGTCAGGTGTGAGCACTGGGTGTGTAACACCATCAGAGGTCAGGTGTGAGCACTGGGTATGGTACACTGTCACAGGTCAGGTGTGAGCATGAGTGTTACACTGTCACAGGTCAGGTGTGAGCACTGGGTATGGTACACTGTCACAGGTCAGGTGTGAGCACTGGGTATGGTACACTGTCACAGGTCAGGCGTGTGAGCACGAGTGTTACACTGTCACAGGTCAGGTGTGAGCACTGGGTGTGTAACACCATCACAGGTCAGGTGTGAGCACTGGGTATGGTACACTGTCACAGGTTAGGTGTGAGCATGAATGTTACACTGTCACAGGTCAGGTGTGAGCACTGGATGTGTAACACCATCAGAAGTCAGGTGTGAGCACTGGGTATGGTACACTGTCACAGGTCAGGTGTGAGCATGAGTGTTACACTGTCACAGGTCAGGTGTGAGCACTGGGTGTGTAACACCATCACAGGTCAGGTGTGAGCACTAGGTATGGTACACTGTCACAGGTCAGGTGTGAGCACAAGTGTTACACTGTCACAGGTCAGGTGTGAGCACAAGTGTTACACTGTCACAGGTCAGGTGTAAGCACTGGATGTGTAACACCATCACAGGTCAGGTGTGAGCACTGGGTATGGTACACTGTCACAGGTCAGGTGTGAGCACGAGTGTTACACTGTCACAGGTCAGGTGTGAGCACTGGGTATGGTACACTGTCACAGGTTAGGTGTGAGCATGAGTGTTACACTGTCACAGGTCAGGTGTGAGCACTGGATGTGTAACACCATCACAGGTCAGGTGTGAGCACTGGGTATGGTACACTGTCACAGGTCAGGTGTGAGCACTGGATGTGTAACACCATCACAGGTCAGGTGTGAGCACTGGGTATGCTAGACCGTCACAGGTCAGGCGTGTGAGCACGAGTGTTACACCATCACAGGTCAGGCATGTGAGCACAAGTGTTACACTGTCACAGGTTGAACATCAGAGCTACATCACCCATGCAATCTTCCGTGCACTGAAGGACAGCCCAGTAGGTAGGAACCTTTCATGTGTCTGAAATGGTTCTAGACGCAAACTTACATTTTGGAAAATTATGGCTTTTTCAAAAACTCGTAGGCAGATGCTTCAGCTTTGGTCAAGACGTACCCCCAGACTGAAACTTTTGGAACTGGGGTTTCATATCCACTGGAGAGGCATGAAGACCACAAACACTGCTTAACTAGGTTGATTCAAGGAACCTGATTACGGTGAAGTGCTTTTTACAATAAAACCTGCTCTGAAGGTGGGTAAACTGTAGAACAATGTTTATTGGGTTTGGGGATAAATACATATTACAAGAAGGAACACGAAATATGACCTAGGCATGTAAGAGCACCATTCCTCCAACCCAGATCACAACCAAATACACGGCCACAAGCTTTGATAAGTGCAGGGGGAGGTGTGGACTGTCGGAAAATCTGTCACTCCTGTCTGTTTCCTATAGGCAAGTTCAGACCAGCTCGGACCAGTTCTTTCCACTTGCTGGTTGACTTGAGACCTGAAGTTGTACTGCATCTTTGAGCTAACATTGAAAGTCAGGGTTTTACTCCCAGTTGGAGTGGAAACTGGGGTGGCCACTGTGGAACTGGTACGGAGGCTCTTAAGACATCTAAAGTGCACTACCTGACCCAGGTACCCCACTCTGGGTCGACACAGCATCTCGTGCTGTTCGTCTGTGTATAAGGGCTGCTCTAGTCACAGTAACTAAGACATGGAAGGAACCTTGGGGCTGGGGGATGGATGGTTCAGCAACTGAGTGCTTGCCATGCATGTGTGACTATTGGAGTTTGGGCCCCCAGAACCCATGTAAATATTGGGTGGGTGAGATAGTCCACCTGTAAGTCCACCATCAGATGACAGAGTAGGGAACCACCAGAACCACAAAGCTGGCTAGCAAGACTAACCATATCCATGAGCTCTGGGCATGATTGAGCGAGCCTACCTCAATATATAAAATAGAAGAATGATGGAGAATGATTCTCAACATCAACCTCAGACTTTCAGTGTACACAGATACACACACATATACACACTCACACAGACATATACACACTCACACACACATCCGTGCACATGCATGCACACATGCACACACACTTACAAACATACATGCACACGCATCCACATAGACACAATACATGCACTTACACACATACATGCACATACATATATGCACACACTCATACATGCATATGCACACATAAATATGCATATACTCATTAATACCACACATACATCAAAAATAGAAAAATAAACTAGAGTCTAGAAAGAAAAAAGAAAACAGAACACAGACTATTTGGGGATCAGGAAGAGGGGATAAGAGAAGGACACAGGCAAGTGACTTTGGTCAATATACATCACATACATGTTTAAAATGACATGATGAGGGGCTGGGGATTTAGCTCAGTGGTAGAGCGCTTACCTAGGAAGCGCAAGGCCCTGGGTTCGGTCCCCAGCTCCGAAAAAAAGAACAACAAAAAAAAATGCCATGATGAATCTATTTTAGATAATTCCTATATGTTAATAAAATATACAAAATAGCATTTTAGTAAGATCAAACCTTTCCATGGTATTTGAACATCTTACTGCACTAGTATTCATTCACTCATTATTTTTTAACGATTTATTGTTATTTTAAGTTATACATCTGTGTGTATGTCTATGTATCTGTGCATGCGTGTGCAGGCCTCCCTGCCCAGGTGGTCGTGAGCTGCCTTACATGGGTGCTGAGAACCAAACTTCGGTCCTCTGTGAGAGCAGTAATCACTCATAGCTTTGGTGTCTCTCCAGACCCTTACGTGGGTAAATATCTACTGTGCACCCAAGCAAACACAAAAACAAACTCCAGGCCTGCGCTCCTGGGAGAGTTTGCCACACACGTGCCTCTGGTTTGCCCCTATGGGTTGTGAAGGAACAATGACAAAGTCAGGCACTCTCGGTTGTTTGTAGAGGTGTCTGACCTTGTGACACTGCAGTGTGAAGCCGTAATTCACAAATGTATTAGGCCTCATCCAAGCCTACCCAGCCAAATTGCACACTCAAAGCATTTCAGTCCTGATGGCGTAAAGTGATTATCCAAACAGTAAGAGGAAACAGCAGGGGTTGGGGATTTAGCTCAGTGATAGAGCGCTTGCCTAGGAAGCGCAAGGCCCTGGGTTCGGTCCCCAGCTCCGAAAAAAAGAACCAAAAAAAAAAAAAAAAAAAGAGGAAACAGCAGCAGCAGCAGCAGCAACAACAACAACAACAACAACACTCACATACGACAGGCAAACTTGGTGTCAGGAAGTCCGAGTCTCTTCTTCCAGGATTGGATGACTTCCAGCTGCAACTCTTGTGAGTGACATAGTCCACCGATGATCTGGACCTGACAGGGAAAGAGGTTACCAGTCCAAGACCAGCAACAATATCAATGATAACAACAGGCCTAGAGGGAGAAGACGCTTTGAAAAGGGGTGGGGGGTAAGGTTGGGGAGAGAGTTCAGTGAGCAAAGCCCTTGCTGTGCAATCCTGGGGACCTGAGTTCAGATCTCCAGACCCATGGTATTAACTAGTTTTGTGTGTGTCGACTTGACACAAGCTAGAGACATCAGAGAGGAAGGAGCCTCCATTGAGGAAATGCCTCCATGAGACACAGCTGTAAGGCGTTTTCTCAGTTAGTGATCAAATGGGGAGGGCCCAGCCCATGGTGGGTGGTGCCATCCCTGGACTGGTGGTCCTAAGTTCGATAAGAAACCAGGCTGAGCAAGCCAGGAGGAGCAAGCCAGGAAGCAGCATCCCTCCATGCCCTCTGTATCATCAGCTCCTGCCTGCAGGTCCCTGCCCTGTGTGAGTTCCTGCCCTGATTTCCTCCAAAGAGGGGCTATGATCTGGAAGTGTAAAACCAATAAACCCTTTCCTTCCCAACTTGCTTTTTGTTCATGGGGTTTTGTTGCAGCCATAGACACCCTAACTGAGACACTCACATGAAAGCTAGGCCCCAGAATATACCTGTAATTCCAGCACTTAGTGGGAGATGGGGGTCAGAGACAAGAAAATCTCCCAAACACTTGCAGGCTGGCTTGCCTGATATATTTAGCAATGAGGAAGTGACTTTGTCATAAGCAGAGGAAGGTGAACACCAACAGTGAGGTTGTCCACTGACTTCCACAGGCTCTGTGGCACAAGTGTACTCCTCTGACACACACACACACACACACACACAGCCACACATGCTCACAGGCTATCACACAACACACACACACACACACACACACACGTGTGCTCACACACTCACATATACACACACATGCTCACATACAGTCACATGCACACACTCACATGCTCACACACACTCACATTCTCACACACGCATGCACACACACACACTCGCATGCTCCTACACACTCTCATACACACACTCACATGCTCACATGCTTACATGCATGCGTACATGTGCACACACACACACATACACATGCACACTCAGATTTTTTTCTTAAAGGATGAGAAATCAAGCCCCATTTTTCTTTGTTAATTCTCAGGAATGAATTAACTGAGCGTGTTTGTGTGTGTGTGTGTGTGTGTGTGTGTGTGTGTGTGTGTGTGTGAGAGAGAGAGAGAGAGAGAGAGAGAGAGAGAGAGAGAGAGAGAGAGGATGGAATCACTTAGTAAATATGAAAGCTAACTGCAGCAAAGCAGGAAAGGGCTGGGGAGAGGAAGCAGAATAATGACTGAAAAGGTAAGGGGAGACTCAGAGGAGGATTAGTGGAGAAAAAGAAGCCCACAGGGAGGGACTGACAGGCAGAAAGCAGAGGCCGACCAAAGCTTCCCAGCAACACAGCCCCAGGAAATCCTATTAGACTTCAAACATGAGATCATTGTGCTTTCATTTCTCCACAATATGCAAATGACTCCATTTAGCTGTTGAACACGCCGTTATTGAATTCCGAGAAATCCCCTTCATGAGATGTAATATTTCTGTGACAATATTGTCAGTGATGCCAGATTGCTTTTCTATTGCGGGTAAGCTTTTATCCGAGTCTGGTCTATGTCATCCACTCCCAGATCCAGAGTGATGGCTTTTATGTAATTTGTGTGTGTGTGTGTATGTGTGTGTGTGTGTGTGTGTGTGTGTGTGTGTGTGTGTGTGGTGCAAGAAATAATAACAGCTTGGAAATGTGAGAAATGTATTAACCTTCCCATTATTTCCTTTTAATGCCCAAGAGAATGGGAGGGCGGGGCCGCTGCAGAGGATGTAATTATTTCTCAAGATGAGGTTTTATTTATGTTAATAAACCTGCCGGCCTGCAGTGTCTGCTAGCAGCCTGATGGGTTAGTCCGGTTCCGTACGTCATACCAGCATTTCCAGCAGCTTTCTGCATAACTTATGGAAACTTGAAAGCCCTGTAGACACAGAGTAAGGGATCACAAGCTATCGGACACAGAGAATGGGATCACAAGCTATCGGACGTAGCACCTCCTCAGGGTTGCTCTCTCCTGTTACTTTGGAAAGATGCTGGGTTTGCAGTGCTCAGGTCACCCTGACCTCTGTGAGCTCCAACAACTTCCCTGATAAAGAGAACTCCCATTCAGTAGTGTGAACCCGTGAGGAAATGGGGGACTCGGGGAGCAAGGACTGTTCTGTAAGATGCATGATTCACAATAAAATCACGCCTACCCAGTCATAGCTACTGAAGAGGTAAGTGGCCAGCCACCTGAGCCCAGACAGTGACTATGTGGCCAACATCAATTGTGGTTTCTGAGGAACAATGGCTCTGCTGAGGGGTGCAGTCATCAATAGGTAGTGGAAGTCCCATGGTTAGTTTTACATGTCAGATATTTGGGGAGTCCATTGACAGGAAGACTGGAGACTCCTTCTCACAAGCACCCCATGCACAAGACAAGGCATACATGAGAAAGGCGTGCGCTGTACAGGCAGAAGAGAGAAGCAGGAGCTATGACGCTGACCCAGAAAGTCCATCATGGCCCTGGGTGGGGATTTTAAATCTCAGAGCTGTCCGAGATCTCCAGCTGTGTTTTCTATTCCCCTCGCCTGCTGTGTAGCCATGAGACATTTTTTTTTTTGTTCTGGAGCAGGGTTGAGAAAATTCAGTGGATGCTGTGCAAACTCTGCTCCATGCCTGTCACACAGCACTGACGGCAGCTCCTGGGTTGGTACAACAGAAGGCTCCGAGGAAGCACGGTATCGGCTTAGCTGTGTAACAAACATCCCCGAAGGTGAAGACTTAGCATGTAACTGTTATCCCTGTATCTGCGTGTTCCGTGACTAGATGATAGGTAGCCGTTCTGTTGCCCCTTAAGGCAACAGAAAGTGTCCAGATATCCTTGGGAATCAAGTGAAACCTCGGGATATAAGCTTGTCCCCACATTTGCAGATCAGAAAGGGTCCCACCACCGTGTGGCAGACGCTGTCTGAGCCTCTGTTAGAACGAGTCACTTTGCTAGGGTCTGTTTGACAACTCCAGCCACATTGTGTCAACTGAGGGCTGGAAAGATCCTTGCCACATCTTGGCAGGGGGAGCAGCAAGAGGCATTTAAATCAAGATTGGAGGTTTGTGGTCTGTGGTCTGTGGTCTGAGGCATAGTTCCTACCTATGGAAGAAGACAGCAAGTGGTGAAAAGGTGGCCAGGGTGCAAGCCATCCTTCTGAGAAACACATTAAAGGAAGCAATAGAAACAGATGGAGATCGCAGTGTGCAGTGGAGTCCAGTAAGCGTTTTCTTGTTTGAGTGGTTGGAGAGAGCTTCTGCAGCTCAACATTGCTCTATCAGAGGACCTGAGTTCAGATCCCAGTGCCTGCCCACATCAGGTGGTTCACAAACACCTGTAACTTCAGCTCCAAGGAATCCGACACCTTTTCCTAGTTACTGTGGAAAACTGCACACACACACACACACACACACACACACACACACACACACACACACATACACATCACCTGCCCCCCAAACACACCACCCCCACCTGCCCCCAACACACACACCTATCCTCCACACCACACACACCACCTGCCCCCAACCCACATTCTTACATCACACACACACCACCCATCCCCCAACACACCATCTTCCACCTGCCCCCAACACACACACCTACCCCACACACCACATACCCCACATACCCCCAACATACATACCACCCCTACCTGCCCCCAACACACACACCTATCTGCCACACACACACACACACACACACACACACCTACCCCATACACACCACCACCACCCACCTGCTCCCAAACACACACACCTACCCCCCAGCACCCCCACTTTTTTTTTAAAGATAAAAATTTTAAAAGGATTTGCTGCTTTTACTTAGGTTGAAAAGAGAAATGCAATCACTGGCTGTTCTTCCAGAGGACCCAGGTTCGGTTCCCAGCACCCGCCCAGCAGCTAATAGCCAACCATAACTCCAGTTCCAGGGGATCCTGACAGACGCCATGCAGGAGAAGCTGCCTTGGGCAGTGGGCAGGTGAGCTTCCTGGAGATGGACCACTATTTTGCACAACTGTGATGGGTGTCCCTTGGAGAGGCACAGCCCCACTTTGTTCCAGGGTTGCATCTTGCTACTGATGTGCCTTCTCATGTCTGTCATTGCTATATTCCTCATTTACCTGGCTGGTGCGATTGGGCATGGGGAGAGCCTCACTGCCCATAGCCTGGTGTGATTACTTCTGCAGATCAACATGACGATGAACTTTCATGAGGTAATATTGTTTAGATGAATGAATGACTTTAAAGAATTCCTGACTTGATTTAAATAGTTTTAGGAAGTCGGGGTAGTTGCTAGAAAGCTTAAGGAGATGGCTTAAGTTTTTTTTTGCCAGAAAGGAGTAATGAAGATAGAATCCAGAATGCAACGTTCCCCTCCTTGTAGAATAGTGAGGGCTGCCGAGGTTAGAAATGGAGCACAGCAAACTCTCATGTGAGTGAACTCAGGGGTGAGGTGAGGGGGGAGTGGGATGAGGTGGGATGGGTGAAGGGGTTGTCTCCCTTCAAGCACGTAACTGTACTGGGACAAGTTAATGATCAAAGAAAATGTTTCATTCTAGGTTGGGTCTGAGTTTCTGAATCTTGTGATCTAGGGATGTAGCAACAGGCACAGGTCTCGGTATTCACCATGAAAAGGCAGGGTTATGAACAATGAGTATAACTTATAACTGTAAGCAAAGATAATTAGCCAGTTTAGTTGAACAAGACTTCAATGATAAGAGGTAAGATAGATGATGTCTGGGAAAACTTGCTACTACAGACTCACTTGCTTAAACTTTGTTAATCAATAAAAGAATAATTGCTTTGAGGTTACAATGAACTTGTGCAGAGATACAAAATGTTTAGTTAGGTATGAGTTTCTAAAGAAGGATACATGATCAGTAATCCTGTTGTATTTCCTTTTGTGTAATGATTCTAATCTGTTTTGGGGGAATATGTTTTGTAGTGATTGTTTTTAGAGACTATGTAACTTGTGACTATGAGGTAATCGTTTTCTTCCATAGAGAACTGTCTTAGGAGGTATAAAAAGGCTAAGAGAAAAAACAAAGTTGTTGGAGCCTGCTCCATCCACCAAAGCTTTTTTCCATCCATTCAGTGGGTGAATTCGAATATGTTTGTCTGTATCTATGTATGTGTGTGTGTGTGTGCGCGCACACACACACACACACACACACACACACACACACACACACACACACACACACAGCGACCTTGTTGGGATTGGAGATTGTCTTCCTTTCTCCGCTCAATGTGTGATCTGTCACTGACTCTACACAGCCCCTCAGTTTCCCCTGCCCTGTGGAAGCTGGCTGCAATGGGGTCCGACACCCTCTTCAGGTTTTCACAGGTACTGCATGTACGTGACCATGCGCAGACTCACCCATAAAACAAAACAAAGCCGAAGTGAAACAATGTTTAAGGAAATCTGAGAGACCCAAGGACCCGAATCCTCAGAAAGTTCCTCAGCTGGAAACATCTTGGCTCTCAGATGTCACCCAGCTGTTAGGTAGAGGGCGAGGATGCCGGCCTGTCAAACGGTTTGAGTGGTGGCTGACTCGGAAGGGAAGGGTGGGATGCGAGGTTTCCCAGTGGCCCTTCATTCCCCATTGGGCATCACTTGAGAATGGTTCCTGACATTCACCCGTCTAAGGAGAGTCTGGGTTTTCCAAATCCATCATGTCCACAGAGTATCAGGCCTTTGCATGTAACACCTACTCTGCCTTCTCTTGGACTGCATTTGTGAGAATTGCTGGGACAGGAGTGGGTGGGGTGGGGTGGGTGAGGGGGTGGGGCAGAGTGAGGTGGGGTAGGGTGGGTGAAGGATGGGGTGAGGTGGTGGGGTAGGGTGGGTGAAGGATGGGGTGAGGTGGTGGGGTGGGGTGGGTGAGGGGGTGGGGCAGAGGGAGGTGGGGTAGGGTGGGTGAAGGATGGGGTGAGGTGGTGGGGTCAGGTGCTTGAGGAGTGGAATGGGGTGAGGTGAAGTAGAGTAGGGTGGGATGGGTGAAGGGTGGGGTGAGGTGAGGTGGGAGTGGGATGAGGTGGGATGGGTGAAGGGGTTGTCTCCCCTGCAGAGCACTGTGAGACAGCCTCAGAAGATTTCATTTAGGAAAGTCTAAAATTGGAAACCATGATCTGCCCTTTTAGAAACCCCCAGGAGACCCCAGGTGGGAGGTAACAGAACACTACCTCAGTTGCAGTGAGAGGTTTTCTGGGGAGCCCTGTATATGTACCTGGTAGAGAGAGGCACTGGGAGACCGAAGATGATTTTCCACCCAAGTCCCACTTGGTTGGGTTACTTCCAGGAACGTGGGAGCGTGGGTGGAGAACTAGGACGTGGTCTGAGTTCTCCCCAGGGGCTTGTGCAAGGGAAGCTAAGCCCCAGTGTTTGACCATGTGAGAAGTCACAGGCTCTTCAGGGGGCAGCATCACTGGGAGGAGGTGTGACCTTGGAAGGTATGATGGAATTCTTCTCGGCCAAGGTCCTGGGATAGCTGCAATAAAAGAGCCTGCCTGGCCCTTATCTCTCCTGTCTTTCCAGGAGTTCATTCCTGGTCAAGCGCCAAGCTCGTCTGCTGCTGTGACATCCTCCATGTGTCCTTCACTAGAGGCCAGCAGAATCTGATCGCAAAATCTCTGTTGACAGAGCAAGTAGTTGGGAGGTGGGCTAAGCCCAGAGCAGAGTGAGCCGGAGTTTGTTTACCTGCAGTTGTTGTTTGATGAGCAGCACCAGCTCCGGGCTTGGCTGGGCTTCTGTAAACAAAGGCAGGCACCATGACTCTTCAGGTCCTTTCTCAGCAAACAGAGCTACGAGTCTGCTCATCAGAGCTCAACAGTGTCACCCTGACTTTGGAGCACGCTGAGAGTGCTTTGGGTTTGTGTGCTGCCTAGTTTTGTCAGTCTCACCCATGCTAAATCCGTTTTGGAAGAAGGAAACTCAGTTGAGAAAATGCCCCACCTGATTGGCAAAGGGGAAACTCTCTTGGTGGATGCTTAGCCCGGGCAGGGCCACCCTGGGCTGGTGGTGGTCCTGGGTGGGACAAGAGCAGCTAAGCAAGTCTAGAGGAGCCAGTACTCCTCCATGGCCTCTGCTTCAGTTCCTGACTCTAGGTTCCTGCCATGTCTGAGTTCCTGCCCTGACTTCCCCCAGGGATTGACAGTGTCAACTTCACAGTGTCAACTGAAATAACCCTTTCCTCCCCAAGGGACTTTCAGTTGTGCTGTTATCACAGCAATGGAAAACTCAAGTAAGACGGCTCATTGTTCTCACTCTGTGTAACACTGAAACTACTGTCTACAACACAATCCTACTGTCCATACACTGTCCACTGTCCATCCCACTGTCCATCCCATTGTCCACTGCCCATCCCATTGTCCACCACACTGTCCACTGTCCACCACACTGTCCACTGTCCACTGTCCACTGTCCACCACACTGTCCACTGTCCACCACACTGTCCACTGTCTATAACACAATCCCACTGTCCTTCACACTGTTCCCTGTCCATACACTGTCCACTGTCCTTTACACAGTCCACTGTCCACTGTCCATCACACTGTCCACTGTCTATAACACAATCCCACTATCCATCACACTGTCCACTGTCCATCACATTTTCCACTGTCCTTCACACTGTCCACTGTCCTTCACACTGTCCACTGTCCATCACACTGCCCACTGTCTATAACACAATCCCACTGTCCTTCACACTGTCCACTGTCCATCCCATTGTCCACTGTCCTTCACACTGTCCACTGTCCTTCACACTGTCCACTGTCCTTCACACTGTCCACTGTCCACTGTCCATCACACTGTCCACTGTCCATCACATTGTCCACTGTCCATCACACTGTCCACTGTCCATCACTGTCCTTCACATTGCCCCACTGCCCATCACACTGCCCAACTGTCCACCACACTGTCCAACTGTCCATCATTGTTACACTGTCCATCACACTGCCCCACTGTCCATCACACTGCCCCACTGTCCATCACACTGCCCCAAACTGTCCATCACACTGTCCACCTGTCCATCACACTGTCCACTGTCCATCACACTGCCCCACTGTCCATCACACTGCCCACTGCCCACCACACTGTCCAACTGTCCATCACACTGCCCCCTGTCCATCACACTGTCCAACTGTCCATCACACTGCCCCAGCTTCTCATAGCAGTCCCCAGCTATTTCTTCAACTGTCATACAGTTGCAGTTGGTGCTTCTGAAAGTGGGGATAGCATGAAAGTTTGCAGTGGCCATTGCAGATGGCAAGAGCTAAGACATCTGAAGTTAGGAGACCCAGTCCTCCCCTTCCCCCCATTGGAGTTCAGTCTCAGGTAAGTGACTTGCTTCTGAGATGAGCTGCAGTGCCTTCAAAAGTGGATTGGAGCTCCGGGAATGAACCTTGTGTTCATTCATCAAATTCTCTACAATGTTTCAAACCCGCACCCCACAGAGTGGACACCCAAATGGTGAGTGAACACAGCAAAGATAAAAATGCACCTAAAGCCGAGCAAAGACACATTGCCGTGTGTGAGCCGCACCTCTTGTAATTTCTAAACTATGGCTAAAGAAAATGTCAGTATTTCATTGCGTTCCCTTCTGGCATCTTCTCAGAGGTAAATGGATTCCAGCAGGTTTTCTCTCTAAAGCCTCATCAGAAAGATTCTGCAGTTAGGTGTAATTCATCAGGGTTTAGAATTAACCCAGATTTCTGTAAATTCTTATTTTTTTTTTCACACAAGGCTGGATGATTGTAGCTTTGGAACATTGACATGCAAATGATGTACGAAGCCCGACATGTTTGCACGTGCGCCCGCTGAGGCTCACACAGCTCTAATAAAAATGTCACCTGGGCTGCTGGGAGAGGATGAGGAGGCTAACCTTACAGAGCTTTGGGGGCCACTGGAAAGATTCTTCACTGGTTCTTCAAGATTGCAACAGAAATCGCAACCCAAGTAAACAAAGCAAAGACTGACCTGGCATGCAGAACTGGCCTGGAGACCAGGCATGCAGAACTGGCCTGGAGACCAGGCATGGAGAGCAGGCATGCAGATGTAGCATGCAGACGAGGCAGGCCTCTCATGTCCCTGACATCTGCCTGAGGTCTGATGGACCCGTCTTCCTTCCTCTTTGCCTTGTGCAGTTCTGGGGAGGGCCTCTGACTGCAGCCTTCCCTTCTGCCACTCACTCCTTGCCTGGTGCCATAGACACGTTTGCCCACCAGGGCTCGTTAGCTGCTCAGGACTCCAACTATCCAAGGAAGGACAGCCTTGGGCCTCAGGCCTTGGAGGGTAGGGTGGAAAGATTAATGTTTCGCTTTGACCTCGAGCCAAGATGAACCAGAGAAGGGCTTTGCTTCCGATGCGCTCACCGTGCTCAGCAGAAGGGAATTGGAACCCTACCCTCTGGTCCAATCAGGCCTTATGCAAAGAAAGCCAGGCTGTTCTTGCTGGAAAAGGGTGCAAGCCCGCTCGTGCCTGGCAGCTGGTGGCAGATGACAAGTCTATGGACCCGCACAGCTCCTAGACCTGACGCCGGGTGGGCAGAGAGATGATCATGGATGTCGGGGCCCTGAGTGGAGATCCCTGGGGTGATCTTAATGGCTCTGTGAGGTCCGATGAGCCAATGCTAGGCTCTGGGCTCCAGGGGTCACACTATCATCATGGGCGTGGGGAACATGTATCTTCTGAGACCCACACTTTCGTGTATGCCGAGTGTACAGCTCCATCCTCCAAGAACCCCCCTGAGCACCATTTCTTGCCTTCAAGTTCTCAGACTTGGCTTTCAGTTTGCCTAGGGCTTAGGGGTTGGCCCCAAGGAGCGCATAGGCTGGCAGGCCACCTGCCCCTTCCTTGGCCTTCCTTCTCCACATCTCTGCTGGGTGCCCTAGTTTCCTGCCAGTTCCCAAAACCTACCATGACTTCCTGGGCATCCTCGGTGCTCACTGAGGGATCTGGACTGGATTTCCATTTTCCTTTCTGTTGCTCTCTGTAAGGAAGCCCGTGAGGGTGCTGTTTGCCTGGTTGGGGGGTTAGGGTAAAGTGGGGTGCAGACTCTCTAATGGCACTTTGTGTGTCTTCCCTCCCTATCCCAACCAACACGGTCTCTCTTCCGGCAGCCCCTCCCCCAACTCCTGCCTGCTCTTTCTGCTCCCACATAGTTGGCACAGTTGTGACCGTGGATCCTTGGCACATGCTTCTCCCAGCCCTCCTGTCCCCTCTGTATTACACACACACACACACACACACACACACACACACACACACACACACACACACACACACCCCGTTTCTGCTCCATGGCAGACAGTCCTCTTTTAGCCCCCACCCCATTTCTGGCTATTTCCCACTGGTCTCCTAGAGCTTGCCTCTGCAAGTCAGCACACATTATAGTCGCTCAGTTGGGGGCAAAGCCCTGGCCCAGGCAGCCATGGTAGAAGGAGGGGCTGAGAGATTTGGCCAACTGGTTAGCAGATGCTGTGGGAGGCCCCTGCTCCCCAGCAGGCAGGGGTGGGAGGGGCATGGTTGGCATCTCCACCCACAAGCAAGGGACTGAACGAACTCCATAAAAGAAGGCAGGCCAGAGGAAGGAGGCCTGGCCCCACTGACACATCTCTCTTGTTTTACCAGAACGCGCACGGCTTGTCCTGGTCCTCTGAATGGACAGGGACCTAGGCTGACCTCACAAAGTCCCTGGGTACACACACTGCGCCATTTGTGCTTTCTATGCACTGCTATGATATTTACCAAGATGTTCATGTCACTGGGAACAATGAGACCGTTGGAGCGCTCATCAGAAGTGCTGCATTCTATTACAGACGCCTGAGTGGATGAGGATGCCGCCTGGAGTTCTTTTCGGGGCACAGGGGTCCCCAAAAGGGAGTTCTTGGGTTATAAATATCTCTTCTCTACAAAGGCTGCTCTCTCTCCCTCCCCCCCACCTCTGTGTGTGTGTGTGTGTGTGTGTGTGTGTGTGTGTCCTGAACACCCTTGTGTCTAGCAGGGGCTTCCAATGTAGCCAGGGGGGGCACAATCCAGAAGCTCTTGCCTGGGGGGGTTGTTGGAGGGGGGGACAACTGTGTCACAGTAATCAGGAGCTGGGGTGAGGAGCAGAGAGGTGGGGTGGGGTGGATTTCTCTTTTTTAATTAATCTAGGACCCCAGCTTGTGGGACAGCACTTCCCTCACCCAGGGTGGGCCTTCCCTCCTCTCTTTAACCTCACTGAAAACTTCACAGACACACCTCAGGTGTTTTCAAGGAGACTCGAAACCCAATTAAGTTGACACTTAAGATCCAGGTTAACCCGTGGTTACGGCCCGGCACAGCCTGTGATGACCATCTCTGTTGAGGACTTGGGAACAGGAAGTAGAGATTGACCCTTGGGAAGCCCTGGTTAACAGTGGCTGCTGTGTATTCACTGTCCTTGAGCCAGGATGGAAGGACACACTCCTCACTGCACAGACAAGGAGCTGGCAGTGCCTGGGTCAAGTACAGAGGATGCTCAGCCTATACTCCCGATCCCGTGGTTCCTGGGTCCAGTCTGCTTTGGGTTTGGGTGGGGTGGGGCAAGAGGAAGCAGCCAAACAGATCCCACAAATGGAACTCTGCAAGCAGCTAGCAGAAGTTCACCTGAGGGCTTGCCTGCCCTGAGGAAGGGGTTCTGTTGTGCACGAGCCTTCTCGGCTCCAGTTTGTTCATTCCTGCCAGCCAGGTGCCTGGAGAGAGAGAAAAGAGAAGCCAGTGCGCCTTGGTGGGAGCATTGGTTGTTCATTGTGGCGTGCCTGAAACATTGTCCCCTACACATTATCCCAGGCTCAGGAGACAAGAGCATATCCTATTGGCACTTAAGGGGTAGCGCTGTGCACATTTCAAAAATAGAATCCGGAAGCACTTAAGTGTAGATAGTTGAAAATAGGATTCAATTTTGTAAAAGTTGTCCTGTATATGTATGTGTGTGAGTGTGTCTGTATGTGTGAGAGAATGTGTGTTGTGAGTGTATGTGTGTATGTGAATGTGTATGTGTATGCATGTGTGTATGTATGTATGTGTATGCATGTGTCTGTGATGAGTGTGTATATGTATGAGTGTGTGTGCATGTGTGTATGTGTATGAGTGTGTATGTGTATCCGAGTATCTGTGTGTGTATGTGAGTGTATGTAAGTGTGTATGTGTGTCTGTATGTGTGTATGTGTGAGAGAGAATATGTTTGTGTTTGTGTGTGAGAGAGAGAATTGTGTTGTGAGTGTATGTGTATATGTGTATGTGCATATGTGTGAGTGTGTATGTATGTGTGAGTGAGTATGAGCGTATGTGTGTATGTGTGTGAGAGAATTGTGTTATGAGTGTATGTGTGTATGTGTGTGTGCATGTGTGCTCATATAGAGGCCATAGGTTGACATTTCATTTCTTTCTCCATCACTCTTCACCTTATTTTTTTGAGGCAGAGTTTCTCACTGATCTTGAACCTTGCTTCTGTCTCCACTCTGCAGCACAGTGTTACAGTGCCTGGCTCTTTGTGTGAACTCAGACCCTCATGCTTGTGTGGCAAGCACTTTGCACCTTAAGCAGTGTCCCCAGCTCTAGGCAGCTATATTTGCACAGGTCTTCCTCTACACCATCAGCACGCTCTGGTTTGCTTTACCCATGGAGCCCAACCTCAGGAAGCCCATGGAATATACCGGCAGAGTCTGGTTTAGGTACATGTGTAATGTGTGGCACCGTAGAACCGGTGTCCAAAATGCCTCCATGGTACCATTAACACTCCAGACTCCTGGCTGCCATCCACTGCTGTCTTCTGTGTCATAGCTGAGTACATCTACGATTTGAATGACGATCACATGAACCACTGCGAGGACAGGCACATACAACAGGCACACACAATGGGCAAATGCCATCATTTTTCTGAGAATACTTGAAGATGGAGGAGTTGTGGAGCATTGTCCTCTGATCATAGCAGCCATTATCAACTTCATCAGAGAAGCTGTAACCCTCAAGATTTGACCTGCTGACCTTTTCTCATTGAAGGAGGGGTTGGGGAGGGTCATTAGACCCTTAGTTGAGATTTCAGCCAGTCCCTCCTGTGCTCCTTCCTAGCTGTGTGTAATTCCGGCCTGGCTGCCCAAGGTCTTGGAAGGTGCTAAAGGTTACAGAGTGAGGAAGTTTCACTGAAGAGCAATGAGGATACCATCTATGCAGCTATGAGGAAGTTGTTAGGAAGGACCCTAGGGGCTTTCGTCAGCCTTACATCCACCGCCCCAGGTCAAGATTAGGCCAAGTACCAGCTTCCCACCTCCCTTCAAGGCTAGGCCGAGTTCCATTCTCCACCCACAGTTCTCAGGAGGAGAAGGAACATTCTTGAAAAACCACAGAATGTACTGACTGATAGTCACCTGACCCTCTGGTCCCAGATAGAGTTTGAATGCATGTCATGTGCTTGCTAGCCAATAGATTCAAAGGTCAATATGCTTAGCCAATAAGTTTGAACTGTAACCTTGCTGCTGTAACCTGTACCCCTAAAAAGTATAAAAACTGCTGGTTATAGCCATTCGGGGTCACCTCCTAGTCACTTGCCATGAGGGGCTGATTGAGGGTCAACCCCTGCATGCCAGATAAATAAAACTCTTGCGTTTGCATCGAACTCCATTCCCGTGTCTCACTTGGGGCAGTGGGGGTGGGGGGAGGACTCCCTGTAGTTAAGCCTCACTTTGAGCCTTACAGTTACTCATGCTAGAGGGAGACTCCTATACTGCCGTGGTTTGGGGCTCCTAGTCTCCTGTAAGTGGGCTCAATAAACCCACTGGTTTACCAAGGTAGACTTTGCAGGGATGTTCCTTTGCTCTGCTGTTTGTGCACTATCTCAGGGGAGACACGTTTCCTTCAGGAAAAAAAAAATTAATGAAACACAAGGTTATCAAGAGTGTGTCTGATCCTCAGAGACTGGGCGTTCCATAGGAAACACCCTGGGAGGAATCTTGGAGGATACTCTGACCTCTGTCCTTTCTGCACTTGGTTCAGGATGACTCGCCATTCCTTGTCAGGTCATTTACATTGTGAATGACCTCCTTGCTTCAAGTTAGACTGTGAGAGATAGTCCTATCTCAGGCTTCCTGCCAGACAGAGAGACTGTCAGCTGAGGCTGTGTTCTGGCACCAACTCTCCACCCCTTTGGATAAAGCTGGAGGGTAAAAGCCTGGCTCTTTATGGACAGTATCCAATTGTCCAGACGCACTCAGCCGTACAACTATGGAAACATTCGAGGTTGTGTTCAAAACAAGGAGAGCTGGCGTGTGGTGAATCTGGGCACGTGGCTCAGAGGCAAGGGAACCAATGGGTCTCAGTCACATGACACAGCTCTCACTGCAACCTGTTTTGCTTTTTTTAAAGATTTAATTATTTATTTTATGTATGTGAATACACTGTCACTGTCTTCAGACACATCAGAAAAGAGGGCATCAGATCCCATTACAGATGGTTGTGAGCCACCATGTGGTTGCTGGGAATTGAACTCAGGACCTCCGGAAGAGCAGTCAGTGCTCTTAAGCGCTGAGCCATCTCTCCAGCACCCTGCAATCCATTTTTAACGGAGGGATGTAATTTCTACCACTGTTTTGTCCTGCTAGCTTAAGATCTCTCGGAGCTGGAGTATAGGGCCCCATGTCACTCAGGAGTTGCCCCTCATTGTGTGTGGCTGATATGTGGCTATCGGTAAGAATGGTATGGGACAGTTCTAGGAGGATCAGGGGTCCGTGGAAGGCAGAAGACACATCACACAGGGATTCCTGTTTACTTTCATTAAAATAGATAGAAAATAATTTATGTGTGTATGTATGTATGTATATATGTATGTATGATGTATGTGGGTGGTCAGACATATGCCACAGCATGTGTGTAGGTCAGAGGACAACTTGTGGGGGTCAGTTCTCTCTTTCTACCATCTGGGTCTAAGGCTTGAACTCAGGTTATCAGACTTGGTGACAGGCAGGTGCCTTTTCCTGCCATCTTGCTGGCCCCTGTTTACTTTCTTTTAACAAAATCATCCCTGCTTGAACGGTTCTAATTAATTCTTGTTTTTTCCCACACAGAGTTTAGTAAAAAGGAAACATTCAAGTAAAAATCCGGATTTTTCTCTTCCTGGGCTCAGCCATCCCAGCACTAATTGCTGGCCAGGAAGGGCCCAAAATAGCAAGGCTGCCAGTCCCTGCCTGGGCCTGGAGCCAGATCCCCTGAGAGAAAGCAGGACGGAAGGGAGAGAAGACTCGGGAACAGCCAAGCTCCTTCTAACGGCCTCGCTGTCTGCAGAGTCAGGCATTGCCACCTGTCCCCAGTGTTTCTGTTTAATTACTGTGAGGTTGCTCTGTGATTGTCACCAAGGATGCTGCCACTGCTGTTCTCAGCATAGTAGGACGTTTTGCAGGCTCAGGAAAGGGAGCCATTCCCAGGTAGATTCGGCCCTGGCTGGCAAACCCCTGTAGCATCCTTTTCCCTGGGGTAGAGTATCCAAGAACTTCTGCCTCCATCTAGGCACAGGAGGAGCCTGCATCATTGGTGTCTGGGAGCGGTGTTTGGGGGCGGGGGCGGGGGCGGGGGCGGGGACGGAGCCGGGGAGGCAGCACTGGATGGATGGATAGATGACATCATCTGGAGTCTGTCCTCAAGTGAGGATGCTGATGCTAGTTAATAACTAGCAGGACCCCAGTGGATGACACCATCTGCAGCTGAGCTGACGAATTAAGGCCTAAGCCGCAGTGGGGGCTAGAAAGAACATTCTGGAACAGGGCTGACAGGGAGGCACATGTGAGGGGAATAGGGCTTTTTTTTTTTTTTTTAATTGCACTAGTCTCAAAGGAATTCTGTTCCAGCCAGCTCTGCTAGGCTGTCGGGTTGTGCTTTGAGGACACTGCAGGGCAGACTGCTGTTGATGTGTCTGGGGTTGTGGAATCTCATTTCCACCTTAGCCGGAAACGGCGAAGATGTATGAGTTCGGAAGGGGTTTCATAAACATTTCTGGACCCTGGGGATTTTTGTTTGTTTTTTTTTTTTTTTTTTTTGTTTTAGTTTTTTAATTATTTACAAAGTGAAGGCAGGGGTATGATATCCATCAGGATTTTTGGATTAACGCAAGAGGAGATGTGTGAAATCGTCATTTCCTCTTGTTTAAAACAGCGAGGTGTCTGTCCTTAGGCAGAATGGGGGAGCCGAGTCTTACCTGGAGGGAGCAACCAGCCTGGGGGTAATAAATGTAGCTGGTTTGTTGAAAGGGCTCCTGCATGGCATGCAGGTTTCTTCCGGTCTCTTACCTCCGTGCTTGAGGCTTCCATGTTTTCCTGTGAAGACTAACTTCCTCTGCAAGTCAGCTTTCAATATTCAAATCAATGAACAACCCCCAACTTCCCCACTCATTCTTGGGTGGGTACAGAGAGAAACAAGACAACGTTCTGTGGGTCACTTCTCAGGGAGAGCATCTGATTGGCTCGTTCTTGATCAGGTGACCAGCTCTCATCCAACTAAATTCCCTGCGAGAAATACCTCTCAGAGAGATACTACATCCAGAAAGCTAAGTTCCAGGGGGTGGAGGGCTGCTCTGCTCAGGACTTTGTAACCTACAGAGAGCACATTGGACATGAAGCCTGGTGACCATTACATCAGAACCTTTGGCACGGGTTCCTGCATTTTTGCACTTGTGCCTTTAAGAACTGTTACCGGTCTGAGCCCCGCTCAGCAGCTGTTTAGTGGATAGACCCCCAAGAAAGAGACAGGAACAAATCCCTGCTCTGAAGGTCAGTTGGAATGTGGGCAGAGACACCACTCTGAATAACAATCAGAGGTGATGAGAGGTTTGCACTCCAGTGGGAAGACATTTGGCTTCCTGGTGGTCTAGTCAACAAAGATCCTCATCCGGAGGAGACCCTGGACTGAGGCAGGGAATACCAGGGAACGCCACTGCTGTGGTCTATGACCTCTGCCTGGTGCCCTTCCAAGGGCATTAGCTACTAGGAAATTAGCACTTCGGAAGTATAGGGAAGAGACCTTGGGGGTTGCTCACTACAGGGCTGGGGAAGAAGCTCAAGCTCGTGCTTGTTTCAGGGAGCGGTGCTCACTTCCTGTATAGCACACTGGCATTATACTCCAGCAGGCAGGGCCTGAACTCCTCTGAGCAATTGACGTTTATTTCTCCCATGGGTTGGCTACTTTTCTCATCTTGGTGATAAAGATCTGGATTAAAGTAATTTGAGGGAAGATATATTCATTTTGGTTAAAGGGAAAACAGTCTTGCCTGGTGGGGAAGGTTCTGAGGCGAGAACAACTTGTGCTCTGATTGGAGAACCTCGAGGCTGAATGAGACAGCAGAGGGGATGGGAAGCAGGGCTGGGCTGTAAATCTCAAGATCTGCCCTCAAGGACCACTTCCAGCAAGGCTCTATCTCCTAAATGTTTCCCATCCTCCCAAAAGAGGACCACAGATTGGAGATCAAGTGTTAAAATGCAGGTGCCTAAGTAAAACACCTAACATTCAAACTCTAACCCACTAGTGTATGCCTGACTGTACTGGCTAGTTTTGTGTGTCAACTTGACTCAAGCTGGAGTTCTCACAGAAAAGGAGCCTCAGTTGTGGAAACGCCCTCATGAGACCCAGCTGTAAGGCATTTTCTCAACTAGTGGTCAAGGTGGTAGGACCCAGCCCATTGTGGGTGGGGCCGTTCCTGGGCTGGTGGTCTTGGGTTCTATAAAAGAGCAAGCCGAGCAAGCCAGGGGAAGCAAGCCAGTAAGTAACATCCCTCCATGGCCTCTGGATCAGCTCCTGCTTCCTGATCTGCTTGAGTTCCAGTCCTGACTTTCTTTGGTGATGAACAGCAATGTGGAAGTGTGAGTTGAATAAACCCTTTCCTCCCCAACTTGCTTCTTGGTCATGATGTTTATGCAGGAACAGAAACCCCTGACTAAAACACTGACATTCCCGCGGATGAATCCCTCATAACTCTGGAATTGGGCAGGGGTAGGGTCCAGCTCTTAGAATGCTGGTCCTTCTTCTTATTCTATAGTAGATACCTAGATGGTAAGGCAAGAAACTGTATCCAAAACCATCCAGTTTGTGCAACCTGATGCTCATTTAAATAGAAAAAGAAATACAATGTATATGTTGGAAAGAGTGCTCAGGCAGGAAAAGTGCTTGCCAGGACCTGGGTTAAATGCACAGAATCCACATTTAAAAATCCAGGTGTGGATCAGTGTTCCTCTAACCCTCATACTGGGAGGTAGAGACAAGAGGCTCCTTGGGGCTTAAGGACCACCATTCTGGCTAAACGGGTAAAGCAAAATCTGGAAAAGTAAAATAGAGACAGTGTGTTAAAATTTTAGAAAATGATTGCAGGGTAACATCCAAGGTTGGCTGTTGGCTGCCACACATGTACACACATGTACATTAACACTGGAATACAGCACACACATGATCCTTTACACCAGCAATAACAATCAGTAATTTTAAAAACCTGAGAACTAAAAGGTGAATTTTAACACCTCGACTCCAATATGCTTGGGCTCTTTCAGGTGGTCCAGCTGTCGATAACACTCCAGATCTGAATATTCAGCCTACAGAGGCCTTAGGGAGGGCATGGCAATACACCACCCCCAGCACCCAGTCCCACCAACATTGTCCACCGGATTCTTGCCCTCACACCCGTGATAGACAATAGGAAATGGGCCCAGTGCCCAGAAGGGGTGAGGCGCTGTCTTTGGCATCAGTCCAACAAGACATGGCCCGAAGCAGGGACTGATCATTTGGGCACCGGTCCTCACTCCACCTCCCCACCTGGACCAAAAGCTGTTCACAGAAGACCATCTGGGCACTGTGTGAGTCTGTGTGGCCACCGAACCAGGGGAGGGATGGGCATGTAAGGACAGCTCAGAGAGGAGTAGCCAGCAACCTTGGAGGAGGGGGCAGTGGGACTCAGCTAACATAGAGGATACTGGGGTACAGGAGGGTGCAGAACCCTGTGATGGAGTGGTTACCACACCAGGCTGATGGCAGAGGCTGGCCCTGTCACACCTCAGCGGTCTGTAGAATTCAGATGGCCTAGGACCTGGGTTAAATACACAGAATCCACAGACCTGGAGGTGAGCAAACAGGCAAGAGTCTGCTTAGGGGGTCATTTCTAGGCATTGAGTCTGGATCAATCGGAAATGAAGACCCAAGGTTATCTCTGCAGGGAATGCCTGTAGCATTAACTTTTTTCAAATCCACTTTTATCGATGGCTCTTAAACACTTTAACCTCCCTTGTAGCCCACCACCCACCAGAAGCAGTGGAAAAGGAAGGATACGTGGGAAGCAGACCTGTCGAGAAATTTTTATTGGAGCAAATGCTACCTGCATTGTCAGGAAATCAGCAGTTCAGTTCACCGGTTAGTGGCGGCATCTCGATCGATCACTTATCGACTTGCAAACACAGTCTGGCACTGCTGCACCAGCGGTCCAGTTCAGCGGTGTCAGGAGAGCAGCAGGTGGTAGGACCGAGCAGGAACAGCTAGGCAGGAGGGATTGGACCAGCGGGGACATCAGGAGCAGTTCTTGGCTATGCCTTTCTCAACAAGACAAAGACCAGCAAAGACCAGCAAAGCATTTAGCTACATAAGTAAGCCAGGCTCAGTCTCCATCGCTGTCCATTGAGTCCTTTTTATTCTCCCTTCAAACATGTGCCCTCCACAGGTCTTGCCTAGGCACGTGTGTCTGTCTCAGCTGACATCACTCTGTCAATCAGCCCGAGTCCAAGGAAGCGACAAGAAACTGTAGCACACCACCAGAAGGTTTCTGGTACAGGCTTTTCCTCTATGGAGTCCCGACCAGTGCAGCTCAACTACACAAGGTAAGGCAGACCAATACATGCGCGTAGAGTTGTTCTTGAAGAATCCTTCATCACGTGTGTCCTTTCACATGCTTGCTTTATCAGAACAACCATTCACCTGTGTCTGCTTCAGCACAACCTTCAGAGTTTGCCTTAGCCTCTCACCTGTGTCCACTTCAGGAAAACCCTCCTTCACCTGTTGGCCCCAGCAAAACGCCATCTGACACAACTGACTTTCCAAAGAACCCTTATGTTTCCACTTCAAATGCCAGCATCCTGGTGGGGGTGGTGGGAATGGGTATGGTCCTGGGGTCCAACATCAGTTATCTAGTAGAAGGTTCTTCTGGAGGAGGGTCTGTGGCCTGAGCACATTTGCTGATGGTACACAGAGCAAAAAAACAGGATGGCTCACCAACTAAAAGTGCCCGCCTAAGGAAGTGGTGTTCCATATGGAGAGGGCAGGCGTTCTCCAAGGCAACACCACGTGCTCTGAGGCCAGTGGCTGGGACAAAGAACCTGAGGTATTTTATCAGGGAATATCTAGAGACGTGTCCTTGCCTTCAGATCCATCACCCAGGACCTTAGCATGGGCAAGGCGCAGAGACACCTGCAGCTGAGATCGCAGGCCCCCGGCTGTTCCCACAGGTTTCCCTGAGCTCTAAGCTGCTCTCCCCCACTCAGGTTTTAAGCCAAGTGCTATTTTTTGCTGCCAGTACCAAGAAACAAGGATGATGAATTGTTTGGTGCCAGGAACAAAATAAAGAAGGACAATGGAGGTGAAGCCAGCCCCGGCTTGATTTATGGCGCCTCTTAGCTTCCTGTCTCCTTCTCACACTTGTCCAACCTCCATGTTCTCCCTAAACATTCCTTCGTAGCCTTTCTCCTTACTTTCCAAAGTTCGTTTTAGAATAACTATCTTTTCCTCTCGTGGCATAGTCTTTCTCTCTCTTGCACCCACCTGCAGTCCCAGAGAGGAGAGATGAGCTCTAACGCCCCCACCCTGAACTCCCTGCTAACCCACAGGCTCTGTGTGCTCAACGAGGCTCAGCGGCTCTGTGTCTGCCCTGGAGATCCACACTACCCACCTCTCTCCCCTCCCTCCCTCCTTCCCTCTCTCTCTCTCTCTTTCCTTCCCTCCCTTTCTCTGGCTTTCTTTCTCTCTCTCTTCCTTCCCTTGCCCTCTTTCTTTCCTTCACCTCCTCTGGCTTTCTCCCCCCACCCCCTTCTGTCCCATGTGTGCGCCAGTGTATGCGCATGCGCAGGCAAGAGGCCCGCCGAAGGATGGCTTCTTCAGTAGCTTTCCTTGAGGCAAGGTCTCTACTTGGAGCTCACCGATTGGCTAGATGCTGGGACAATAAACTCCCAGGATCTGCCTGTCTCTTCCCTTCCACCAGCACAGAGTTACGGGCATCTGCCTCCCAGCCCAGGCCCAGACTTTGGTGTGGGAGCAGAGATCCGAGCCTTGGGTTGGGGGATTTAGCTCAGTGGTAGAGCGCTTGCCTAGCAAGCGCAAGGCCCTGGGTTTGGTCCCCAGCTCCAAAAAAAAAAAAAAAAAAAAAAAAAAAAAAAAGAGATCCAGCCTTACTCACTGAGCCATCTCCCCAACCCCATGGTATGTGCTAAGCAAGTCCACCATGACTCTCACCACCAAATTCCTGCACTTAATCTTGTTCTTGTTATCAAAGCTAATTAAACAGGGGAGATTTTTCAGTCATTTATTGTTTTCAATGAATATTTGCTAGAAATTATGTCTCCCAGCAGATCCACTCAGTATTGGCCACTGTCTAGGGGTCTGATACCCTGGTGGTAGATAAAAGAAAAAAAAACATGACTTGCTAGTCCAGGGAAGAGACACAGGCAGAACAGTGACAGGAGGTGCTGCGTTGTCCGTGGAGAGGAAAGACAGGCAAGATGGCAGAGTAGAGAGCATCAGCTGCTTCTGCAGACACCAGAATGAAGTGCGTCTATGTGCGGAGAGGAGAGGAAAAGGCCTCTGGGCAGGGTCTGTGAGGGCGGGTCCCTCTGGACAGGGGCGGGGCCTGTGAGGGCGGGTCCCTCTGGACAGGGGCGGGGCCTGTGAGGGCGGGTCCCTCTGGACAGGGGGCGGGGGCTGTGAGGGTGATTCTGGGGAAGGATTCATCCCACTCTTCCTCTAAGTCCTGCTCCCTTACTTGTGGATGGAAGAGACAGTGAGGGCAACTGTGAACTAGACTGCTGTGACTAGAGAGCGAGAACCCTGACCATGGTTTCTCTAGCTCACCAAAGGCTGAACAGGCAGGGAGGCAAAGGCCAAGGGAGCCATGTTGGCTAGGTCCGGGAGCAGCCACAAGACTCCAGGGGTGCTCAGGCACTATGCATCTCTACAGAAAAGAAGCAAGACGTGCTGCTACAGGCCCAGGATCCCAGGCGCCTCACCCGACACCCACCGATGCTGCCGCCCACGCTGGCACTCCCCGGCACTGGTGCCTGTCTCCCCGATGGGCTGCGATGAATTAAGAACAAAAGATGACTGCTGTTGGCCTGCTGTACTCCACTTCCAACGCAAGCCAGCGGGTAGTAAATCAAGCCCGTACCATATTTAATGGCTCCCAGTAAAGGCCGATTTACTCACCTGCCAACCGTGAAGAAGCCGGTTGCTTTGTCAGAGGTGGGAGTTTCATTCATTGAAGACTGCAGGGGCTGTACCAGACGGAAGATCACGTTCTCCTGATTTAGATCAGGACGATATATCAAAGACGAGCCAAAGTAAAATAAATAAATAAACCCGCCCAGGAGCAACACGCCTGCAGTTAATAACAGCGGGCGTTATTATTCGTCATCTACTCCAGATCCAGCCGCTTTGGGAGCTGGCAACCTTCCGGAATTTTTAGTCAGAGCCTCACAGGGCAGGGAGGGAAGACAGATAAAGACAGATTCGTAGAAAAACTACAGTCTTCCTTCCTGGCTGTTGAAACGAGCCCCCTAGGCTCAGCCTCAGGGGAAGTTTTGGGCTTTCTAAGCGGCATAATCTTAGTATGTGGTGACCCATACTACTGGGTTTCCAGAGAACCTTTCTACCTCGTGACTTGTGGATTGACCTGAAGGGAATTACAGGAATTTTTTTTCCTTCCCACCCAGTGATTTTGGTCCTCTACTGTATAAGTAAAGGATTTCTTTGCCTTTTATTTCCAAGCCCTAGTCCTTCATTGATGGAAGTCAGGACAGGAATTCGAGCAGGGACCATGGAAGAACACCTACTCAGAGGCTCTAGCTTTCCTATACAAGCCTGGGGAATGGTGCCACCCACAGTGGGTTGGGCCCACCTACATCAACTAACAATTACGAAAACCTCCCGACAGACGGACCCACATGGCAACCAGAGTTGACCCATCCTTCAATCCAGACTCCCCTTCACAGGTGACTCGAAGCTGTGCCAAGATGATAGCTAAGGCTAATGACAGCAAGCCCTTTCCACCTTGTCCTTTGATCTGTGATCGTCAGTTGTTCCAAGGGAAGATGAAATGCTTCTTGCCTCACAGCTGGGGTAACAGGAAAGGTCCTGTACTTCAGGCTGGGGAGCGGCTCACACAGGCAACACATTTGCTGCACATCACAGGGAGCTGGGTTCCATCCCTAAGAACTGGCGTAAAAGTCGGGTTTGGACTTGCAATGCTAGCTTTGGGGAGGCGGAGACATGGATCTCTGGGGCTGGTGGGCCAGCCGTCCTAGCTTAGTCAACAAGGCCCAAGCTAGTGAGAGATCCTGTCTTAAAACAAAACAAAACAAAGCAAAACACGATGATCGATGTTTCCTGACAGAAGGCACTGGAGGCTGTCCTCTTGCTTCTCCATCTATGTCCACACACAAGCATGGAACCTATATAGATGCAACACTCACATGTCCCCTCCCCTCCCCCATCTCCTTGGCGACAATGGCCTTGAAAGTCTGCCCAGGAGAGAATCCAAAATCTAAGACATAGTGAGCAAGGCACTTGGGTGCAGCCTTCAATTTCAAGACCTAAGAGTATGGGTGGCGTCCACAGTTGCCCAGAGCCTGTGGATTTATGTCCAAGTCTGCAGATAGCAAAGACTCATCGTTGACTTGCTGATCAGGGTTACACACGTTTATCCCTTGTGTGCTAGGTTCACACAATAGACCCAAGGCTCACACAATAGACCCAAGGCTCTTCAGAATCTGTTCACAGTCATAAACAAGAGGGCAAGAGGGCAGGGAGTGTGTCAGACTCTCTACTCACAGTAAAAGTCATGGTTCATGCAGTATTTTCACAGAGTGTACTTCTCTACAGAAAATGGTTGCACGTGGCATTTCTTAAATAAGTCTGGGGTGATACACTCTCAGGGGCCTTTACAACGTTTTGTTACATTAACTGGTTAATTAATTAGCTAGTATGTGTGCACACGCACATATGTGTGGCTCTGTACCACAGTGTAGGTGTAGAAGTCAGAAGTCTTGGGGAAGTGAGCTCTTGCCTTCCACCATGTGGGTCCCAGGTCAAACCCAGGTCATCAGACTTGACACAAGCGTCTTTACCCACCAAGCCATCTCAGCCTTTCATCTTATGGCTTGAGATTGCCTTTGTTTGTAAAGAAGGTTTCATTTATTTTTTTTTTCCTTTTTCTTTTTTTTGGAGCTGGGGACCGAACCCAGGGTCTTGTGCTTGCTAGGCAAGCGCTCTACCACTGAGCTAAATCCCCAACCCCGGTTTCATTTATTTTTATTTTATACATATGAGTGTTTTGGGTGCGTGCATGTCTAGGCACCACATACGTGTAGTGTCCACAGGGGCCAGAACAGGGTGTCTGGTCCTCTGGAACTGGAATTACAGTGCATTGTCCTCTATGTGTGTGCTGAGAGCTGACCCTGCATACCTAACCACTGAGCCATCTCTCCACACTCTGGAACAACTCGAGCTGGCATTCAAATCCAGACAAGGTTCCTTCAGTTATGGGACCCGAGGGACATATCTTCCCTTTCTCTGTTGACCTAGCACAGGGGCCGTTGAGACCAGGGGTGCTCCTGTCTTCCCTGTGCAAGGCTTGGGCAGCAGGCAATGGTCTGTTTTATCCGTTGGCTGCATGTAGGACTCTGGAGCATCCGTGGCAAGCGCTTAACTGACAGAGCCATCTTGCTAGCCCTTAACTCTGGTTCAGCAAAATTGTTCTATTGTGTGATCTCATAGACCCTGTGACCTTGTATTCTACTGTGTGACCTCATGTTCAACCATGTGACCTTGTATTCAACTGTGTGACCTTGTATTGTACTATTGTGACCTTGTATTCTACTGTGTGACCTCGTGTTCAACTGTGTGACCTTATATTCTACCCTGTGACCTTATATTGTATCATGGGACCTTATGTTCTACTGTCTGAGATTGTATTCTACCATGGGACCTCATAGTCTACCATGGGACCTCATAGTCTACCCTGTGACCTTGTATTCTAACCTGTGACCTCATATCAACCCTGTGACCTTGTATTCTTCTCAGCTCTCTGGTCTTTGCTTTTCCACACCTTAGAGTACAGAATGGAAACATGGCCACTGCTAAGGGTCTACAAAGAGCCTGGTTCTTAGTTACTCCCACTGAAGCCAAGCACAGCAGGTCAAGATCACCTACAGTCCTCTGTGTTGGCTCATTAGCCCAACTCCCTCAATAACATGTTTGCCTAGAGCCCCATTTTAATTGAGAAACAAGAACTAAATCAGGCTTTCCAGGAGCTGGGATCCTCCCAGATCATCATCTCTGGCCACAGACTGTTTAGCCCTCTTTCGGACACCTGCTCCATGTAATCCAGTGTCTTGTGGGATGCTTTAATCTCCCTTTTCTAAGAGATGAGTCATGTCCAAGGGTGTCCCTTCAGGGGTAAAAAAGCCACAGCTGGGTGAGAGGCTTAGCAACTTTTTCTGCAAGGAAGAGATTTGCCAAACTCAGCAATCTGAGGCCATAGAAATTCATCATTATGTTCAGAAGGTGCCTGGATACCAATTGGCCTGGGGAATCTCCTTCCACCAGTAAGGGAATAACCTTCATTAAAGTTCTGGGAAGACACTGCCTGAGCATGTGCCAAACCCTCTCCCCGTTACTCTCCCCTAGACACACACACACTCACACACACGCGCGCGCACACACACACACTCACACACTCACACACACACATACACTCACACACACATCACATACACACACACACACACACACACACACACACACACACACAAACACACACACACACATACACACACACACACACACCACACACACACACACACACACAACACACACACACACACACACACACACACACACACACACACACACACACACAAACACACACACACACACATACACACACACACACACACACACACACACACACATACACACACACATACATACACACACACACACACACACACACACACACACACACACACACACACACACATACACACACACACACACACATACACACACACACACACACACACACACACACACACACACACACACACACACACACACACATACACACACACACACACACACACACACACACACACACACACACACACACACATATTGGATATCTCAGAACTCAGCTCCTTGCCAGAGCACAGATATTTCTTTTCTTCTTCCTCTTTTTTTATAGTGCATTTTTAAAATTAAATTTCTTTATTCACTTTACAGCTCAGATCAGCTCTTCCTCTCCTCACAGTACACAGTAGCCCCTCACGCAAGTCCTCCCCTCACTGGGGAATTAACAGCTCAGTAGAGGTCCTCAGACAGGTCCAAACAGCATTGTTAGAGAAAAGAGGGGCAGGGTGGAGTGGGGTGGGGATGGGGAGGTAGGAGGTGGGGAGATGGGAAAGGGGAAAGGGGAGGGGGAAGGGAGGGCGGAGGAGGGGGTAGGGAGGTGGGAGGTGGGGAGGTGGGGATGGGAGTGGGGGGTGGGGAGGGGGGTGGGGAGGTGGGGGGGGGAGATGGGAGGTGGGGATAGGAGGGGGAGATAGGGAGGGGGAGGTGAGGAATAGGGTGACTCAGCTGTGAAAGTGCAGGGACTTGAATAATAGAAGACTGAGTGTGGTGTACCTGTGACCCCAGCATCATCATGGGGAGACAGAGACAGGCAGATCTCTGCGGCCTTGCTGTTCAGCCAGCCTAGCAAGTTCAGCAAGCACCAGGTGCAGTGGGAGACTCTGTCTCAAAAATAATGTGAGGGCTGGAGAGATGGCTTTGTGGTCAAGAGCACTGGCTGCTCTTCCAGAGGTCCTGAGTTCAGTTCCCTAGCAACCATGTGATGTAACTACAGCTCCAGGGCCCAATGACCTTTTCTGGCTTCTGAGGATATTTGCAAATGTGGCATATAAACACACACACACACACACACACACACACACACACACACACACACACACACACACACACACGTCCTAATTTTGATGCAGTGACTTGCCAGGGACATTGGGTTCTCTGGAATGAGTTACCACCAGATTAAAACATTTTGCATTTTAATGTCTGTGGCCCTGTGTTCTTTCCTAAGACCATTAACTTTGTTCAGTCGAGGGAACTCAGATCAGCCACGGGAGACGGTTTGTAGCTAATTTTTAGGACACACGCTAGACATAACAAAGACTGTCTCCTAAGTTCTCTGTGCTGATAGCCATGCATGCATTTGGCCGGCTTTATCCACCTGTCTCCACCTCCCATGGATTGCAGCCAAGCCACACCACACCTGGATTTTAGGTGGTTCTGGGGAACCGTCGGAGCCCCCTGCCCAGTCCCTTTCCCTGGAACTGTAGTTACATCCCGGTTGCTGGGGGACTGAATTCAGGTCTTTTTCTTATCAGCCTGGGGAAATGGAATCAAGGAGAGAGGGAAGTGAACAGAGCAGTCTGAGCAATGGCGGCAATTATGTTCTGGGTGTTCTCTAGTGTAGAGACGAACTCGGCCCTGCCACTAAATAAGTGAGCTTCAGTGACTGTCAAAGCTGGCACAATGAAGGAGACAGGAGAGTCCCAGGGATGGCTTCTTTCTGCCTCAAGTCCGTCCCACCATGGTGCCAGGATGCGTTTACCAACGGATTCTCCTTCCTCACTGACTCAGGGAGCCTGCGACCAGATGCTCAACATCATTGCTGTTCTCAGTTTCAAGCCACTCATGCCCACGAGGATGGCTATCCAAAACAAAACAAAAACAAAAACAAAAACAAAAAAAAAACCAACTCCCAAAACAAAAAGCAACAAAACCCCCTAAACAATAATAAGCCACCCCCCAAAAAACCCCAAACCGACAACAAGCAAAAAAAACCCCAAAACCAAAAAACAACAACAAAAAACCCAACACAACAACAAACAAAAAACCTAAACAAAAACCAAAAAACAAAAAATCAAAACAATGAATAACCCACAAAACAAAAAACAACAACAAAAAAACAAAACAACGACAAACAACTCCCCACCAAACAAAAAAAAAAGACAGTACTAGATGCTGGTGGGGGTGTGGAGTGGGAACCCTCACATAGCACGGGCAGGGGTGTAAACAAACAGTAGTTTGTTAGACCCTCTGAGGGTAGACACAAGTTATCTTGTAACTGGGCTATTCCACTTGCACAGAGATAGATACACAGCTAACATCCCAGCACTGGAAGCAACCCAGGTCTGTCCAATGAACGGGTAAATAAAATGACCACCAACCGTATACATGATGCTACTTGAAAAGGAGAAGAAACACAGTAGCAAATAAAAAGTTAGCAGAGAGGAATACCAATTGAAGCTAGGCTTCCAGGCCTTTGACACGTCTCCAAAGCACAAGGTGCTGGGTTAAGACCCCCACATTCCCTAGGAGTCCACTGATGCAGAAGGTCCAGAACAGAGATCCCACGGAGACAAAGGCAAAGAGTTACCGGGAAGTTACCAGGAAGGACTGAGCAGCTTGGGAGGAAGTGGAGAGGCGTAGCTATGGGCACAAGGTTTCCTTGTGGGGTGGGAAAATATTCTAAGATTGCGCCACCGGCCGCACAGGTCCCCTAAATTGATGAGACTGCACACACTGGATTAGTGGGGTGTGTGCTGTGTGAACTGTTTCTCAATAAAATTAATACATGAGAGAAATAAATAACTTGGAAGACCCTAGATTCGTAACTCACCTTAGGCAAATGGAGCAGTGACTCTGGGTCAAGAGGCAGGTGAGGAGCACGCCATTATGTCCTTGACTGAACGTGGGATGGAATTTTTCATTCCAAGAGGTAGAATCACCCTGGTAACTCAGTAACAGACACCTTGGTGAGCTCTCCAGGAAAGACTGGTTAGGTACTATGCTTTTGAAGGACCCTAGGGGCTTTTATCAGCCTTTCACCCACCGCCTGAGGTCAAGATTAGGCCAAGATTAGGCCAAGTACCAGCTTCCCGCCTTGGGTCAAGGCTAGGCTAAGTTCCATTCTCCACCCACAGTTCTCAGGAGGAGCAGAGACATTCTTGAAAATCCATAAGTCACCTGACCCTCTGGTTCCGGAAAGAGTTTGAATGCGTGTCATATGCTTGCTAGCCAGTAGACTCAAAGTCAGTATGCTTAGTCAATAAGTTTAAACTGATGTGACCTGTAACCCTAAAAAGTATAAAAACTGCTTGTTATAGCCATTTTAGGGTCCCCTTCTAGTCATACGCCATGAGGGGCTGATTGAAGGTCAACCACGATACGCTGGAAAAATAAACCTCTTGTGTTTGCATCGAACTCCGTTCTCGTGTCTCACTTAGGGGGGGTCTCCCAGTAGTTAAGACTCATTTCAAGTCTTACACTCTCAGTGTGTAGAAAATATTCCCGACGGATAAATGTAAGTGTAAATGGGGTGGGGGAGGGGACCCAAATGTCCTAAAGGAGACAGCAAGTAATCTCCCCCCCCTCCACACCCGTCCCCAGAATAAAACAACTTACCACCAGGACAATATATAAATCTAAAGGATGGGGCCATTGCTATATGAAGCACCCAGGGGACAGAACAGGGAAGTTCTGATATCAGAGGAAAGCAACAGGCACTGAGGAGCTGGCTCAGTTGACCAAGTGCTTGGTGCACAAACCTGGGGGCCTGAGCCAATTCTCAGACCCCATGTAAAAAAATAAATCCTATTGGTATACGTGCCTGTCGGCCGAATTTGGTGCTGTCTGTACAATTTTATGTTTTTTCTAATTATCTTTTATTAAAAATCCAGCCTTAATTAGTATCTGCACAAGGACCCCCAAAGCATGGGTAGATATCAAATACAGCAACTGTTTATAACAGGAAAACTGAGGCCCCCCAAAGAGACAGTTTCTGGAGGAGTCACATGAACCATGGTAGGTTTGCCCCATGGAATGGTTCATGACTGTTAAAATAATATACACCGGACTGAGTGTGGTGGTGCAAGCCTTTAATCCTAGCACTTGAGAGCCAGAAGTTGTCAAATCTCTGAGTTTGAGACTATGTACATAGTGAGTTCTAGGACAGCCAGAGCTACACAGTGAGACCCTGTCTCTAAAAACTGGGGGGAAAAAAGCACCACACAGAACACAGAATGATAGCCAAGGTCATAGGGACAGCAAGCCTCAAATTATAAGCACAGGTTGGTCCTGTCTATATTGAGTGGTGTGCGGGCATCATTGTCAGGGACTATGTGTGCATACAGCCAAGGATTCCACGTGGATCTCTTTAGTGAGTATTTTTTGTATCATTATATAATTAACTTTGAGTGTGTGTTCATGTTCATACACGTGTACTTATACATGTGAGTGAATGAATGGGAAGCCAGAGGACAACCTTGGGTGTTGTCTTATTGCTGTGATAAAAGCATGACCAAAAAGCAAGTTGGGGAGGAAAGTGTTTATCCGGCTTACACTTTCAGATCACTGTTCATCATTGGAGGAAGTCAGGACAGGAACTCAAGCAGGCCAGAAAACCTGGAGGCAGGAGCTGATGCAGAGGCCATGGAGGGTGCTGCTTTTTTTTTTTTTTTTTTTTTTTTTTTTTTTGAGCTGGGGATCGAACCCAGGGCCTTGAGCTTCCTAGGCAAGCGCTCTACCACTGAGCTAAATCCCCAACCCCAAGGGTGCTGCTTACTGGCTTGCTTCCCCTACCTTGCTCAGCCTGCTTCTCATACAACTCAGGACCACCAGTCTAGGGATGGCACCACCCACAGTGGGCTGAGCCCTCCTCCCTCAATCACTAATTGAGAACATGACTTACAGCTGGGTCTCATGGAGGCATTTTCTTCAAGGGAGTCTCCTTTCTCTCTGAGGACTCTAGCTTGGGGTCAAGTTGACACACAACTAGCCAGGACACACATTGTCCCTAGGTTTTGTTTGCTTTCATTGATGGAGAGAGGGACAGGGTTTTTCATAGGCTTAGAGTTTGTCAAGTAGGTTTGGTCAGCTGGCCAGTGAGCCTAGGGGATCTGTGCTGCCTCTGGCTAGGGCTGACTGTGGAAGGAAGGTACCTACCAGCTTAGCCCTCTGTGCTGGTTAGCTTTGATTGCCAAGTTGGCACAAGCTAAAATCATGCAGAAAGAGAATCTTAAGGAGTTGTCTAGGTCACGTTTGCCCAAGAGTATGCCTTTGAGGAATTGTCTTGAATATCAATTGACATGGGAAGACCTAGTGACCAAGCCAGCTCAGTCAGTCTGCAGTGTCTCCAGGGAGGGAGTGAGGACTGAAAAGGAAAAGACAATTGGACAACACTATAACATGACTCCAGCCAGTGCTGAGGCTGAAGCGGGTTTAATTTTTTTCCAGTCTGCTTTTATATCTTCTAAGTACATACAAAGTATGAGGTCAGCCCTAAGGCATAAACTAAGTAGTTAAGAAACAAAGCATAAATGAAGGTTCCATGATTACTGTTTTCAGGGTCTTGACAAGACCCATCACGTTACAAAGAACACATTCCTTAGCTGTATTCATTTTGAGCCTACTTCCTTGTCCTAGACCAATGTCAAATTCTTGCCAAATTCCTAGAAGGTGACCCAAAATGCTCTCCACAACCTAGACCACTATGGGTGGCACCATTCCCTAAGCTGTGAACTATGTAAGAGTGGACACGGCAAGCTGAGCACAAGCAAGCAGGCTAATGAGTGATATCATGTGCGTTAATCTCTGTCTTCTTCACTGTGGATATGATGATTTGAGTGGCCACCTCAAGCTCCTGCCGTTGATGACTGACTGTAACCCAGAACTGTAAGTCACACCCATTTTCTTCCTTAAGATGCTTCTTGCCAGGATAATTTATCATGGCAGCAGAAATGAAAACAGGATAGCTTTTCCTACCACGCTGTTGTCCTATTAGGCATACAGCTATTCTTCAGGTAAGAGAGAAAGACGACAGGGAGCCTAGGCCTCACCAGGGCCTGCCCCCGGTTAAGCTTAGTCACACACACTAGGCCTGCCTGACCCCTGAGACCCAGGCTTGGATGTCGGACCTGCTGTGCAGAGGAAAGCTGGCTGCCTCAGGCTCCTCTGCTGGGCTCCAGATCACAAGCAGAAGGCCCAGCACCTTCAGATACTCCCTGGTTTCTCCGTTGCTCGGAAGGCAGCCAACCTGGGCACTGCCCCAGCATCATGCACACCCAACCTGGGCCTGGCAGGGAGATTTCTCTGTTGTTTTTTTCTCTCATGCATTCCCCAGGACTCAAAACATTACCCTGGAGTCAGTGTCCAGAACAAATAGCAATCAGTTCTGTTTGTGTGTCCGGGCAGCAGCAGATAAGGAAGTTGGAGCCAGGATCTCAGCTCACAGAACGAGTGGGAAGAAGCCTTGAGCCTGCTGTCAAAGCCCTTCAGAGAACTGGAGACTCCAGTTGCTAAGCTGCTGGCCACTGGGGACTTTGCCCAATCCTCTGCCCCTCCTCCCCTGGCCAAGAGCCTTTCTCATGACCCACCAGGACTCTGTGAACTTGACAACCATCAGGTCATCCCAACAGCCTGGTAATGGTGGAGCGGTGGGGCTGGAGGCAGACAGGGAATGCAGTGCATGGTAGTGTGAAGCAGTGTCGGTGTCTGCACGAGTGACAGGTGTGCCAGCGAGCTCTCTGTTTAGCCATTGGCGGTGACTCTCAAGCTGACAGTGACTGAGACTCTCAGCTGAGTGGGAGAGCCCTGGGGACAGGGCACTCTCGGAACAGGGATGCGCCCAGGCTGGGGCTGGGAACAGGAAGTTTTGTTTGGTCATTCTGGCTGTCCTCCTTTGAAAGCTTTGTTTCTCTTCTTAGCTTTGTCCCTGCTTATCTGGTTAGGACCGGCAGAGGCTCTTGTCTCTAGGAAGATGAGCAACCTTGAAGAGGGTCCTTTGCGAAGCAGGGAGTCACTTGGGTTTGGTCTTTAATGAGCTGGGGATAGGGAAGACACAAGGTCTCACCATAGCCCAGAGGGACTTAGAATTAACCGTGCAGTCAAGTCTGGTCTCCAACTGGTAGCAATCCTCTGTCTCAGCCTTCTCGGTTCTAAGACCACAGGTAACCACCATGTCCGGCTTGAGAAGCTTTAAACTTGTGAAATGATTTCAATACACGTATAAGCATAAAAGTGTACACGCATGTGCAAACACCATACATATCACACATACTTGTATGTGCACACATGCATTTGCATGCGTGAGCATTCACAAACACGCGGAGACACATGTGCATATAAATATAAAGACACACATACACATGTACACATACATACATGATCATTCCTGCCTAGGCACAAAGACAACATACACATGTACACATATAAACATGCTCAAACCTGCACTAACAGGCTCACACAGGGACACACATACAAAGGCACAGACATGCCAATAAAGGAACTTATGCAAAGGCACACGTGTGTGTACAGGCATACATGTATACATACATGCAGACATGCCCACACAGAGACATGCATGCAGCAGACATACCTGTGCACACAGGTACATACATGTGTACACACAGGCCAGGCGTACACTCAGGCATACACGCATGGGTTGTGATCTCAAGGACTGATCTGCTGGGCTCAGCTGGGGGCCCCTCTCCACCCTGTGTTCTGCTGACTCCGAGGACAAGGCTCAAGGCTCTGCTGGCACTAAGCTCCCTTGCAGGGGCACCAGCTACTGTGCCTCCTTGCGTTTGCTCAGTGCCATGGAGATGAAAGGCCCCAGGAGAAGAGAGATGCTGTTTCATTATTGATGGCAACACCAACAGCTCAGCTCTCCTCCAGCTGTGCCACTTGTCCCCTTGAAAAGGCTGCCAACAAAGAGAGCTGAGCTAATGTGGCCTCGGGTGGCCTGGCTAGGATGCACGTCCGTGGGCCTGAGTGAGATTCTAGCTACCTGGATTCTTTTCCCCCCAAACAACCAGGACCTGGCAAGTATCTGCGTCCTGTTGCTGTACTAAGGAAAAGGCCAGCATAGAATACCCATGAGAAGAGCCACACAGGCCCGTTGGAGGGACCGATCTGTGAAAACATGGCCAGCTAGCCAGGGGTGAAGGCCAAGTGCGTCAGGCAGCTTCCTGACACTCTATCCACCTGAGATAAATGAGTTGCAGAGAGGGGGTGGGGGGTTTTCTTGGGCTCAATTTGGATGGCTCCAGTCTAAGATTGGGAGACCCAGTGAGGAGGTAGACAGGAGTCTATGGCTCACCTCATCAGAGAAGATGCCAAAGAGGGAGGAAGGGGCTGGGTTCCCACGACCCCTTTCAAGGACACATCCCCAGTGATCTAACGTCCCAGGTAGCTCTTCCTCCTCAGGGCTCCAGCAGCATCACACAGGGGGACCAACCCTTTTACCTGTGGTTCTTTGGCTGGGCGGCCATTCTTGTATAATTGCCTGATCATGCCAGGTCTCCATTTGCTGAACTACTAGGGAGTGCTTGACACCTCCAGTGGCAGGTATACTGCAGAAGAGCATTCGGATTCTGTGAGGGTGTCCGGTAATTCCCGCAGCTGACGGCATTTCCGTTCGATAGCCCAGCCTCACTCCTGTTCATCATGTTTCTGGACCCCAGACACAGGGTGAGCGACTGCCTCCTGCTTCTGTGGTGCCATCCCCTCCCTGACAGGAGTGTCTGGATAAGTCTCTGTGAAAATAAGCCCTTCTTCCCTTAAGCTGCTTCCCGTAAGGAATTTGGTCATCCTGACGAGAACGTAGCTAGTGGATCAGCTTATGGGACCTGCCTGATCCCAAGGGTGCTGGTTCCTGCTGGGTGGGTATCCAAGCCTGCCCACCATGACTTATGACAATGACCCACTGCCATCTGCCCTACCACGTGCCCAAGCATCACTATGGAGACATGAGCCTTGCTGGTGTCACGAGAGAAACACCAATTCATAGTCCCTGTGATCTGGGGTACAAGCCCCAAGTGTGTTCATACTGTTAATATGGAGTTCTGTTCCCATGAACCCTGGCTCTCAGGTGGTTCTCCCTGGCAGGGCTCCTGGTTCCTCAGGCATGGGGCAGAAAGCAGGAGCAAGGGAGACCAGAGATGCAGTAGACTGCACCCAGTTCTCTGCATGCTTTCTCCTGACCCTTCATGCTCCCTGGCCTAGCTTGGTACCTCCCTGGATAAGGTGGTTCTCTCAGGCTGCTACCTCCAAAGAGACTCATTGCACACCGCCCTAGCTCCTGGGACAGTGTCTACACCATAGGAAGGATTCACTGTGGCTGGAATGGAGTTCAGCGGTGGACTGAGGAAGACAGGAAGTGGAAGCTATGATGTTGGGGTCTGCGCCCATTAGAGATCAGGAGTACAGAATTCAGCTTCCTGAGAACCGAAGTCATGATTGAGAATGCTCTTCCCAGAGATGTCTGTCTACAAGACTAAGAGTCCATACAGCAGACAGAGCTTTATCCAAGTCTGCTGGGAAAACAGTCACTCTCCTTGTGCTAACCTTGAATTGAGAGCTGCACACGTTAAGGCACCGGGCTATAGCCACACTGCTCCTTATAGAGGGGACCCACCTTGCAAAAGGCAAAGAGCTGGGGTGATAGTCACGTGATCTTCCTCAGTCTTCCATTGAGGCTCTAACCCCCAACTTCGCCTCAGCCAGGCAAAGACCAGCAAAGGGAAGCCGTAAGTGTTCAGGCTCAAGGGTCAACTATCCAATGAGAACCAGGGACACAGGAGCAGTCCACATTCCCTCCTGGTCAAGGCAGCCTGTCCAAATGAAGAACCCATTGGATCCTCCCATGTTCTTGGCACTCAAGGCTCCTGTGGATACTTCCCAGTCCTCACAGGCGAGCACGGACTCACAGGAGCCCAGAGGCTCTGCAGGGGACACAGGGATAATTGGTTTCTTCTGACTCCGCGGGAGACACCAGCTGCTTGCACTGGTAGAGGTTCAAGTGCAGGAAGTCCTAAGAGGTTGAAAGTAGGATGGCGCTGGCCCAATGTCCTCCCACAGTACAGATCCCACCTGCCTCCTTGCTGGCTGTCAGCTGTGCTCATGGCTGAACCATGCTTCTCTCTCAGGGTTGGACAGGGTGGGGGGTGATGACCCCAGCCAGCACCTCTGAAATGGTGACATGACCATGGGAGTCAGGACTCCCATGTTCTTCTCCTGTGCTGTGATTTCTCAGGAACTCAATGTTCCTGAATTGGGGCGGGAATCAGCTGGAATTAAGCTACATACAGGTAGGCTCCATAAGCACGGGGACCTGGTTTTACTCCTAATTCTGACACACACACGCACGCATGCACGCACACACATGTGCACATACATTCAATGTATACACACACATGAACACACATGCACACATATTCACATGCTCTCTCTCTCTTTCTCTCTCTCTCTCTCTCTCTCTCTCTCTCTCTCTCTCTTTCTCTCTCTCTCTGTCTGGACATAAAACACAGTACACAGCACCACCTGCCAAAATGAAAACAAAGGGGGTTGGGGATTTAGCTCAGTGGTAAAGCGCTTGCCTAGGAAGCGCAAGGCCCTGGGTTCGGTCCCCAGCTCCGAAAAAAAGAACCAAAAAAAAAAAAAAATGAAAACAAAGTCCTAATCCATCAAAGCCCATGGTTCTGGGAAAGTAAATGTAACCTATCCTTTTGGCGTCTATAATTCCACTTCTGGCTAACTGTTCTAGTTAACTGAAGCATGTCAACCCAGAGTATGGGTTTTGTGCTTAAAGGCTCACCCTGAGACAGGCTCACTGGGATCTGAACATGATGTAGTTGCCGGCTGGCTAACAGTGACTTTCTACAGCTTGAACCCGTGTCCCAGCAGTCTTCTCTGGTGGATACTCTAGCCACAACAGTGGTAGCCATCTGAAACCCTGGCATTGGGGAACTGGAGACAAGAGAACCCCTGGAGCTGACTGGCAGCCAGTCTGGCCAAACTGGTGAGCTTCAGATTCTGTGAGACCCTGTCTCAAAATGATGATGATGGTGATAATGATGTGGAGAACAAGTGAGGAAGATGGGCACCAGTGATTTTCGGCACTGCACACACACACTCACACACTGGTACACACGCATGCACACATACTCACACACATACTCACATGCACAGACATGCATGTGCACACACATACATACAATACACATGTACGGGTACACACACACACACTCGCACACACACTCACATGCATATACACACACATACATACAAACATACACCTGACTAAATTTTGACTTACAGGCTCTCACTTGTCCTAACAGACACAGGCTAATCAAATTCTTTTTTTTTTTTTTCCGGAGCTGGAGACCGAACCCAGGGCCTTGCGCTTGCTAGGCAAGCGATCTACCACTGAGCTAAATCCCCAACCCTGGCTAATCAAATTCTAAGTGCAGACATTTTAGTCGGAATGCAAGGCGCCAGGGCCCTCTGCTCACTAGACCCCCCTTTGAGGACTACCTTTCCAAAGGCTGTGCTATGAATCTGGTCTCCCAAATGCCTCAGCTCTCCATTCTGTCTAACTCTGGTTTTACAGCAGCGAGGACTTGTTCCTCCTGCCCCATGGCACCAGAGGCTTCTCACAGTAGCTGGTCTTCTCCTTTGAAGTGTGGTCCCTCTCCTTCTCCCTGAAGCTCTGTCTCTAATCCTCTCCCTGCTGCTTCCCCGTATGATCTCACTCCATAACTCATCCTGCCAGATGCCGCGATTGCAGATTGGTTAAATGTTAGAGTTTCGGGCCCGGAGCAAACGTTCCAGCACCTCTTCCCTACATCAATTCATTAATTACTAAGTTAACCACTCTTCAGGGAGGCCTCTCTTCCCTGTCGCTCTTCCTGTGGGCCCAGAGCTAAGCTTCCGAGGCACCCAGGGGACTCTTCAGTGGCATTTCTGGTTTCCTACAAGCACCACTTCCTTCCCTGGGCTCTGCAGATCTGTTTTGTGTCTAAGTGAGCCTGACCTCTCCAATACCCACACTTCGTTTAAGAGGGGTTGCGTGGTCACCGGGCTCCGTGGCTGGCTTGTCTGGCTTACATAGCGTCCACATGACAGCGCAAGGCTGAATGTTGGATGCCCTCTTACTTCCCTCTCTGCTGTGACTTCGGGTGGCGGCTGGGCTGGTCACATGGCATCCAGAGAGAGGAAGCTGGTGCTCAGTCTGTCCATCCCCTGACCATGGGATGGTGTCACCCATTTAGGGTGCATCTTCCCTCAGCCAACCCAACCTAGAGAATCCCTCACAGGCATGCTGGGACATTTGTTTCCTAGGTGTTCCCAGGTTCTGTCAAGTTGACAGCATTAACTGTCATGAATGTCTGTTTTGATTTCCCCTGGTCCATATCTGAGGGGGCTTCATCTTCCAGCTTCTGTGCCTCCCTTCAATCCTTTTGTTCTGTTACAGATATAAGGACTGTAGTCACACTCCCCAGACACCGTTCCACCCCGCCTCTCTCATCTAAGTACAACTCACCTGAGGCATCGCCCAGGAGGGAACAAACCCTTATGGGATGGAGTCTCCGAGAAGACCAAAGTCTACACGTTTCTGTAGGAATCATGAATTATTACAGCAGGGGTTAGTGGGCCAAATTTCTTTCTTTTTTCTTTTTTTCTTTTTTCCGGAGCTGGGGACCGAACCCAGGGCCTTGCGCTTGCTAGGCAAGCGCTCTACCGCTGAGCTAAATCTCCAACTCCAAATTTCTATTTAACTAGAAATACTGAAAATGCCAGGACCCACATGGCAGGAGACAGGAGACTCCTGGAAGTTTTCCTCTGACCCCCACATACATGTTGTAACATGTATACAGACAGGCAGGCACGCTCACGCGCGCGCACACACACACACACACACACACACACACACACACGCCCATACTAATGTAAGAAGGATAAACTAAAACAGCGTCTGGAGAGATGACTCGGTGGTTAAGAGCAATGGCTGCCCTTCTGGAAGACCCAGGTTAGCTTCCATGGCAGCTCACAATTGTCTGTAAGTCTAGCTCCAGGGGACCCGACACACCTTTCTGGCCTCTGAGGGGACCAGGCACCCACATAGTACACAGACATTCATGCAGGCCAAACACCCAAATACGCAAACTTTAAAAAACAAAACTAAAAGCTTCTGAGAATGGTCGTACTTGCACATGCAAAATGCACGTAAAGAACGCAGGGTTACTGTTCATGTGTGGTGAGTGTGTTCTTTATGAAGTTTTGATTTTAGGAGATTCTGCTGGAGTGTGCCTCCTTCTTCAGGTGTGTTTGTAGCCTGGATTACTTCAGATCATGGCTGAAGCACCTCTCTCTGCACGGCCCCTCTCCTGCCTCTCAGGCCCCACGGAGACTTCCCACACTGGTCCATCTTAGGCTGCTGGATGAGCACTGGTGGCCAGGACATCTAAGTCTGGTTGTTAATTATCTTTATTCTTTAGTGACTTGAGGACAGTTCAGGGGTCAAAGGAAGATTCACGTGTGCCTGGTGGGAAGGGCTCACTGTTTCTTGTTGGGTGTTCTGGTACAGGCTGCTCTGCAGGACTCAGGCAGATCCATGACATCAAGAAGGGCAAACAACCAGCTGCTTTCAGTTGACCCTGTTGTCAGGTGAGCAAAGACTTGGACAACGTCAGAGGTCAGCAAGTCTGGCCGGTTAGGATGAACTGGGTGGGGGAGGGGTTCACATGTTGGGATGTGAGAGAATGTGATGTGTGGGGGATAGGGGGGGTGAGAGCTCAGTCTGTAAAGTGCTTTCTGTGCAGGAAGGAGGCCCCCACTTCACCCCCAGAATCTGCAATAAAGTAAGTCAGGGTGATGACATGCAGACAGTCCCAGGGCTGGAGAGAGCTGAAGCCCTGGGGTTTGCTGGACAACGAAGCTAAATGGACCAGCCCTGTCCAGACCAGTGAGAGACTCTGTGTCACACTCCACGAGCTGGATGGCATTTGAAGAACAGCAGATAGGTTGTCCTCTGGCCGCCACACACACCTTCACGTTACCCCCGAATGTGATGTTTGAGGTATAACCTGTTAAAGTTCTGTATGTGTCTAATCTTCCGGAAGCTCAGCATCTGGCTTACTTGGAGTTTGCCAGTGAAAGGCAGGCATGTTTCTCTGGTTTGGGGACATCTACTGCATTCTCTGCTGTGACAGTTATTTCCTGCTTTCTTTCCTTGGAGCGGGCCCCGGGCTCGTACGCATCCCTAGAACGAGGTTCTGGTTTTTAAGTTTCCAAATGAAAACTTCACATGCACCGAAAGGATGGACCTAGATTCCTCCTAACGCATGACCCACTGCCTGTGCAGTCATTACTGCCTGTGGCCTCCCTCACCTCCACCTGGGATGCTGTCACTGTGACCAAGAGGGGCCCAGAGGTTTGACCAGACGGCTCATCTCCAAGGATGTGGACCTCTCCTTTTGACTGGAAGCACATAGTAGCTCCATAAGGAATCTCCTTGGCTCCTTTCTCCAAACCAGGGAATGAACCGGTGCCTTCTCCATCCCAGGCTTGAATCTCAGGCTGGTGCTTCACAAGGGCACGTGACTTATCCAAACCCTGCCACTCTCAGGTGACTCTGTCTCTTAGGTCTCAGCATAGGAGTGCTGGAATTATAGCGTCCAGCAGAGTGCATGGGATCCACAGACAGAGCTCAGGGCATCAGGCTTGAAGGCTAGTGCCATTACCTGATGAGCCGTCTCCCCAGCCCATGCACCCTCAGGCTCGCAGGTGGCCATCTTTCCTGCCGCAGGCATGGCAGGTTAGAACTGTGTCTTCCTGAGTCTGATGCCCTCCCTGGTGAATGACTTGTAATCCAACTGCACTTTACTGACTGGTGGGACCCCGGGCTTCTATCTCACTGATAACGGAACAGCTGAGCAAAGCTGCTGGCCTTTGATGGCAACTTGTGTTTTTTTTTTTTTTTGTTCTTTTTTTTTTTTCGGAGTTTGGGTCCGAACCCAGGGCCTTGCGCTTCCTAGGTAAGCGCTCTACCGCTGAGCTAAATCCCCAGCCCCTAACTTGTGTTTTTAACAAGCCCCCTCCATACGTACTATAGGAAAAAAAACCCCAATATGCTAATTACTTTCAACTGCCACATACTGGGAAGGTTTTGACACACAACTGTTCACCCCACAAGGTGAGAAACAAGCACCTGCTTAATTATTCTGAAATCAAAGATATTTCCTTTATTGGCCTGACTCCAGGATCAGTCTGTAGGCGTGCGTCCTCATAGCAAGTTAATGTGTGTAGTAAAGTGTCAGTAACCACGCAGTGCAAAGCTGTTCAGAACTACATGTACCACAGGGGCTGGAAGTCATGTTCAGTTAGCCTGGCTAAGTGGAACATCACTCTTGAGGAGTAACAGACCACGGTCACCTTGCCCCCACGTTAGGCATGGCCCAAGACTTGAGGGATGGCCGTACTCTGGTCTTAGACACGTGAGGGAAGACTTAGCCTCAAGAAGATCCTGCTGTCTTGGGCCACGCTGATGCCCAAATGCTCTCCAGCCGGCTGTTTGGTTGCAGCCTTTATTTTCTCTAGGGCGTGCTCGCCCTACCTGCTCGGCTGCACCGTACAGATCATACCGGCTCTAGATCAAGGCCGTGGGTCAGCTGTGCTCCAGGCCCTGGCCAGACACACGGTGCATGGCTAAGCTTCTGCTACTGTTGTGCTGTTCAACTGCCTTGCAAACAACTCTGAATTTCTCGAGTAAAACACCAATTTATAAAATGAGTTCAGTGAGCCCTGGCTTAAAACCAACCAACTAAATAGTTTCCCACCCCAAAGGAAGCTTGAGCAAGTTTTCACTGCAAGTCAAACTTATCTGCTTATAAGATGGGAACCTCCAGACCCTTCCAAGGACAGAGACTCTTGGGATCAGGGGACGTGGAGCTTAGAGAATAGTGTGTGTGAGGTGCAGTAGTGAATCCTTGGCACTCTGAACCAGCAAGAGACTAAGAGGTGGCTGACCAGTTCTGAATGTAGACCGGGGTCCGAAACCACTTGCAATAAGATCACAGGAATGGCCGACGCGTCGCAGCCACACAGACCAGGTAACGCTGCTTCTAACGTTGACTTCTTTTGAACATTTATTAAAAAAGCAAAATGTATGTTCATCTCAAATATAACAGTTAAAAATGGAGAAGCAATACAAACAACGTGTTAGCCAGCAGCATCCGGTCCTCAGCTTGCCCACCCGCTTCAGTCAGGTCCGGGTGAGCTCAGTCACTGCCTGCCTGCCTCCTGCCTTACAGCTAGCCCAGGTGAAACAGACTCATATAAAATTAACAAGTTAGGGTTAAATAAGCTTAAATAAGAGCGTTAAATACAAGACACTTTGTCAGAGGTTCTGTACAAAGATAAACAGGTCTAGGTTGTACACAGGGCCCTGCTGGCGCTCAGCAGCGGGGTCTATGGGGAGGGCAGACTGACTGACTGCAGCAGAGCAACTACGAGAAAGCAAACTACACGCGGAAGTGACTACCGACAGGTCCAGCCGTTCACAAGGCATTCGCATCTCTTTTCTTAAAAAAAAAAAAATTCAGAACACTGTTAATATTCAGGCACCGTTTGTTCCTGCAAATAAATACGTCTCTACGGCAACAGCGTTCGTGCTAGTGTTAAACTTCAGGGCTTGTCTCTGACAGAGCTCTGCAGACTGCTTACTGCACCCTTCTTATTGCTATGATAATGTGGCTGTGGAAATAAACTACTGTACATCCAAAAAAATAGAGCACCTTTAACATTAAAGTACACGTCAATTATCTGCCTCCCTATTTATTTACAGTCCGACAGCCCTGCTACAGTACACTGGCTTAGCGTCTCTGCAGGTCACCCGCTCAGGTTAGTGACACCTAGTTCTCTCCCAAAGGGAAGCTGAGGCCAGAGCATCGTCGGGGAACCACTCAGCTTCTGTTAGCATCCAGCAGTTACATTCATCTGCTGCTGCAGCCACCTGGGAGTCCAGGCCCCCGACCTGCCTGCTGGGGTGAGTAGTGAGACACAGACAGACAGTGAGACATCTACCTACAGGTGACAGAAAGCACATGTAAAAACTGCATTGCCGACTTGGAAGGGACCACAGGGAGGCAGGCTGGCAGGCAGGCCGACCGACCAGCCCGGGGTCCCACGGTGAGGAGCGGCGAGCTGATCAGGCCTTTTTGTCAATGGTGCTAAAAAACCACTCGGTGAACGTGCGTAGCTGGGCTGTGGCGGTCTGTGACTCTTCCTGCAGCCGCATGTTGTCCTGCCTCAGGTGCTGGACCTCAGCCTGCAGCACCGCCTTGTCCTGCTTCTCCTGTGTGGCAGAGACAGAGGGTGTTACAAGGTCAGCTACTTCCACTGAGCTGCACACGAGGGTCCCAGGGTCTTGCCTGGGTTTTGTTGTTCACACCGGGGTCAGAGCCACCCTAGGCTCTTGGCTCCCTCCGTTGTTCTTAAGGAAGAGCAGAGCCACTGTGTAGGAAGTGATACTACCCCATACCACCTGGAGGAGAGACGGCCAGGCTGGCGGGAACCCCTCCTGACTTCAGGGCTCCTTTCTACCCAAGACTGGCCCAGTGTGGCAGCTGCTAACTCGGGGACAGCTGTTTGGCCTCTCACGCCAAGCGATTCTGGCGCTGGCATAGCTCCATGCTGCCTTCAAAGATGGCCTCTCAAGAGTACGTATAGGACTTTAAAAGTAACTGCCTTCGATGCTTCTACCATGAGAAACACTTGACAGGCTTCAGATCTCTAGAGCTGAGGGGCAGAACAGTCATAGCAGCTACTGCTCCTAGTGGCTCACAGCTGTAACACGCAGTGGGTGAGCGGGTGTGTGTGTGTGTGTGTGTGTGTGTGTGTGTGTGTGTGTGTGAATCACTCCCTCAGGGCGTCTGCTTCCACCCTTCAATAGCCTCCCAGTTCCCCAACTCCACCCTGTCCATGTGTCCTGTCTCTAAGGCCTTCTCAACACTAATGGACAACTCTAGAGGCTGGTTCCTCCTCTCTCCAACCCACACTTCAGCCCCTTCTAGAACAGCTTCAGGTTTTTACATCCTGGCCCACCGCCATGCCCTGGTTCCAAACGAAGCTTCCTGGTGTCCACCTCCACTGTCTTCTAAGCCCACCTGGATGGTCCCATTCCACCACCTGCCCCACACCGCCATGTCTTCCTTCCCCAGTGCTCCGCAAGGAAGGCTCTTGTTCCTCTGGCAAGCTGGTACAGACCTCCTCGGGGAGCTCAAACTCTGTGTTTCCTGATGGACTCATCAAGGGTACATCACCCCTAATGTGCTACATACCCTGGGGGCCCTTGTGCCTCTCTTGTCCTAGCCAGGCCAAGTTAGTTAAACTCAACTGCCCTGGTGTCCGTATCTGCAAAGGAGATAAGCAGTGAGCTGTGTCTGTCTGCCTGGAGCTCTGCTGGCTTAGAACAAAGAAACCGTAGTCTAGGCAGACTTGGGAAGGAGGTCCCTGGAGCTGGTGTGTGCGCGTGCATGCGTGCGTGTACACACACACACACACACACACACACACACACACACACTCACACACCCCCCTCTATCAGGATCGCCTTAGCAGGAAGTGAAAAAGCAGCCCTGCTGGCAGCTCAGCTAGGTACCCCCTGGCAGTTTCCCCTGGCCTTCACCTTAACTCTAGCTCCTTAGCTGGTGGTGGGAGACGGTGACCATCAGAGGTCAACACATGAGTGTGCACGTGCACACAGACCCACGTGTGTTTAACGTGTGGCAAAAGCTGTCCCAGTGCCCATCCTAAGTCAGCTGCTTCCCTGGCACACTAGGTAAGAACTAGACTCTTGTATAATTAATTTTCTTCACTAGTTCCTTCCGGCTTGGCCAACCCCATCCACGTTTACACCAGCTATGATCCCTCATCTCCCACAGCAAACCAAGCCTACATCCCAGGAGGCTTCTGGAGCCCTCTGTGACTCCATCTCCCTCCAAGGGCAGCAAAGGCACCTAGCACAGTAGGGGCACTGCAGTGGGAACCAGCATCTTGTTTCTCTGGAGAGAAGCCAGCACATGGAGAGACAGACAGACAGACTGACTGACTGGCTGGCTGACTGGCTGACTGACTGGCTGACTGGCTGACTGACTGACTGACTGGCTGACTGGCTGACTGACTGACTGACTGACTGGCTGACTGGCTGACTGACTGGCTGACTGGCTGACTGACTGACTGACTGGCTGACTGGCTGACTGACTGACTGACTGGCTGACTGGCTGACTGGCTGACTGACTGACTGACTGGCTGACTGGCTGACTGGCTGACTGACTGACTGACTGGCTGACTGACTGGGCTCTTGAAGGTCTCATCTTTGGTGAGACCTCCTCTGGGTTGGCTCACATGTGGCTGTTGCAAGCAAAGCCTCAGGGGATCTCACATTTAGAAGGCATAGACACTCGCAGGCCTATTTACACAGAGAAGAGGCAGACCTGAGTTAAGTCCTGGGAGCCACAGTAGGACTCTATGTGCCCTCAGGGGAAACCCCACACCAGCTGCCGGTGAGAAGATGAGAGGAGACAGAGGGAACCTCCTTCCCGGATCCAGGTCGGCTGAGGGTCTTATCCATGTATTTGCAGGAATTAAAAGGGGCTCGATGTGGGCAAAGCACTCGGAGGACTCCGCAATCACATACCTTCCGGAGGTCAGTCTGCAGCTGTCGGAGAATCAGTTCTAGCTGGTTAACTTTCCCAGTCAGTGTGGAGGGCGATCGCTCCCTGGGAAATGTACAATTAAGAGGATGTAAGAGACCGAAGGCTAGGATGTTGCTTGTGTTCATGTTAGCAAACTTTTCCCTGAAAACACTGTGTGTAAGTTGACAAGGTCCCCCATAGCTACCATCATGAACTCAGAACTGGTAAGACACTGAGGATGGTGAGCCAACAAAGCCAGGCTTATTTAAGTGGAGAAGAGGCAGACCAGAGTTAAGTCCTGGGAGCCACAGTAGATATGACTTCCCTAACCTGTAGGCAGATAATTGGATCAGGGATCAGATCTGGGAAGAACTGTGCTCTAGGCAGGTCCTACAGCATGAGTGGCCTGGCTGGCCAAGACTGACTGACAAGGGGTCATGCCTGGTGCTTTTGTAGTAATTAGGCAGCTGACTGGAGGTTGGCCTCTGTGGCACAGGCAGCCAACAGGCAGGATCTGTCTATGCTGTGTGAAAGTCACATAGACCAGCGACATCTCTTCCGGTATTCATGTCAGTCCCACTGTAAGACTCTCTCCAGCCTGGCCTTGGATTCCTAAATTTTGGGCAGTGGGAGGGAGGGTCTACATACCCTGGTGTATCCATGAATTCTTTGCCACTGGTGGGATCTACACACAAGGACAGCTCTGGGGCCCCTTCTAGTTCTTGTCCATGCTGGAGGTCGGTCAGGGTACAGAAGGAGGCCACTCTCTGGTCTGGAGAGGAGGAACATATAGAAAGGAGGTTGGTGAGAGCCACCAGGCCCCGTGACTTTGTACAGACCAATTTACTGAATGGAATCTGCTGACCCTCCTCACCACAATGCCCTGTTTGAAACAAAATGGAGAAACAGAAACTTAGGCAAGCCGGTGGCAATGACGAAGCATGAGGCTGGTTGCCCTCCGCAGGGAGGGTATGGTGCATATCTACCGAGCTAAAGAGCAAGGCAGCTTTCTCCTTCCCACACTCCCAGGACTCGAAAGCCCCTGGTTGTGTGTGGTTTGGCAAGTGCACGATGTGGCTGTGACAACCATGGAGATGGACCCTGCTGCAGGCTCCTATGAGCTCAAGAATGTTCCCAAGACAGGACAGCCAGGGCACATGTCCCTGTGCACCCCCAACACAGTATGTGGACCACCATGCAGGCGTGCAGATGTATGAAATGTGCACCACCATGCAGGCGTGCAGACATATGAGATACAGAACAATCTACAGAACAGCAAGAACCGGTGTCAGTCACCTAGGTAGGAGGCATGGTGACAGAGAAGCCCGAGTTCCTCGTCTGAGTCAAGACCTGAAACAAGAGTGAGAACTCTCCTGTGAACAGGAACATCTCTCGGGCCTGGAGAACCAGGGACGCTGCTAAGGCTCGGAAGACATGTGAGCAGAGCATGCATGGGTGCTGGCATCTGCTTGAATAGGTGTGTGCTCCTGCCTCTGAATGTGTAAAAGACGCAACCAGGTATACAGTGTCACACAGCACGGTGCGGTAACGTGTTCCATGTGTTCTCGTTAGAAGTAGTGTCAACCGCAGACGCCATCACTGCAGACTGACAGGAACGATCCAGGCTTCGAATTTAAGAACAGTGACGGTGACAGCAGCCAGCTGGGCCGCTCACTAGAAACTGCTGGGGAAGCTCAGAGGTGCAGCAGTGCCAGCAGCAACAGCCACAGCAGGGGAGACTCAGGGCCTCTTACCACAAGGCATTAGGAACTTGGCATTCAGTGTTTCCAGAAAGTGGGGTAGGAGAGAAAAGCAGCCCAGCGTCTTGGGGCTGAACTCTGACCCAGCACTCAGGCCAGTAAGGCTAAGGTAGGCAGGAAGCACCCTGTGGTTACAGAACAGGCTTTGCCCCTGAACTGAGTGTGTGTGCATTTGTAGCTGGAAAGCGAGGGATAAGACCTGCCGAGTGCGGAGGCCTCCTCCTCACAGGGACTGATTAGTGGGGAGGAGCGGTAGCCGGGCACACTGGGGGATCTGTCTCCTGCTGGCTGCTGCGCAGGCCTCCTAATGAGGTGACCTGCCTGTTTGGTTGATGTAGGGTCACACACTACCAGTTAATTAAAAAGGGTAGCGACGCTGGGGCTGCCAGAAGCACGTGATGGAAAGTCACTGCTGCCATACAGCACTGAAGGCACAGAGGCTCACAGTGCCCTGGGCTTGCAGAAGGCGTGCTGAGCCCACTCAGAGACCAGTCACACCAGCGTTCTCCAACCCCCAACACCTGCCGCTGGCATGCAGGTCCTTTAAGTGACCTTCTGTGACGCCCAGTGTAACCTACACATGACAGAGATCCTGTGCCTACTCAGCCCAACAGGGAGCCACATTACCAACGCTGCACTTGAACCTCAGCTCACAGGGGCAGTAACCTGCGTCTCAGTGAGTGATCCACATCTGCAGGCCTGCCCCACATCTTAGTCGCCAGCTCTCAGACCCACGCGATGCTCCTGACATCCTGAGGATGAACGGGAGCAACTAGCTCAGGGCCTGCGTGTGCGCGTGCGTGTGTGTGTGCAGGTGTGTGCAGGTGTGTGCAGGGCCTCTCACTGGCCTGGACCACTCGCTGACTGGGGTAAGCTGGCTGGCTGGTGAGACCCGAGGCTTCGAGAGCCTCTGCTTTCCTGGCACTGAGATTACAGTGCTGTGTATGGCACTGCTCAGAGGACCATGTGTGACTTTTGACATAGGTTGGCAGCTCAAACTCACGTCCTCATGTCTGCGTGCCTAGCACTTGACTGACAGCCCTCTCCCCGGCCCTTTACTGCTAGGACTTTTCAAGAGACCCCGCTTTCCCTCCCTGCCTCAGTCTGACCCACAGTCATCGGCTTTGATCCTGTTCATGAGGTTACATCCTGTTAAACTTAGGTTTAAGCGAGCACACTGTTAACACATTATCAGAAATGCATTGACAGTGCCTGCCGGGCACCACAGCCCAGCCACACCACAGTGATGAGCGCCTGAGTTCCCCATTATCATCACAGGGCTGATGACACTGCAGGCAGCACAATGGCAGAGGGTCCCAAAGCTCGGCGGATTCCAAGTGTGGTTTCTAAGGGAGGTGTGTTGCTCTTGAACCATTGGAAAGTAGAGGAATTACTAAGGACATGAGTCTATATAAACACATCACCAGCAGCAGAAGATAAACTGTGCACCACATGGTGGACGGCTAAAAGACCTTACTGTGTTTTACAGGCAAAGGGCACCATTACATTCCACACCAAATGGAAGTGGAAACAATAGACTGAAGCTTGGATGGGACCCAGCCAGGTCTTAAATGTGACTGCCACAACACAGGGCAGGTGCTGGCCTGGGCCGACACCATTAGCACCTAGATCACCCTCTCCTAGACCAAGGAGATGGCTCCATCCTGACACCATGCCTTTCTGGTGGCAATGTGGTCACCTACCCACTTCTGATTCATTTTAATTGTGCTATATTATTTTATATGGGACAACTGGCTATCAGCCAGTTCTTAGGAATGAGATGTCAGGTTTCAGGAGGGGATGTGGTACATTTTTCTGGCTTGGCTATGAATTGTCACCGTGCTTGAAAGAGAAGATGGATTGCTTATAACTCACAGGACGACACTGGCTTTGAGTGTCTTTGTGGCTCCCTGGAGCAGCAGACGCTCTCACACTGAGCAGGTGAGCACCTGTGGCTCGAGCATTGGAATTTGCATCAGCATCGTCTGCACACGTAGTTACCGTGCGTCTTCTTCATTGTTTATGTAGTTACCGACACACACGCACGCATGCACGCGCGCACCCGTTGTTTAGCAGAGGCAGCATCTCCCGATGCTCATTCACACTGGACACACCCTGGCTCTCTCTACATTGCTCATTATAAACCTTTCTCTGCAGTTCACGTGTCCCTTTTAAAACTCACTCACTCAGGTGCATGAGACATCTAATGCTTACATGTTTTTACCTGGCCATACTGTATTTCATGTTTTCTCACTACTCTGTAATGAAAGCTTCCAAATGAGGATACTGATTATTGTTCACTTTTACAAAGTCGACTTTTCTAGCTTCTAAATCTAAACGGTGTATACAATCGCTTTCTCTCTTAGGTGTTCAATACATTCTGATGCCTATGTTCTTTGTTTTTTCAAAAGGACTTATTCTATTTTTGAATCATTATTATGCTATTTTAATTATTATTGATTTATAATAGGTTTCTTGTTGAATACTGTTCATCTCTTTTTAAATGGGTGCAATTAAGTTCTTAGCATATCTTTAGATAGCTGTATTGAAACTGCACTTATCTCAAATTAATTCAAAAAGGACTGTCATTTTTACCACAGAGGATTCTATCCATCCCTGCCCTTGTCTATATTAAGACTCTATAGTTAACAGTGTCTCCGTTTTCTCATTGTGATTCCAACAATGACTTGATTTACAAAGAACACATAGCTGGATCTAGCTGATTGGCTTACACTGTCCCTCACTGCTGCTCCAGTGACCGTGTGTGGGATCTGAGCCAACTAGACCTTCCTCTGCTGTGTGAACGTGCCACCCCGCCATGAGGTGTCGGCCCCAGTCCTAGCCTTGTGTCTGACTGACCCACAAAGACCACAGGTATCACAGCCTGGGACTTCTCAGATCAGATGACAAGTCATCACAGAATGGCTGTTATCCTTCTGGGGACTCCATCCCACACGACAAAGTGCCACGGCCCCAGTTGGGTTCAGAGTTTAGCCAGGGTACAACCATTCCAGCAGAGTCCTCTGGGTGAGCCTGACACAGCCAAGTTCCAGGCATGTGGCTCTGGTGGCCTCTGAAGCAGAAGAACTAACCACTAAGCTGGGCCTTAGCCAACTCAACAGCAATGGAGGGCACGGAGCACTGATGGCAGCAGCCAGACATTTTAGGATGGCTCGTTACGTAGAAACAGTGGCTAAAGAGTCAGGAACGCTTTGAAAGGTTGCTCATCTGGTTAATTTTAGATAGTTTGTCTTTTGAGACAGGGTTTCCTCTGTGTAGCCTGGGCTGTCCTGAAACTCGGCTTCCTGAGTGCTGGGATTAAAGGCAGGTGCTACCACTGCATGACAATTTTAGAATCTTTAACAATTCCAGTTGATCCTACTAGATATATAAGCATGACTACAGTTTTAAGCCACGGAATTTGTTCTTTTTTCTCCCTTTCCACACAACGTTGGTGATGTGTTAAGGACTCCAAAACAAACGTCAAGGATGTGGTTTCGGTGGGTTCCTGTTGTGGTTTGCATGTGTGCTCTCCACGACCTCATCAGTTTGAACATTTGGTCCCACTGCTGGGGAAGGTTGTAGAACCTTTAGGAGGTGGAGCCTTGCTGGAAGATGAGGGTCTCTGAGGACCCTAGGACTCTAAAGCCTGGCCCTATCACCAGTTCCCATGGGACAGTGGACAGGAAACTTGGCAAAGTCTGAGTGGGTTGGGAGCCCTGGAACCCAGAGAGGACAGTAGGAGCTTCACCTGCTTCCAACCAGGTCCCTGTCACATGACCACACTCCCTATATGGGAACTCAACCTATAGCCACATAGATCAGAACAGAGTTCTCTATGCTAATGAGGTAACTCGAGGTCCTGAGAGTTTAGCCAGTAAGCTTCCGTTCCCAGACATCCCTTCCTGCAAAATGTATTTCATCTCTGGTCCACCCCCAGGAGGTGGTGTGTACCTATTTTCTACGATGAACAATCAACCAACAGTTTGGAATCAAGGACTGTCTCTCTTGTCAGAACTGTGGTGGGAGCATGGAGGAAGCCTTTGTCAACAGAGTCACCATGTCTAAGTCTCCTGCAGAAGCCTTTCCAGGCTCCTAGACAATCACTGCTAAGCTAAGGACAGTCGCCCATGTGCTGAGCCAGAGTTTCCCATCCCCCTGGCCCTGTCCCAACTCTGTTTCCAACTCCCTGAGATCCAGTGGGGTCTGGATGTCCAGGAGTAATGGAACCCCCGGCCCCAGATCCTCATAGCAGGTCTGTGGACCACGACCCTCCCTTCAACCCCCCCTCCCCCGCTTTGGCCTCCCACATCTTAGACTGCATTTCCCGCCCCCTAAGCAGTGCATTGGCACTTCCCTCATGGGGCAAAATGCAGAGCCACACCACATCTGGTTCCTTGTCTGTGTTCTGTGTGGACACAATGGGATCAGCCAGCTCCCGTGCTGCTACACCATGCCTTCTCTGGTGGCTTCAATATGCTTGGCCCAGGGAGTGGCACTATTAGAAGTAAGTGTGGCCTTGTTGGAGGAAGAATGTCACTGAGGACATGGGCTTTCAGACCCTCATCTTAGCTGCCTGGAAGTCAGCATTCTGCTAGCAGCCTTCAGATGAAGATGTAGAACTCTCAGCTCCTCCTGTGCCATGCCTGCCTGGATGCTGCCATGCTCCCACCTTGATGATAATGGACTGAACCTCTGAACCTGTAAGCCAGCCCCAATTGAATGTTGTCCTCATAAGAGCGGCCTTGGTCATGGTGTCTGTCCGCAGTAGTGGAAACCCTAAGTAAGACACTTTCCCTGCCACTGTGAACTGTGAATCGGAGTAGAGCTCCTCCCTGCGTTGCTCTGTCAGGGCCACCTTATTTCAGCAGAGAAAGGAACGAGGGCAGCTGCCTTGTTGAATTCCTGACGAGCCCTGTTCATCATCATTCCCAACTGCATCGTGTAGACCATCTGGGAATAAGGATACATCCTTCCTGAGACTGCAGTAGGATCTCTCAAATCTTATCTTTTATTAGAAATCAGTCCCAATTCCATTAGAAAGACTTTTAGGAAATTAGTGTAATCACTCTTAATTACCTCACCGACTATACCTCACGATAATTAAAGCTTCTCTTATTAACTGGTTAGACTCGACTGTAAGAACGAACGATCTCAGTCTACAGGATCTCACGTGCGCCTTCTCCCTGCAGTCAACACACTGAGGCTGTCTAAATCGGGCTCTCTTTCAGAGATTTGAAAATAAAGAATTCTATTCCACAAGAAAGCTGCCTCCAGATTTCAGGAAAGCCTCACACAAGGGCACCATTATTCTTTGAAACTGAAAACAATTCACTGGGCTTGGTGGTTCTGAGTGACACTTGGTTTTGGAACATTCTCGATGGCTTTTCAGTGACCTCCACACTTTGCCCTTTGTTCTTCATCCCCATTGTTTCTTGCAATAAATACTCAATTATGTCACCATGAGGTTTATTCCTATGCAATTGACATCCCTCAATAACTTCTTTTAATCTTTCTTTAGTGTCAGCCAGAGAACATGTAATGAGAAAGTGTGAAGGAATGAGGGGTGGGGTAGGGAGAGGTGGTACCTCCTATTCAGTGCAAACAGAGCCAGCCTGGCAGAAGCCTCAGGACAGGGCCAGGTGCACCGGTTCCCTTCATTCAGAAGATGGCCCGACAAGCACTGTGTTGAGGGACAGCCCTACCGGAAGTCAGCTAAGGCACAGGCAGAGGGGACCGTTGGCCAAGGGACTTTGTGAGCTGCCATCTACTGACTGTCTAATGACAGGCTCCCTTTAGTGTCTGAGTTTCCTAGGGAGCGCTCTGCTTCCTGTGATATTAGACAGGGAATCCTGGGCCCGGTGCTCTCTGACAGGATCTCCTCCGGCTGCCCAGGCACACTGTACCTCATCTCCTGCTCAGGCTTTCAAGTTGCAGGGAAGTCAGGCCTGGCCAAGGCCTGCACTCTGCAGGGACTGCAAGGCCCCAAACTCCACAAGGTCTCCTGACACAGGCCTGGGAGAGGCCTTACAGAGCCTGTGTCTTCTCCAGGGGAGGACAATCTGCTGCAGCCTCAGTAACCTCTCTCACACTAACTCCACCTTGCTCTCCTATGATTTGGGAGCGTATCTGCTAAATGCTAACCCACATTCAAAGGAAACCTCCTCCCTGACCTGCTTCCTCAACGCACTGGAACTTTATTTGCTGCTGTATTTTAAAGTGGATTTCTTTTTTCCCACTTCTTCTTTAGCTCCTGGATCTGCCTAGTTCTGCTCCACCCGACAAGGCTGGGCTACAGGCAGGCATGCAGCCAATGTCCAGCTTTGATGAGCTGGGAATTCAAACAGGTCCTTACAGGTTTGTTCAGAAAGTGCTCTTACCCACCGGACAGCCTCCCCGGACCCTCTGCAGCTTTCTGGAATCTTTTGAAATATAGTTAAGTTAGTTTTCATACTTTTCCCACTAAAATGTTGCTGGACACTGTATATCTCTTTAAGAACTACTCTTTATGGCTTTAGGCCAAATATTCAACATGTGCCACCCTTTTCATCACTACTCAGTCATAAAAAAAGAGAGCTGGGCTATTCCTAATTCTTCTCACACAGTTGTCAGAGTAATATTTCACACATCTCCAAAGTTCAGACCTCAAGTTTCATCTCTAGTTTCTTGAATTGTTTCATTGCGTGTGGTCAGCAAACCTGGGAACACATCCCTCTCTGGTGGGTGCTCATGGCCTGGTGCCTTATCCTCTGGTGGTCTCAGTAACACACACCCCTTCTCCACACACTCCATATTTAAACATATTCTAACAGTTATAACGGGGTGGGGGTGATTCTGGTGCCTTGGCTGTACTCCTGAATAACACAAGAGTCCAAGCACCCAGCTTTAGTTCAGTGAAGATGGCCTTTCTGGTGAGAATGAGGCGAGGAAATGGGACACTTGACTGTCAGGGAGGGATTTTTGTTTGGACTTTCTACGTAAGACTCGTGTTGTCTGTTGTATGACTTTCCCTGAGCTGATGAAAGAAACATGTATTCATTCCAGATTCAGAAATAGCCTTGACAAACCAAAGGGAAGACCCCATCAAGGAGGCGGGGTGAGCCAGTGAGTTTTCTGGGGTGACTTAAGGGAGCATGAGCAACTGGGAGGCTGCCTCTGCATCACTGAAAAGCCCCGCCCCACCCTTCTACCTCTTTTGTGCTCAGGGTAAGAGGGCACAGCAACTGAGTCTCTGGTCAGGGTCCTGTGAGTGCCCTCCTCATGAGGGAGTGCTGGTGGGCTCAACCAGCAAGCTCAACGACCTGCTTGCAGATGTGCCAGCTGCTACTTATATCAACATGGTGCTAAAGCCTGACTCCACCACCGTCAGCAGTTTGCAACAGTGAAATGACTAAGGATACGACACCATTCAGACTGCTTCCAGAAGGGAGAGAGTCACTAGTGGGAAGCAGAGAGGGTATGTTGACTCACAGCATCCCCTCTCAGCTGTCATGCCCCAGAGCAAAACCCTCCCCCGCCCCCAGCAGATATGCCAAGAGGCACAGGTATACAGAAGGCCTCTTCAGCGGGCTAGGTCACAAGAGGAGAGGGTGGGTTACAGTAGTAGCCTGGCACCCCTCTGGGAGACGATCGAACCTGCTTTCCTGAAGCCTGATGTCACAGGTGTGAGGGGCCAATGGAGGCTCTGAGCCCTAGGACTGCACACTCTGATTAGGCTGGAAGGCCCTGAGTCTCAGCGTGGGCAGAAGGCAAGACAGCGCCTTCATCTGCTGTAGAGGGGCAAAGGAATGCAGGAGTGTCAGTTTGTACGCAAGATTCCCACGGGCTAGTGTGTCTGAGATGTCCCCATGGCCCAGTGTGTCTGAGTACTTGTCCCCATCTGGGGATGATGCTTTGGGAAGTTGTAGAAACTTGAGAGGTGGGGTCATGTTGGATGGAGGAGGTGAGGAATGAAGTTTATAGGAAGCCACTTCCTGGTCCACTGAGGTGTGAACTGACACCCACTGCCCTAGTCAAGGCCTGCCTGCTACCATGCCTTCAAGGGTCCTCTCAAACCACAACATAAGGAGGCCTTTTTCTCTCACAAGCCATTGTTTGTCAGGTTTTAGTCACAGTCATGAGAAAGACAATACAAGTGACCAATGGCAAAAATTCCTAAGAGTTGTGGCTCCACATCCCAGAGGCCCAAATACTGGGAAGTAGGTTCTTCATCCACTTTGTGGACAGTTCCCAAAAAGCTGGAGAAGGATGTTCCCTAGGTGGCAGCTTCAACTGGATAGTCACAGCATCAGTGGTGATCAAAAGCAGCATGGCAGCTGGAGGACTCTCAGAACTCAACTGACCCATGGCAGCCCACTGACCACAGGCTTAGAAGGAGCCAAGACCCACACAGAGAGAGACTTGCAAGGGGCAAACAATTCTGCTGGAGTCATCTGTGCTAAACTCCAAAGCTCTGGCCTCTGGTGGGTCCCCTCCCATGTCACCTTGGTGTGCTTCAAGGACAGGCATGCTTGCTTCTCTCACAGGGAAATGGAGCTAAGGAGGAAGGGGGGGGGGGCTTGTGGGTCAGGTGACAGTTGGTGCAGGGAACAGAATTTAGGGATTCAGCCCTCTGCCAAGTACTTATCAAGTAAATGGCCACCTCTAGATGCTTCCCCTCCTGCCATTTTTAAAGATGGGCAAAGCACTCAATATTTGCCAGATGATCCAATCCACAGATGTGCCCTAAGCTGCAGCCAGGCCCCACAGGAGTGTGCTCCCTGGGCACACAGGAGGACTCTGGGTGTGGGCGAATCTTTACCTTCAAATGCTCGTGCAGCATCCACAAGGTGGGACCAGTCTAACCCTGCAGCTGTGTCTGGCAGCGGCATCAGGCCAGGATCTGCACACTTGGACTTGTCTGATAAGGACCCATCGGAGAACCAGAACTCATCTAAGTAGAAACAAAATCAGAGTGTAAGTCAGTCAGCCTGTCACCACCAGAGTCACAGCATGGGTGCCACTGTCCCAGAGTCTGACAGTTGACAGTCAGTCAGTCAGTTAAAACACGGGTACTCAAAGACAGTCAGAAGGGCAGTCAGTCACAGCATGGGGACCTTCACCCTCAGTCAATCGCAGCATGGGAACCACAGATCCTACATGCACATTAATATGAGCAACACAGTACCCTATATAGACAACTTGTCTCTCAGTCCATCAGTCACTGTCTACACGGTCAGTCACAGCACGAGCACTGTGACCCACAGTAGGTCACAGCTCTGCTGCATCACTTGCACATAGTCAGTCCCATATAAGCACACAGTGCCTATCTGGAGTCAATCAATGTATCGTGCCACTAGTCCCTGTCCTTACAGATAGTCAGAGCATGGGCACTACCTACCACTGTCACAACCAGCCAGTCACAGCATGAGTACTATCGCTCCCTACGTACAGTCTGTTAGTCTGTGATTCATTGGTCCATCAGTACCTGAATAGGCACCACCGTCCTCAGAGAGTCAGTCAGTCACAGCACCAGCAATGTTGATCCACCCAGGGTCAGAGTCAGTCAGCGGGGAAAGCATGTCCAGACTCAGTCATGGCGTGACCACCACCGTCCCCAGAGTTGGTTACAGCACAGACACTACATTCCCTCTCACAAAGTAGCCCAGGAAACTGTGTAAAACACTGCCCTGCTAAAGTAGGGACCCTTGAGATGCTCTCACCCAAAAGAGACAGAGCTCTGTCAGAAGCAGCCAACCCGAGACCAACGAGGTGCTGGAGCGCAACTGGGGGCGGGGGTGGGAGGGTGGGGTCAGCATGGAGCCTTGTGGAGCATCCGCTCTCTTGCAGAAGCTTTCACTCCCCAGAGCTGAGTGACCTGGGATCAGTCCCCATTTTCTCAGGGTAGCTGTTCCCCCTGAAAAAGTGCTGCAGCCTCACGCTGCCTTGAGACAGCTCTCAGCCATCTCTTTCCTGAGAGACCTCGCAGCCATGCCAAGGTGTGGTGATGTCTGAGGAACAACGTTCAGTGAAGCTGCTTCAATTAACAGACCGGAGAGAGAAAGGAAGTTGCCTCACGCCTGTGCCTGTGTGTAGAAGTGGCTGCTGGCTCACTTTCCTGATTCCACAGGACAATCCTACTGCTGCCTCACCAGAAGCCTCCAGCCCCCCATCACTTCCTGAAATGCAGGTCTCCTTCAGCCATGCGTTTTCCCAGCATTCCTTTTCTCCTTAAGTGCTTAGGTCATTAATAACACTCATTGCTAAGAACTCATTCTGCATCTGAGAATAAATCCTGAGAGGGCCTGACCGGACACTTTCAAAGTGGAAGCCTTTTCTGAACCTGCCAGGAGCACGGCTTGCAGCTGCATGTGGCCGCATGTGACTAATGAGACCAATCACAGCAAAGCCACCTGGCTGGCTGAACCTGCAATTACGTTCAGGGCGTAATTAAGCAAATGCACCTGTGATTTCTGCACCTCCATCCTGGGGTGCTGAGGTGCTGGCATCTGGAATGGGACAGGCAGCATTTGCACAGGTGGCCTTGAAGGACACCCACAGTCTGTTCCCACTCCACCACTGCAGCCTGAGCAGATCTCTCACAGTGACACCAACCAGACAGGGCTGTTTCTAGGTGACCATGCTGAGGTATGGTGATATCTGCCGAGTGCTTCCAGTCTCTCCTGTGAGGGATACGATGGAGCCTCTCCTACCTCTGCACACTAACAGCAGCTCATGCTTGCACTCTGCCCTGTTGAGCGCTAAGCCGGCAGTAAGGGTGGAACAGGAACTGGGAGAGAAAACACTCAGGATTTTTAGGTCCCTTCTCTGAGGCCTTCTCTGGGGGGTACAATGGAGGGGCCGCTGGCCAGTGGCTGTATCAGCAGAGTAAGGACAGTGGCTGGCCGGCCTGACAAAGGGGGGATGGAGGTCTATGTGGGAAGGGAAGGGACAGTGGCTGATTCTAATTTAGAAGGTGGGGTACAGTTAACATTCCCCTGTGGAAAGATCACTCCCTCAGCGACTTAACGAAGCAAACGGTTGACAGACTTGGGCTAAATAAGTCAAGCTCTGTTTCTGAGGCGAGGCACAAATAAGGATGTTGGAGCAGAGGCCCACGAGAGTGGCTGGGGATGCAGACAGGTGCACCTTGGCCAGCCCCAGAGTCCGCTCACAGAAGCACCAGGGCAGTCACCACGAAGTGGCACTGGGAACTTGGGAAGTACCTGTGTAAGCAGAGGCAACGCAGAGACCGCGCCTCCTCAGCTTTCAGACATGCAGGGAGTAAGGGTGGGATACGGCGTGCACAGCTGCTCAGTGTCACTGTCCCCTCCACTGTGGGGGACTTTGCGGACAGACACTGAGGAAGGGAGGGAGAGGAGACCGTGAGAAGTCCCCTCCAGCGATGTCTTTAGATGGTGACTGCTCCATCATCTCATGGGAGTGGGACAGCTGAGACACAGTTGGGCTCAGCTCTGAGGCTTTGTCACTAGGAGACAGACAGACAGACAGACAGACAAGCTTCTGCAGAAGACAGGCTAGGTGATGTGCTGTGAGACAGAGTGCTGTCTAAGGAGGTGACACTTGGTTGAGATCCGAGTGACAAGGGGGAGCTGGCAGATGCCTGATGCACTACTGGCATAAGAGCTAAGGCTGAGTGTGGGTAGATTTGAACCTCTGCCTGAGGCTTGACCTGAGCAGGGAGAGCCTCAGGCTGTGGCTGTCTCTCAGACAAGCCAGGAGGCACCTGTGTCTTCTGCAATGATCAAAATCAGGCACATGTAACACTTTTTTCTTCCACTGAGTAGAAATGAGGTGATTAGGAATAAGATCTGCCTTTTAAAATTAATTTTTTGTTCAAACTTTCAAACCAGCAAATCTGTTACATGTCTTTAACCAACATGAACCCCTCTGCCAGCATTACTGGGAAGCCAGCAAGTGCAGTCACCATGACAGAGGAGAGCTGATCCTGCACGGCCCCGTATGGAGCCAGCGCTGGTAGAACACTCTCCGTGGTCTGGTGGGGAGGAGGAGCCACCACTCTGCCTGTGACGCACACACTGTACCTGTTCTGTCCTCAGGGCAGACCCGCTTGTCATGGCTACCCACAGCTACCCTTTCAACTCTAACTCTTTAAGGCTTGGGGGCGCCTCAGGAGACTCAGAAAGAAAGTGACCAGCTGGTGACAGCACTGACTAGCTCCCTGGCCACCAGCTCCGTAGGCACAGTCACAGAGCATATGGCAGCACGCGACTGACTCTCAGAATAGCATCTGGGGCGGTGCAAAGCCAAGAAGGCGCATGCTATCTAATGCTCAGGTCAGAAAAGATGATTCACTCAGAAGGGCGATTTGCAAAATGGTAACTTCCTGGGGGCCCCAAGGAGGTGAGAAGAGAGGGGCCTGGTTGGCCTGAACATATTCAAGGGGACAAGTGGGCATGTACAGCTTAACCTGGACAGAACCTGGCAATTTCTCTGCTTGGCCACCCCTGCCCATATTGCATGAGAACCTACATTTTGAGCTATGGGTAGTATGTAGGCCCTGCTGCCCACGCAACATACTCTCCATGTCTGGACACCAGTCTTGTGGATTCCTATTGTCCTCCACTGTCCTGACTGACTTATGCTGCAAATGCTGAGGGTTCCCCTGACAGCAACCATACAGCTCTTGAATGTGAGCTTCATGGGTGACAATGTTGTATCGCAATGTCAAAAGTCTGACAAAAACTGATACCCAAGCTAGAAGATGTCACAAGGACACTGCAAGTCTTCATGTGACACAATGTTTAGGTCTCTCTGAGAATCTAAGAGATATTCCTAGACACTTGCTTCCGAGAATCAGGCTTTACACTGTAACTAGCAACTCAGTTTGCGGACACATTCTCAGAGGGCTGTGTCCCCTTGGGCATCTGTCAAACAACCAGGAGGGCACAGGATAAATAGATTTTGGGGGGACAGATGGAAACTCTCATGGTTCCTGAGGTGGTGGACTAGGAACTAGCATCCTCCTAGGATCCCTGATGCTTAAGTGTGTTCATGGGGATGCAGTGGGAAGGGACCCAGAGCTTTTGTGGGGGAGATAAGTCACTACATGTTATCTCAAGGTTTCTTCCTTACTACAGTCACACACCTCAGTTCTCACTTGTCTCCCAGAGCAGTATCTGAGCAGTGTCAGGCTCCAGGCGGCACATTACCAAGTAAGGGAGTGCAGCCAAGAGCAAGGGCCCTGAGAGGAGGCACAGGACTGGGGCATCTGCTTCTTTCCTTAGGTTGTGCACAGCTCTGAAAGGATTCAGAGATGAGAAAGGCTCAAGCTGCCTCGACTGCTGCTACTAGGAAAAGGCCACACCCAGCTGCACCTCCCCCCGCCCCCACTGCAGCAACACAGTAACAGCAGCGACCAGTGCTCACAGCCACAGTGACAGCAGAGACCAGTGCTCACAGCAACAGTGACATCACAGACCAGTGCTCACAGCAACAGTGACAGCAGAGACCAGTGCTCACAGCAACAGTGACAGCACAGACCAGTGCTCACAGCAACAGTGACAGCAGAGACCAGTGCTCACAGCAACAGTGACAGCAGAGACCAGTGCTCACAGCAACAGTGACAGCAGACCAGTGCTCACAGCAACAGTGACAGCACAGACCAGTGCTCACAGCAACAGTGACAGCACAGACCAGTGCTCACAGCAACAGTGACAGCACAGACCAGTGCTCACAGCAACAGTGACAGCACAGACCAGTGCTCACCACAGGTGAACCGGTAGGAGGGAAATTCAAGAAACTAGATTTTTAGGGCAGTGAAACAGCTCTGCACAACACTGTGGAAACAGACACGTGTTACTGTCTGTCCGACATGTGCAGTGTGAAACTGAAAGCAGGGACTGTAGGCCTCGATGGCAACGCTGCATCACGGGCCTCCACTGTAACCAGCGTGCTGTGCTGCTTGGGGTGGGGTGGGACGGGGGACAGCACACTTAGGAAAGGAGTTTCCCAGGAGCAGGGAACACATGAAAACTATAGCATTTTCTGCTCAGTCCTTGTAAGAACCTAGTACCTAAGAAATGAAATTCATACCATCATCACCATCACTATTTTAAGAAACTGAAGCTAAGACATTATGTCTGTCATGGGGGAAAAAGAAGGGCTGAACAGAAACCCTGGCTACAGAGAACCCACTGGTTAGCCACACTTGTACTGTGGAAAATGGGAAAACAACAAGAGCATAAACAGAACTTCAGCAGCTTCACAAACACTCTCAAGGGACACTCAGTGGCCATCCTGAGCTACGGGAGAGAGACCCTGCCTCAAAAGAGGCAGTGGGGGTGTGGTGAGGGAGTGTGTGTGTGGGTTAATGACACTCCGCCAGGGACGCAGACACGTGTGTCTGAACTTTCGTCTTGCTATTGAGAAACTCAGAGGCTTTCTAACAGGCAGGGCACTGTGTTCACATAAGCACTGCACAAGATGAGGTTCACCCTGGTTTGTTGAACATTATTAGAAGCTGTATGTCAGAGAGCCTGGGGTGTTTATATACACTGCAGAAATTAAACTGGTTCTACAGATAGTTCTTTCTATGATGGAGTTTAAAAAACAGTCTGAATATAAATTTATAGTTCAACCGCCATCCTCTCTGTGCAACAGGAATGGAGGCCAGGGGTAGGACCTAACCTGAGGCTGTAGCCGGCAGTAGACACTAACATAGGCTGCAGAGATGGCCCAGTGGGTAAAATGCTTGCTGAGCAAACATGAAAACCTGAGTTTGGGTCCCCAGTACCCATGACAAAACCAAGCGTGCAGGTACAGGCTTGTAGCCCCAGTGGTAGCAGGGGAGACAAGTAGATCCCAGGGAACTGGTGGCCAGCCAGGCTAGCTGAGATGGCAAACTCCAGGTTCAGTGAGCAAACCCTATGTGTGTGTGTGTGTGTGTACAGTGTGAGTGTACGCACGCGACCGTACACACTAAAGGACATACCATATAGGACACTAAAAATTACAGTTTTTACATTTGACCTGTGACTATGGTGCTGGTGTGGGCTGGGACACAGGGACAGCAGTGATAGCAGAGGGTCATGAAGCTGTACCTAGGTCTCGCAATGCCCGCCTGTTGTGAAGAGGAGGCTAGACTGCTTGGCACAACCTGAAAAGCCACCCTATGCCACTGCTCCTCTTTGAAAAAGTTACAGACTCAACACATTGCTTCCTTCAGAGATAAAGTAAGAACCACATTTAATAATAACAACGTTTAATGTAAACCACCTTGAAGTCTGCTACTTGGAAATGACTTAGGAGACAGAGAAATGGTGCCAAACAGTTGACATCTCATCCCTTGTGTATACTTGGATCCAACTCGAGGATCCCAGGGAACCACAGGCACCCATGAGTGCCCCCACCCAGCCTTCACTTACTCCGTAAGCTCCCCATGCTGGGTGCAGGGTGGGTTCTTGGAGGCAGCGTACTGTGGTAGGGTGGAGTCGTGCTGAAGAGAATGTCGTTGGGCAGGGCCTGGTCCAGGATGGAGCTTCGGGAGCTGGCGAAGGAAGAGCCCCTCCGGTTGCTGCACACACTCTCGTCGGACAGTGTTCGGTACAGGGACCTCCGTGGAGACAGGTTCCCGTAGAATGAAAACTAGGGGTCATAGGACAGGGGCATTGACAATGTGAAGGTCTGAGGAGTAGTGCTGCACACCTATAATCCCCAATACGTGGGAAGCTGAGGCAGGGGGACTGCTGAGAGTTCAAGGCCATCTTGGGTTGCTTGGCAAGTAAAGGCCAGTCTTGGCTACCATTCCAAGACCATCTCAAATCCAAATCAAACGCCCACAGTAAACCTGCAGTTGGAGCTGTCTGCTGTGCTATGGCTTTCTCAAGCTTCCTCTGGCCCTGGGAAGTCAGGCCCCTGGACCATGCCTGACCAGAGTTCCCTCCTCTGACACTCTGGGAAACACAGTCAGATTAGACAGCTGTGGCTTTATTCCTTCTGAAAGGTTAAGCGGAGCTGTGGAAATACGCAAGGCTGTCATCTCAGGCGGCTGACACTCACAGAAGCACACACTGTGGACTGACGGTCATTAGCACCGACTACGTTTTAATATTAGGTAATCGACAGCAGGGAGGTCCAACTGAGTCTAAATAACAAAACTAATTCTGAACGCTGACATTTCCAGAGCCATATAAATGTGCTTAAGAGAAGTAATTTAAATCTAGTAAATCCTGCTGTCCACTTAAAAATTACCACTTGCAAAAGTCTGTATAATTTCTGGAAATTGAATTACAGTTAATGGGACAAAACCATTGTGAGGGTTAGCTCTGTCAACTGACATAGCTCTAGGGCCATCTGGGAAGAGTGTCTCAGATGTCTGCTTCGGGTTAGCCTGTGGCATGTATGTGGAGGCTGTCTTCGGGTTAGCCTGTGGCATGTATGTGGAGGCTGTCTTAAGCTAAGTGATGTAGGATGACTCGGCCTGCTATGGGCAGTACCATTCCCTAGGCATGGACTCCTAAACTGTGTGCAGTAAGTGGAGAAACTGAACTGAGAGCAAACACGCACACACACACACACACACACACACACACACACACACACACACACACACACACACACACACACACACACCTCTCTGTTCTTGTCCGTGGGTGTGCTATAAACCAGTTGTTTGAGGGTCCTGCCTTGCTTTCCACACATTTATGGACTGTAATCTGAAATTGAAAGATTAAATAAATCCCCTTTTCTCTCCTTAGTTTTTTTTTTTTTTTTTTTTTAAATCACAGCAAGAGACAAGAAAGTAGGACAACCAGCTATAAGAAAGGCACTGACATCACTGCGTTAAATCTCAGATACACTAAGACAATTCCAACAAAGAAGCAGGGACCGAACCTGCAGTACTCTCTTGGCACTGAACCACTGAACCACAATCGTCTCATACCAATACTGTTTCTAACACACACAGAAGTGGCCATTAACATTTCTGGATGTGGCAAGGAGGCTAGGGACCCTGCTATTGCCTATGTTCTACCCATTCTGTCTGGCTTTCCAGTGCAAAATACAAGGTGTGCGTGTGTGTGTGTGTGTGCGTGCGTGCGTGCGTGTGTGTGCGTGTGTGTGTGTGTGTGCGTGTGGGTGAGCTGCAAAGCCTACTGGTACTGAGGAAGCAATTTGTCTTTGAAGAAAACCCACAGGTCAGGTTGAGCACAGCTCAGCCATTCTGAGACGATGCTTGCTATGGAGTCGTCTGCCTTTGAACCCAAGCACACACAGTTTCCTGACCGGGATCTGATACAAGCTTTGAGAATAGGCTCCTTGTAAGGCATTCTGGAGGGATTCCCAGTTCACATCCCTGCAAGTTCTTTAGAGCTGTGTGCTGGTGCTTAGAGCACAGTGGACAGGGAAGGCGCAGTGTCTGATGGCACTGCTGCTCCGGGAACACAAGGCGGCTAACTGTGGTACGATGCAGACTGGTGCTCACAGCCATCCTAGGCAATGTCTGGCTTTCCCAGGGAACCACAGAAGCCTGGGTTACAAGTGTGAAAGGGCTCTGTTCTAGAGCCCCAGATCAGTGTGTGCCCCACAGTCTGCTACCAGAGCCTGGTTACTTGAAGGAGAAGTGATTGGCCCACACTTACTTAGGCTCTTTTCATTACTCTGCATTATTGCAAACACTGCTTTGTCACTCATTCGTGTGGGGCACAGACATAGCCATGGTGCACTGTGAGGGCAGTTGGTCGTCTCCAGAATGCAGGCCATCAGGCTTGCAGCTCCTGCTTTGGATTATGTTAGGAAGTGACTTAGGGAGAACTTGGGGGGGGGGCAAAACAAAGACAGGACTTCCTCCCTGAGAAGGCACTTGAGCATGAGGAGGGCCTTCTCTGAGAGCTGCGGCCCTGTGTGGCAGAACACAAGGCTTGACAGATGGGGTTGCAACCAAGCTCCATCCACTTCTGGAGCAGACAGCCTCCCAGGACGACCTGGGCAGGGCACAGGCCAGAGGTCCTGGGGAGCTGAGCAGTGTGACCTCACTGGCTGAGGTTTGATGGCCAGTTGTGTCTAGGCACCATGCTAGGCTCCTGTGTGTCACTTCCTAGCATAGCCCTGGCCCTAAAGCCATAACCTTTATCGCACCAGCACATAAGGGCCCACCTGCATAACATGTAACGGTCATAGCTGGAGCCAAGACCTGAGGGGAGCCTGCCTGGCTTCCAGAGCAACTCCAAGGATACAATGGCCGCCCACCCCCGCCTCCTGAGCCTGTTTGTCTTCTGAAGGAACAGGTAGTGGCCAGGGTCAGGGCTGGGCTGCAGCTCTTGCCTGGAATGTGCAAGGCCCTGGGGTTCCATTCTCAGTAACCTGACACCCGTGACAGTGGCAATGGCCGCTGTACACTGGGCTGTTGGTGGGACCACGGGAAGGGTTGTGGGGAGCACGTGAGTACCCAGAGTTGCACCACAGCCCTCATGGTCACTCACCTTCCGTCTCCCCTCCTCCACTAAGGGGCTGTCAGGCAGCATCAACTTCAGAAAGTCATCTTTGGATAGGACGTGCTGAGCTTCTGGAACAGAGTCTCCCACTACTGCCGGGTGCTGACTGGCTGTAGACATGATGTCCATCTCGCCATATATCCTGACAATAAATCAGAGCACAGGGTCAGAGGAGCCGCAGCCTACCTAGAAGATGCCCCTTGGCGGTCAGATGAAATGTCCAGACGAAATGTCTGAAGCTGAGGGGACAGCTCAGTTAGTCTGAGGGCTCGAATTCAATCTCCCAGAACAGATTTAAAAGTCATGTTTGTGTTCTTCGGCTTGGCAGATAGAGACAAGCAGATCCCTGGGCCCACTGCTCAGCCAGCCTAGACTTAGGAGGCTCCACACCAGTGACAGACGCCATCTCTAAAATCACAATGGGTAGTGCCCAAGGCACATTAGTCAAGGTTGTTCTCTGGCCTGCACGCACGCATGCACTCACTCGCTCCACTGTGGAGGCCCACAATTCTCAGTTGCGGGAGGTTCACTGTGGTTGTGTGTGCGCCATTCCCACCCCCACTGCGTCTCACATCTAGACAATGCACTTAAATACAATTAGATGTCTGAGTAATTCAGACACCTCCGATTCCCAAAGCCTAAGAAGAAAACACTAACTTTAAAGTAAGGCCAACCCCGCCCCAACCTTCAAGAGTCCATGCCCTCTCCATTAGCCATGCACTCATACGCACGTGCAGCCCACGCCTACACCATGGTACACTCCTATAGCAGAGCACATGATTCAGACCTACAATTCAGGGTTTCCTGGGCTTCTCTGAACAATACCAAACCTTCAGTTTTTTCCTGTTTTCACAAACATGGGCATCCTCCCCCACCTGCCCATAAAACCCCAAGAGTCCCACAAAGCAACCAGGTGAAGTGTTTTTGCGTTTATGTTCTCTGACTGTGGGGCTGATGCTGCCTTGGCCTTGAGACGCCACAGAGACTGCACCACCCTACCCCAGCCATTACCATGACTCCACTGCAGCCAGCTTTCTGGATAGAGGGTCAAAGACAGCAGAGCTTTACACTTTGCTACAGATAAAAGCCAAGGGCTAGAGATGGCTTCAGGTGGAGGGCTAGCCTCCACCAAGTTCAAGTCTGATGGGCGAGCTCCATCCCAGAATCCCTGTGGTGGAACGAGGGAGTCCACTCCACATGTGCATGGCAGCCTAAGCATTACCACCACCACCACTGCCACCACCACTACAGCCGTCACCACCCCCACCGCCGCCGCCACCACAGCCACTATCACCGCCACCACCACCACAGCCACCACCACCACCACAGCCCCGCCACCGCCACCACCACCATCACAACCACCACCACCACAGCCACCACCACCACCATCACAACCACCACAGCCACCACCACCACCACTATCACCACCACCACCACTGCCACCACCATCTCAATAAAGTGAAGACTTTAAAGAAAGAAACCTAAATTCCAACATTTAAAGAGTTTAAAGCAGAGACCAGAAGTGGAGATGGCCCAGAGGGTAAAAGGCTTGCCTTGCGAACAGAGACTTGAGTTCCATCCCCAGCACCCAGGGAAAGAGCTGAGCATGGTGGTCTGCACTTGTAAGCTCAGTGTTGGGCAGGTGGAGACAGGAGGGTCACTGCATCCCTCCATGGCCTCTGCATCAGCTCCTGCTTCCAGATTCCTGCCCTACTTGACTTCCTGCCCTGACTTCCTTCCATGATGAACAGTGATGTAGAAGTTTAAGTCAAATGAACCCTTTCCTTCCCAATTTGCTTTTGGTCATGGTGTTTTGTCACACCAACAAAAACCCTACCTAGGGGATAGATGGACAGACAGACATGGCAGGAAGGGTGTACAATGACTAGGGTTACACATATGACAGGAAGCCACTTACCTGGGACATTCAGTCACTTCAGGTTCCTCGGGTGGTGGGCTGCCTTCTGACTTTTTCCAGCCGATGACATATTTGTTTGCTGCTCCTTGTCTGTGGTAAGGCTTTGCCACAGCCCCAGGTACCTGCTGACCGCCGCTGTGAGTGACGATGTAGACTTTGGAGCTGTCCAGAGACCCAGTGCTTTTGGAGCAGTGAGCAGAGGGGCTTCCTGAACGGTGAGAGCCACTGTGGAGACAGCCAAAGGCGGCATCGTCTCAGATGCCGCAGAGACCTGTGGTCCCTGGGCATGGGCTGGAAGGCAGGCGACCTCTCTACTACATAGCTCACTGGATAGGGGGCTCCCCATGCTCAGATGTGGCTCTCTTGTGGCAGGAACAAGCTGAGAAATACAACTGAGGAAATACAGCCAAAGGCAGGCAAGGGGCAGGCCACTCACGCAGTGCCTAACATTCCAACTCAGCTGCCCAGGCCTCTAGTCTCGTAAGCACAAAAACCCGAGGCCAAAGAGGCGCTCTGGGGCAGCTCCTCATGGACTTCTAATCCCCTAACCTGTCAGATGAGACAGCTGCTGCAGAAATCCCCCTGAACACCCTTCCTCCACCTAATGAAGGACGTGCACCGCAGGCAAGTATCCAAGAACCCTGGGCAGCTTCCACTCGGCGGTAACATGAAACTTTCCGCCACACAGATTCCAGGAGTCCCTGAGGTACCCTGACTCTTGACACCAGGTCTCTTACAAGTGGCCTGAACTTTGAAAAGATGCTACAGGGCTCCAAGACCCCAAGGTGGCTTTTATAGAATGGCCAACTTTTATCCAATCCTGAGGAGGGTGGGAATCTTCCAGGACCTAGAATTCCTGTGATTTCTGGATACAATGTTATCTCGAACTGAACCTCATTAAATAGTATAGTGAAAAGCAGCGAGAATGTCTCCCTGGCACACAGCCCCATCCTCTGTTTCCACCACCCTGGCCAACAGGGACTCCCTGGCATGGTGGCTGTCTCACCACAGCTTAGCAGCCCACACCCAGCCGAGGTCCAGCTTTCCCATGGTGGTGTAAAGCCACGGACAGCAGAGCAGACACAGGTGCTGGGCGGGGCAAGGACAGCAGAGCAGACACAGGTGCTGGGCAGATGTTCAGTTTTGTCAGCTTGACTCTGATTCCTGAGGTGTCAGGTGTGCCTGTCTGAGAAATGTTGAAAACCCACCCTAGATGTGGCCGGCGTCATCCCGCACACTGAGTCCTGGACTGGATAACGGGAGACAGAGGACCGAGCACCAGCCTCGTCTCTGCTTCCTGACTGCACATGCCGTGTGACCTTGTTCTTCTGCCTCCATGACAGACTGTACCCTCAAGCCACCAGCCAAAATAAACCCTTCTTTCCTAACTGGACCTCTCAAGTGAGACTCGTGCCTTCTGTTCTGTAGACACTAGAGAAGAACCCCTTCTCACCCGGGGACAGCCATGAACACAGCCAACAGGTGACAATAAGTTTTTGCCACAAGGGGAATAAAGACAGGGAACCTGGTTTTGGGCAATGTCACTTGGCCTGCTGGGCCAAGCAGAGCCTCGGTAGTTTAAGATGGTTGGGTTACGTGAGTTAAGAGTGGCACAGAATGTTACCCCTTGGTTCTATGACCTACGAGGATGCAGTTTTACCTTACTGGTTGTTACCCAGCACTGTCCTTCAGTAACGTCCACGAAAGGGCAGAGGAGGGCTCCAGGGAGAACGCTGGCATCCGCTCCTCAGGAGCAGAGGCTGTCACCAGAGACTAGGGGCCTGCAGGCCCCACCCCTTGGGGACATGCCTATCAGGGTTCTAGGTCCCGAAGGACTGTCCCATACAGTTTGTGCAGCCATGCTCTGGCTGGAAGCTCTGAGAAGCCGGAGAATGACCCAGAGCCCTGGAGAAACAGCACCAGGGGCAGGAAGTGAATGAGAGTAGAAGCCACACCTTCTGATTAGATCCCACTGAGACACTGACACAGGAGCTGCTTCTTTGAGTCTTTCAAAGAGAGCGCAGAGACCTGAGATTATCAGCCTTTAAACCAGCATACAGATGTCTGTCAAGCAGGATCACAAACCCATGTAGACATGTATTATATAATCTGTATTTAGAATATAATTCCCTTACATTTAGCTTCCTCCTTACCCCCAACATTGGAGGTTGGATCCACCAAAAACTGGAGCTACTTTACAAACAAGTCAATTAATTTTAAGACAGGTCTCACTGACATGTCCAAGCTGACCTTTAAGTGGAATATACCCAGGAGGTCTTGGTTAACCTCTGAGTAGACAAGACTAGAGGCCTGCACTATCAGGCTTAATCAGCTGTCTTCTTAAAACTCCCAGCCGAGGGCCGGGAAGACAGTTCAGCATTTAGGAGTGTTTACCGCTCTTCCAGAAGACCCGAGTTCGGTCCCAGCACCCACACTGGGTGGATGACAACTGCCTGTAATACACGCCAGCTCAAGAAGGCCCCTTCTGCCTTCTGAGGGCAGTTTCCTATGTGCACACATCCGTGCTCAGACCCCAGACCACATCCCAGCTGGACATGGCCTGCCATTGGGCTTCAGGGGCAGGGATGGTGTGATGGTGTTCATGAGCTCACACAAGGGGCTGAGGTGAGTCCCCAACAAGGAGCCTGCTGCTATGCCTTTCCTCCTCCAGGATCTACAACTGTTTCTGACAGGCATGGTGAGATGGCGTCATGTACAAGTGAGTTGCACAGTATTCGCAGTTAACCTGGGACACAGGTGGCCTACAGGATGGACATGGCTGACAGACACTGAAGATTAACCTGCCTAGAGCTCTCTATCAAGAGATACCTTGGTCACAGGTTGAGCAGGGTAGAGACAAGCGACACTGCCCTCCAATTGAAAGAAAGAAGAAAACCGACAGGACAGCAGTAACACGCGTGCCCTGACGGCAGAGTTCAGGAGATGGCACTGCTGTGAGGTCAGAAGGCTGAGCAGTCAGCAGTGACAGCCTCAGGCCCCGCCTACACTGCTCTGGGCAGGGCGGGTGCAGCCTGGCATATACTGGCTCACCTGGAGTGAGAAGAGACCTCACTGAGGTCACCCATGCTACTGTCTGCAGCGCTGCTGGAGATGGCAGAGGCATAGCCATGCAGGGTATACATCTTGGCAGGGTCCTCATCAGCTCCTGAGACATCGGCGGCATCTGCCCACTGTTCCGCCCGGCTGTGGATCAGAGACCTGCTGCCCGTCAGATGCATTGGGCCCAGGATGGTGGCTGGCATGCATGGTGTGGTGTCGATGCCGCTGTCGGTGGAAGCGCCTTTGATGTAGGTCAATCCCAGCAGCTCGGGGTCCATCAGGTCCCCTGACCCAAAGTGCTTGTCATCACTGTTGCTGGAGGTGTTACTAGAGAGAGTGTTGCTGCTGGAGTGGCTAGAGCAGCTCTTATCCCCGATCTGGAGAAGAGGACAGAAGATGGCCGTGGGTAAACCCCCAGATACTGCCCTCCCCAAACAGTAGGCCAAGGCCTGGGCTGAATTCTATGTGCGCCAAGCCAGCGATCAAAATAGAAATGGTTCTTCTCCTTAATAGCTTAGTCCTGTGTGTGTGTGTGTGTGTGTGTGTGTGTGTGTGTGTGTGTGTGTGTGTGTGTGTGTGTGCATGTATGTGGTGTGTGTGTGTGTGTACGTGTGTGTGTGCATGTGTTTGCACCTGTAGTCAGGTCCTCTTTGTTCCTTTGGGTAGCAGTCTATTTCCTTTTGGAGTGAGGATCTCTGACTTTTCCCAGTTCAGCTGCTAAGTCCCAGGGATCTGCCTGCTTCTGCCTCCCCAGTGCTGGGGTTACACATGTACACCCACAGCTGGTTTTCAGAGGGTTCTGGGGATTGAACTCTGGCTCTTAAGATCACACATCAGGCACTTTACCCAGTCTCTTCCACCCAGCCTGGTCTCATGCAGAGGTCCTGCCTCCTGTTTCCTCCATCATTGACAGGAGCGAGCCAAGCACGGGTGTATAACACACAGATGCTACTGAGAAGGATTATACAGACAGAAGGATGCAAAAGTCAGGTAGAGGAGGAGATCAGAAATTTACATTTATAAACCTCTTGCCATTTGCAGCCAGTACAGCATTTCTCTTACAGGCTCCAATGTCACCCCAAGTTTGGTGAAGGAGACCCAGGTCTGAGTCATAATGGTAAAATGTCCAGTTAGCCCCTGTATGCTTTCTGAGAACACAGTGCCATTTGGTTTCTGTGCAGAGAAGGACTCTGCATTTGTGAAGCACCCTGCAAACAAGCAGGCCCTCGGAGCTAAAGCCAAAGCAAGTCCCAAGAAGGAAGACGCCAGACTACACTGTCTGAAAAGCAGCCATACTTTAGGGGAGACCAATGTCACAGTGACACAAGAGATCCCCTCTGTCCCTGGGCTCAGACTGACTCAGCCCATCACAGTCCGGGAACCAGCAGGACAGGGCCTTGGAGCCAGGACAATGCACCTTGCCCAGGCCATTTCCTGGGTTTTGGACATCCCTCTCTTTTCCTTCACACCACTGGACCCTTATGCAGATCCTGGCTTCTCTGGTTTCAACCTGGTCTCTCCGCACGTCATCCTCTATCTACAGAACTACTCTTGACCTGGGCAGTGACTCAGGCCAGGTCAGGGCGTGGCTGCAGGGAGAACTGCTGTGCACGGGTTACAGAAACTGCAAAGCTCAGTGCGGATGTGCTGAGGGGAGGGGAGAGTATTACCCAGGAGTTTGTTTCTTTCCCCTCGCACATTTTCCTACCTCACAACTGCAGCTCCTTTGTTCGGGGTCTCACTGAAGCTGTTTCTCCTACTGGACTCGCCTCTTGGGAGACTCCATGGGGTAGAGAAGTCAGTATGTGGGGAATGCTGTTGGTGGATTATTAGCAGGCCGCTTGGCTGCTACGGTTACGGACATCTCAGTGATGTCAGCAGAGGGACCTCACTGCAGCCCCTCTGGCGAGACGCCTGTTTCAGTTTCCACTATCGCACTGTCCCGTTAAGTAGCTAAGTGGTTGACCAGCTAAACCTGGGGAAGGATCTCATCACTATCACCCTCGACACCAAGGCTGGGAGGGCTGATGTGCCTGTTGGCTTTACCAGGAATCTGCTGTACAGCCTTTCTGAGTCCTTCATGAACTGAGAAAATTAAAAATAAAACCTTTCCCATTTCCTTCCCTTTTTTATCCTTTTTTTTTTTTAAATAGTGTCCTGTGTGGAAAACAACATGCACTCAATCCCAGTCACAGGTATTGACCTACTGTGTGTTGGAATGTGTTTATGTTCTCAATCCTTGCTATGGGTATGCTGCCTGCCCTACTCTGTACTGGGATGCACCCCACACAGCACTGAACACCGCATGCAGTCGCATGCTGCCATACTGTGTGCTGGGCTATACTCCACACTCTCAAGCATGGAAACACCATATGTAGTCCTACTGTGTACTGAGATGCATCCTATGTTCTTGAGCACTGTGGACAGGTGTGCTGTACGCCCCTCTATATGCTGACAAACATCAATCCTACTATGGTGCGATTGACCACACACAAAGGACTCACGTGAGATAGCTTATTGGGGGAATCTTTGCAGCTTCCGTCTTTCTGCAGCGCTCTTTCCTTATAGGAGCTCAGGACTTTGGAAGGTGGGCCATGCCATTTGGTTTCTGTGACACAAACAGAATTGAACCCACAATTTCCAGTGTTAGTGAGAGGGAGAAAAACAGGGTTCTGACTGTTTGGAGCAATCAAGCAGGGTGACTTTACTACAACTTCCCAGGTTACCAGTGAGTACACAGGAGGCAGCAGAGCTCCCGCACAGAGGGCCTGGTTTCTCCAGGCGTTATCACCAGTTATGTAAAGCCATACTATAATCAGTTATCTATAACCATACTATAACCATAGCTACCAGAGCCACCCAGTCACACCAGAACCAACCTGCAGGCACTGCCTCTTATGCTGGGAGAATCAGCCAAGCCCTCTCATCTGACTCACAGGGAAATGCATCAACTATGATTGTGAGTGAGTGGGGACAGGGAAAAAGTATGGGTCAAGGGACGCCCTGGAGGCCGGGTCACCAGGGTTGCATTACCTGGAAGCCTGCCTCCCTCCATGAGGTCCTCATGATCCCCGGTTCCATCGCACTCCACAGAGCCTGGGCCCTGGGGCTCCAGCAGGAGAGGGGACGGACACCTGCAAAGGAGTCCAGTTATTCTTTTTTTTTTTTAAAAGATTTATTTATTTCATGTATGTGAGTACACTGTGGCTGTCTTCAGACACACCAGAAGAGAGAATCAGGTCCAATTACAGATGGTTGTGAACCACCATGTGGGTGCTGGGCTTTGAACTCAGGACCTCTGGAAGAGCAGTCAGCGCTCTTAACCACTGAGCCATCTCTCCAGCCCCGAGTCCAGTTATTCTTATCTGACACCAACAGCCAGCAGACAGATCCGGGGTCAGAACAAGATGGCTGAGGTTTCCTACGGAGGCTACCACCATTCCAGGGTGTGTGTCATCCCTGGCCGGTGGAAACACAGTATCCGGGCTGATCTCTCCAGAGCAGAGGATGCTGTTTCACCAGGGCTGACACACAGCTGGCTTCAACAGACACACACACTGCCAGCATCGAGCTGCAGGTCATCCAGCTCTGGGGGAGCACAGTGATCACCTTACTTTTGACTAATGCGGGTGGCATGGACACATGGGAATACTAATGCTATTAAAGAAAAGAAAACCTGACTAGGTCTAGAGTCTGCCCATTATGGAAACAGGAAAAAGGAAGACATAATCTTAGAAATAAAGGAAGTGAAGAATGTGTTTGTATTGCAACACAATTCTTATGGGCTGAATCCATGCTGTGGATCTGAACCTACACTACATTTAGAAAAGGTATTTGATATTTAGCTGTGAAGACCTCTGTCTAAACATCTGAGGGGAAAAGCTTGGTGTCCACTTCCAAGCCCACATTGGACAGCAGAATGCTTGGACTCGTTCTGCTCTGCACCAGAAAACAGTGCCATGGTCGCCAGGGTCTTCCATGGATAGGCAAGTTCTGTCCACGCCAGCCGAGGCCTCCACGGATGACTGTGTTCTGTTCACTCAAGGGCCCAGCTGCTGACCACCATGGATGGCTAGAGTCACCACAATACACATCTAGAACTTGAGTGCTGTGCTACACGGTACCTCAGGAGTCCCACATATGGTCAGCATGAGTGTGTGCGTGTGTGTGAGTGTATATATCTACAAGGGTCTCCAGTTGTGCCCACACTGCTGACTCCCGCGGTATGATACAAACCACAAAGGCTCCTGTGAAGGAGGCCTCTCTGGCCAAGGGAGCTACTATGTCGCTTCTCCAACATGCAGTGGAGAAGCTCCCATGGTAATCTCATTCTCTGGCTCTCGGGAACTGTCTCCTATTAGCAGGTTTAGTCAGGGGAACTTCCTGAGAGTTCCTGTCCACAAAATCTCAGATCTTCTCTCTTGTGTTCATAAGTCCATTCCATGTCACAAAGAAAGCAGGGAGGACCAGGGAACACTGTGACAAAAATGGAGTTTCCTAGCAGGGCCTGGTGGCACACACCTGCCATTCCAGCACTTGAGAGGCTGACACAGGTGTATTGTCATGAGGTAGAGGTCAGCATAGGCTACAGGGTGAGCCTGAGTCACTCAGAAGACTCTGTACTTGCTAACAATGCTTGTTACAAGTGGCTTGCATGCAACTCACACACAGGGACACTTGAGTGAGTCCCAGGTACAGACACAGGCTCCCCCAGGGAGACAGAGAGGTGGGATGGAGCCATACCCATCATAGCCCACTTGTGGTCTCCAGGGTCCACTCCCACCAGGTCCCGGGTCGCTGGATGATGACTGGTTGCTGGGAGAACTTCTGGAAGGGGAAGATCAGCAGCACAGGGTTACAGACGCTGCAGTCCTGTCCAGCCCACCCATCCGACTTGAGCTGTTTACAAACAAATGCCCTATGTCCATTCACATCACAAGGTGAATGGAACCAATGATGGATAGGTAATATTTCTGACAGAAACCCATGACAGGAAGGAGAAGAGGGTAAGTGGACATTTGCTGCCTAAAGACGAAGGTGCAAGTATGACTCCAGAGGACAGAAAACCAGGCACATGGCAGGGGCGTACAGTCAGGAGAGCAGCCCTCGTACCTGTTACACAGAGCCTAGTGCAGGCCACAACTGGGTCCAGTGCACAAGTCAGCAGGAGCAAAGCTGTAATGTGGCACAGCACTGACTTTCGCATGGCCACCTACTGTAAATTCTACAGACCCTTTTCCGAGTACTTATGAGACGTCACTGATAGAGACAATACTCGCCAGCATCCCTCAGGCTCTGGGGCACTCTAGTCTCCTCTGCAATTCTCTAGACTCTTGATAATTAAGGGGGGCTCTGCTGACTCTTGCCCTGGGTGTGTGCCTGGAGCACGGGAAGGCTGCGTTTTATGATCTTTAAGTATGGCGGCTTGGAGCCCAGAGGGCTTGATTAATGTTAAAACATTCCTGCACCTCCTGGGAGTATAAACTAGAAGAGGCAAGAAGGGCTACACATTCTGCTAACTCTGGTAAATATTTGTAGAGGCTTACAGTGTGGAGTGCCTGGTTCTAAGCCCTTCAGTGATGCTGATGTGGGTAGTCATTAGGAGGTTGCCGGGGTCTACATTCTTCTTCTCTTCCAGATGAGGGAAGTACATCAGAGAGGACCAGGGGACACACCCCAACAGGCAAGCAAGACCCTGGTTCTGGTGTGTCCTGACAGGTCTACTAGATCAGAGTGCTCAGGGGTCAGCTGCCCAGAGTAAAGGCACACATCTCTGTGGTGTAGGTTCCATGAATCTTTAGATAGGGATTACACAGAATAAACTGTTGTGCTCTCAAACATAACCTATGCAAGTGTCCTGAGCTCTCATCAGCTTCTCGTGTTACTGCATTTAAGCTGGTTGGATTCTGGGCACCACTGTGTGCCTGAGGCTAGCCCATCCCTCTGCTTGCCAAAACCCACAACGAGCTATCCCATAACCAGCCAGGCTTGGTTAGTACCTACGAAAGCTGTGGTGTTACCTGGTGCCATCGGGCAGCTTCCTGTCAAAGGATGTACTTCGTGGGATGGCGGCCTGGGCCTGCTGCAGCAGCGGCTGGCACTGGAGTCGGTCCGGTGTGCCAGGCACAGGCGAGGCTCTGGAAACTGGCTGTAGGGCAGGGGTGGGCACTCGGTGCCATGTGGTGTTCCTCCTAAAAGGTGTCTTGTACTCACAGGGCGTGCCCTCGCTGTCCAGCTTGTACTCCACCATGGGGATCCGGCAGAGCTCTGAACAGCCCCTGTGGAACCAAGGAGAGGCGGTGAGACTATAGCTTTTTGGAGGGCCCAGGCAAGGCCTGCTCATAGTTGAGGAGATTCTCCTACAAGCGGCCCTGTGCTTACTGGGACCTAACTGGATGGCACCTTACAGCTACCCTAAGAGGCTTCCTTCCCTAGATGCTCGAAACTGTTCAGCTGCTGTCTGGCCCACAGCCAGACTGGGATTCTAAAAGATCCAATTGTGGCTTTCTCCTGTCTGCCAACATACCATAGGCTGGTTGGGGTGGGAAGTGCTGCACAGTGGGAGGGACCACAGCCCTTTGGATGCCATGGGTTATTGTTAGTTGTTTTCAAAGCCCTTCTGTATCCCTACAAGTTCTGCCTACTGTCACGGGATATCAAAGCTCAGAGATGCTGCAAACCTGCTCAGTATTAATTGGCAGGGTCATGGCCAGACCCAGGTGCTACAAATGTTGTCCACAGAGTTAGACACGGACACAAGACATTGTTCACCAGGGCCCAGGCATCAGTGTCAATCACCCAACTGGCCATGCTGGCTCAGCAGTCAGCTTCTGAAGGCAGTGGCCCTCTGGACACTCAAGGTGAAAATTGTCTTCTAGCCAGCTTTTGAAAGAGCTGCTCCAAGAACATCACCCATTAGCAGATGCTGGAGGAAAGTTTGCCTGTCCCTTTCAAAAGCACTGCAGAGGACAGCAGGAGCTCAGTATCACCCCAGCTCACAGAGGGAAAACTGCCATGCTCTGCACAGCCCACAGAGGCTCAGGGAAGAGACACCAGGATGACCCACTGACAGTGAATGCAGAGGCTTAAGACGGGGGCTGCTTAGAAAGCAGGGTCCATGAGAAGTTCAGACCTAGGCCCTGAGGTACAACGGGCAGGTAACAACCAGAGGGTCCTAGAGAGCAGGCTCTGAAATGAGGAAAGATGAGACTTAGCCTCACAGCTCTTAATGTAAATCCAGCCTGTCCCCAAAGACTGAACAGGGATCACTTTCACCAGAAAGACAACAGATGTCTGTTCCAGCCCTTATAAAGAAGCTCCCCAGCAGCCAAGGCTCAGATACTGACAGACATTATAAGTAGGTTTTAAAGTCCAGAAAAAAAATCTAGCCCGGCAGTAGAAAGGTAAACTGAGGTACTCTTCCAAAGAACTTAGAGACATGAGAAAATTCAAGGTGATTCCAAAACACCCATCTTTCACCAAAAAGAAGTGAGGGTGGGTAAGGTAGTAAATTAAGAAGAAGCACTACCAAAAGGCCAAAATATCAGAACCAGAAGATATGAAAACTGGATCTGAAGGCCCATAGGGCACAAAGCATGGATGGATGAAGAGCCACCTATATTTACAACATGCCCTGTGGAATTTAGATCCAGGGTCAGAGACCTGGCCTGGGTTTGGCAGGATACCCGGGTAGAGGGCTGGCCAGAGCTCTGCTCTCTGCAGTCATGCTGGAAGGCTTCTGATTAAAACCCTGGCTGAAGATAATTTCTAATTGCTCCAACCTTGAAGCTAGGGCTGAAGAGAGAAGTGTCAAGAACAGCCTGGCTTGCATCTCACAACCCTGAGTAGGTGATGGTGCTGCCCTTGGGGAAGCAACCCGGAGAAAGCCCACCGTGAGACAGACCTAAGATGTCTTCCAAGGAGGCTCTAACCACCACACACCTGTTCCCCACCATCTAACTCCATCCACCTCCCCCAGAGCCAAGCTTACTTTACATGCTAGCTTATATTTCTCTGGATTTTCTGATATGAGTCAATATTGAAGTTCAGATTTGCCCTGGATTGTGTTGTTTTATTCTGAATGGAATCTGAGGAAACATTTACCAAAGGACTTTAGTTTATGAATATTTTGCTATGTAATTAGATTCAACTCCTGCTGGGACTGCAGATTCGTCCACATGGCCAATGACCTCACTGGAAATCACGAAATGGGACTTTACAGTAAGGCTACACCTGTGTCTGCTGTCACTTCCCATGAGTGGTCACCTGGTGCAGGGGAGCCCAGGCTGTGTGTCTCTATGGCTCTGCCCACACTTCTGAGGCCTGCACTTGCAAAGGGAAGACAGATAGCTGAGAACGGGGTGGTCTACTTAATTCACACTTGTGGACTCTAGCTGTCAACAGCACACCACAACTTAACTTGAATCCTGGAAGAAAGAATGGACCTATAGGTGTACATACACCTAGTGTTTGAGGGGAATGTCATGCATAAGGGAGAGTAAAGAACAGAGCAGAACTGTCTTTCCAAGTATCTCAAAGAAAGACCTATGCAAGAGGCTTTTCAAAGGCAGGCAAATAAATTAAATAAATAAATATATAAACAAAGAAACAAACAAACGTGTAGCCTTCTGCCACAGCGTTAGCTATTCTTTCAGGCACTAAGTGAAGCTCAGTCACTGAGATGCTCACACTGCACAAGCATAGGAGCCAAGTTCAATTCCTTATGTTACCCAGAATGCCAGAGGTAGAGTGTGTTTGTGGTCTTAATGCTGGGGAGGAAAAGACCTGCAGCCCCGGGGCTGAGTGACCAGCTTCTCTAGAAATCACTGCAGTTCCCTGAGAGATGAAGTCTGAAAAAACAGGGCAAAGAGCCCTGAGGGAGAGATCTGACATGGACCTCTGGTTTCTACACACACATGCATCCACATTTACATGTTTACTTGTACACATATGAACACACATGTGTACACTCATGTAACTGCTATTAAGGGACAGTTTCATAGCACTAACTCTAAAAAGCAAGCTTTTTCTTGATTCCTGTGGCTAATATGACAAACTTCATAGACTGTAATGGACGATACCAGACCTGCTCAACCTTAGCTCTGCTCCACAGGTCTGAGAGAATTGTCAGAGAATGCATACAGAAGAATTTCAGGGTAGCCCTCAGAGACCCCCTTGCAGAGGTGGACCTGCCTGAGCCTTGACTTCACCATCTCTGCTTGGTTTGGATGTGAATCATCTCCACAAGTTTGTGTGTTTGAACACGTGGTCTCCAGGTGGTGGTACTGTTTTGGGAGGTGAGGCCTAATGAGGAAGTGGATCTTTGGCAGACAGACAGGCCTTGAGGTTGATGGCCCAGGCTCCACTTCCTGTCTGGCTCTGCTTCTACTCTGAGATGTGAGGAGTCCTAGAGTGCTTCTGCTCTATCTCCTCAGATCATGAGACAGGACAACCCCTCCTCCCTTAAGCTACAATGATCAGGTATTCTGCCACAGAGACAAGAAAGCAGAGCCTATGTGGCTCTCACAACCCACTTCAGGGACATCCTGGGTCTTCTGGATAACCACTCAGACTACTGTAGGGCCAGAAGAGACCCAACTAGGTCAAAACGACCTCTCAGAAAAATGGCATTTGTTAAGGGAGGTGGGGGAGGCTCTACTACTCTTGTATGTAAGTGAAACCTGTCAAACAAAGAAGGCACATACACTCAGACAGCACCAGGACATAGTGGCTTCTTTTCCACACAGAGAACCAGGTCAATGTGCAGATGCACTGACAGCATTAGGCACACTGTGAGCTTTCTTGCCAATGAGATGCTAACACATGCTGGCTTAAGCTGTGGATGTGATCCCTAGCTTATCAACAGCAATTTCCTCTTTGCTCCACAACATCCACTTCAGAATTCAGTTCCCAGCCTAGGTAGAGATCAAGAGAAATCTAGCCTCTGGGTTAAAAATAAAGTTGATTTTAGCATTTCCCCTCTCTCCAGTGACTTCTCTGACTGTAATCTCTTCACCACACAACCTGAGAGCAAATGTGTTGCAGGCCAGGGTCACCGACGATGCACTGGATAGAGTGGGGTTTGCAGGAGGCTTCAGAAGCACCTTTTATTTTGTGCTGTATCTGAAAAGCAATACTGACCTCTGAACTCACAAGAGGACTTTTGGGATAGTTTCAGCCTGTACAGGAATGCCTGTTGATTGACATCCAATGCTCCCCTTGCTCCCTAATACTGGGCCCCATCTCTACCACTTGTTTTTTCCTCACTGTCGACAAAATACCTGAACAAAGCAACCCACAGACGTGTCCAGGTTTGTCTCCCAGGTAACTTCACACTCTGTTGAATCGACAAGGTTAGCATCACCCTATAGAAGACTGTTTGGCTCTTACAGTGAACCCCACTTCCTGGCTTTGAACCATATCTAACAAAGAGGTTATATCAACTGCCAGTCATGGGTGACAGAAAACCACACTCACTGTGCATGTCGTCAGGTTCAGGAAGGCCCCGTGACAATATCAACAGTATCACCTGCACAGGCCTTCCTGTAGCACCCCTCCTTCCTAGCATAGTCTCTGTTGGCCTCCATAATTTAAGCACTTGAAACAGTTACCACTGGCCAAGCTGGACTCTTGCTTGGATCAGAAGTAGGGCCCCATTATCCACAGCTTCCTCAAGATGACCATCCTGGACCATCCTAGAGTCTCTCCCACTGCCAGTCAGGCACTCAACACCCATCAAACTTCCCCACAGAAGAATGAGTTTGGACTTGGGCCTAAAATCCTACCCTGCCAGTATGTGATGTTGACAATGACTTTAGACTCTGAAAATATTGTGGCAGCAGAGAGCACAGTCTAGTCTGGATCATACAAAACACACAGACTCTTGACATGCCAGCAGGGCTGTGCACAGAAGTCTTCTGAAGGAAGCCTGCACTGGGCAGCAAGCAAGAAGCACAAAGGAGACAGAGCTGCCTCGGAATAGAGTACAGTACTTTACAGAGAGGCAACCTCACTTTCAGTTTCTACAAAATGGAGGAAAACGCAAAGGCCTATAAAGTTCTACCCCCCACCCCCAGAGCTGGGGACCGAACCCAGGGGCATGAGTGTTTCTAAGTTTATAGAATTCTGGAATTTAATTTACACACACACACACACACACACACACACACACACACACACACACACGCACACTATTCTGGAGGTTGGAAAGATGGCTTGGCAGGTAAAGATGCCTACTGTGCAAGCCTGGAGGTCTGAGTTTGAGCCCTGAAAGCCATGTAAAGGTTTCAAAACCAGCTCTACGAGTCGTCCCAGACCTCTGCATGCACCCTAGCATGCACGGCTACATCATGTGCACACAAGTAAACACACATAAATGTGAACTGAACAACTGGGTTGAGTCACAGTAGCCATGGCCTGTGCTCAGTTATTTGATGGTGAGCACACCCTGGCTCAGGTACAAGCACCACCTGGCTGACTGTTTGCAAGTGCTCCTCAACAAGTTTCACAGGTGCTCCCGGGAACCCATGCCTCACCTAGTACAGCACACGTCACATATTCCATGTGTCATGTGAGGTTGTGATGGACCAAGAAGTCACCATCTCTCAGTTTTCTCAGAAAACTCCAGAAAAAAATGTTTACTGCATTGTAACACTTGCTATGTTACATGGAGAAGGTTCCTGGTAGCCACAGATAACAAAGGGCTACCATCTAAGAAGGGAGCACCTGGCTGTCCACCATCTAGGCCATTGGTAACCTGGCTGGCATGGTATAGCCACCATGTTGCCTCTGCCTTCCTGTTATCAAACAGTAACAGCACCATGTGTAAAATGTAAGCTGGAGCTGGCCAACAGGAGGGTGACAGTGTCTTACAAAGGCCTGCACAATCTTTGTTATCAGGTAAAAGGGTGCGCAAGTCTCTGTTTTAAATAGTCACTGCATGCACAAGAAGAACTGTGTAAGAACACTGGGCAGACTAAAGAGGACCCATCAGGGTGAAGAGGAGGCTGTCTTGTCAACAATGCAAGGGATCAGCCATTCTTGGCACTGATTTGTTGGGAATTATGACTGAATGAATTGGACAAACCAACAACTGCACAGGTGAATTACTGAATAAACAAATGGACAGTAGAGAGAAGAGCGGACGATGAAAACATGCAATCCAGCAAAGGCTCTGGGACTCTAGGCTTACACTGAGAGCACAGTCAATTGGCAGGCACACCAGGACTGAGAGGGTGTGCCAGGTGGCTGGGTGGCTGCTAGAGCCTCAAGTCCTGAACGGTTTCTATGTTTCACACCAACAGTCATTAAAGGGTTGGTAAGACAAGAACAGACACAACACCCACAACACCCATTTTATTATCTATACAAACAAATTAGAATTGTAATCTAAAATCTCATTTGAGTCCAGATCTCTCTCTCTCTCTCTCTCTCTCTCTCTCTCTCTCTCTCTCTCTCTCTCTCTCTCTCTCCCTCTCTCTCTGCAACAGACAAAGGCTTGGTGCACTGGGCTTTAATTTTATAGAATTCTGTGGGAGCAATCATTTTGGCTCCAGATAACCCATGGAAATCTCTGCTGTCCTGTGTCACATGGAAATGTGGACCCTTGTCAACAAAGCACAGAGAATCACAGGAGCCAGATGTACAGCCTGGGGTTTCATTTCCATTTTTATTGGACATATTTACTAAACTCGCTAGCAGTGTGTGGCAAGTCATGCATGATTCCGGAGAGTCATCACTTCTCATAGACAGCGGCATTCAAAGGATGCCTTGTCCCTAAAATGCCACTGACAGAATGTGAGGGTTAGGGGTGGGGCCTCATCCTTGGAAAACAGAAAAAGATCTTTAAGAAAACTAAAACCAAAAACCTAACAACATTGTGTATGTAAATGTGGGTGGGTAGGTACATGTGTGCCACAGTGCCCATGAAGTCACAGGACAATTCTGGGTGTCTATTCTCACCTTCCACCTTGACGGGGTCTCCTGTTCACTACTGCACACCAGACTAGCAGGCCCATGAACTCCTTGGGTTTCCTGGCTCTACCTCCCATCTTGCCATAGGAACACTAGGCTTACACACTCCCAGGGTTGGTCTCATGTGGGTCTAGGGATCCAAACTCAGGTCCTCATGCTTCCTGGCAAGCCTTGCACCTACCTAGTAATTTCTATCAGAAAGACCTTAATCAGTGTCTGCTTTTTCTGCCCAGTAGCCTGAAGGAGCCCATTCCTCAGCTCATTTCCATTTGAAGAGTCATCCCATGATGCTCCAGTTCTGAAGTGCATGAATTTACTCAAAGGTCCTGGCCCCAGCAGGAGATCCCTTAACAAGCTCCCCTCCTCCCTCACCAACTCCATCAAGAAACCAAAAGTGGCCCTGGTTTCTTTCAACTGGGAGCAGGGTGGGGGCAGGCAGCTGGACTGTCCTTGAGGCTGGATCAGAAAGGACTTCAAAACAGGCATGGCTTTTGATGTACACAAACACCATCCCCACAGAAGATTTCAGTCAACTCAGCAGTGATGAGTGTCACCAGGCATCGCTGACCAGAGGACGGCCTGAAGTGCCCATTAACCTGAAGGCCCCTCAGGCTGCGGGCAGAAGCAGATAGGTTCTCAGTCAAATTATTTTGTTACTGATACTCTAAGACGATTTCTATCTACCTATCCACCTGTCTGTCTGTCTGTCTATCCATCCATCTATCTATCTATGAACGAAGAAGCACCTCCCACAGTTTTCCTTATAATTAGCTAGTTTTGCTGTGTGGAACTTGCACAGAGGACCACTGCATGGTAAAAAAAAAATCACATAGATGTGTGCACATGCACATAACTGCTCATTTAGTTCCTTTCCTTCCTGACAGGCTCTAAGAGCCAATTTATGAAAGAAGATGGAGGTAATTTTCCACACCACAAATCAAATGTGATGTCAGAGCCTCAGGCAAATCCTGTATCCTTAACTATAGGACTATGGAACCGAATTAAGCTGCCCTTAAAAAGAGTCCCAGTTTTATTTAAAAGACTTATTATTTATTGGTGTGCATGTGCATGCATATGTAAGTAGCATGTGCACGCAGACATCAGGGGTCCACGGAAGAGGGCACTGGATTCCCAGGACACAGAGTTGAGAGGCAGCTATGAGCACCAAATGTGGGTGCTGGAAGCTAACCTCAAGGGTCTTGTAAGAGCAGCACGTGATCCCACTCCCTGGCTGTCTGTCTCTTCAGGCCCATAGTTTTCAGATTATAAAGTGCACCAAAGCGTGGCTAGGACTCTAGCGTGTATGAGGCTATGGAGAAGATGGAGGGTTTCAGGCCAGCCTGGGCTACCTAAGAGGCTATGGAGAAGATGGAGGGTTTCAGGCCAGCCTGGGCTACGTAAGAGGCTATGGAGAAGATGGAGGGTTTCAGGCCAGCCTGGGCCACTATGCAGTGGGCTCTGCTTCCTGACAAGAAATCTACACCAAATTCAACGTAATCCAACATGGAAAAGTCAATTGCTACCTAGTCTCCTTTCAGCAACTTTTCTATGTTTTCTTAACTCTATAAATGCAGGTTGGGAGTGACAAAGCCTGTGGGATGTAGAGGTTGAAAGATTAGAGCTAGCTCAAGGCCAGCGGCCTCAACACCATGGGGTTGGGAATGCAACTTGGTACTTGCCTAGCATTCCCGAGGCGTTGCTTGGTCTCTAGCAACACAGGCACACAGAACATCTGAACACAGCATGTACCACTGTCAGGGCCCACGTATCAGAAGTGAAAATGAATCAGGAAGAATGAAAATACTAACTTTAGAAAAGCTCAGATTCAGATTCACAAAGAAGGAGGAACAATCGGGAGCTCTGCTTGATGTGTTCTGGGTCGGTTCCTTCCCCAGAGGTGGTGACAGAGGTGACTGAGCACTGGAAAGGAGCGGACTGTGTGCTCGGGAAGAACATCAACAAAGGTGGAGTCTCTGAATAATAAATATCCTGGAAACTTTCAATTGCATTTAAAACAAAGAATTAATTACAGGCAGATCCAGGCAGATAAGAAGGTCTTTTTAGAGGAAAAACATGCTCTTGAGGAAAAGACAGCAGCAAAAACACCCACTCTGGAGTTTTGTTTGTTTTAGCTGAAAAACAATTCAATATTCTTTAGGAAATTCTATTCTTTGAAATCATGTGCTCAAAATACCAGGCATAATGAGAATGTTACTATTTTTATATCTAACATTCTTAAAAGCTCCTAGAATTTCTTACAGAGAAACAGCAGACCAGACCTACATAAGGTCTGGAAACATTTTACTCAGCTCTGCAGTTGTCTGTCTCCAGGAGAAACGGAAGACCTGACCCTTACTGAGAGAGGAGACACACATCTGTATCCCACCACAGATGCGCTTAAAGGGTGCTGTCAAAGACGTTCACTTACAGGATACATTAGCTTCTAGAAAGGCTGAGAAGAAGCTATGCTCTTATCTCACCCGAGTCATGTTTTATGAAATAGTTTTTATCTTCCATTGTGGCTTCTTTATCTTAAGTGTGGCTCCTGGGGTCCTGGGGCAAGGCAGTTGGGTCTAATGGGCAGAGTCTGGCACTGTGAGGCTCTGAGAAACTCCTGTGTGGGCTTCACAGGATGTGGACCCTTAACTCATGAAAGACTTCAGCTCTTTAAACCTTTATTTTATAAACCTATTGGCAAATGTAGAAGCATGGCCACTGAAAGACTAGGGCTAGGGCTGCAGCTCAGGGTGGAGTCCATGCCTAGTGTGCACAAGGCCTCTGGTTCTATTCCCAGCATCACAAAAACAAACACACGAGGCTGGGAGCAAATGCTAAGCGCAATCTAACAGACTTTATAAACTGTCATATTAACCAGAGACCAAGATGACACAGGAGTGGTTTGTTTTCTAAAAGATCCCCATTTAGGGACAAGCTCCCCAAAAGGGCAGCCATTAGAGCCACCCGAGGTTAATTAAACTGATTAATTAAAGTGAAAACCCCAGCCACACAAATGTGTGGCAGCTGCACACGGCTTGGGCATGGCACAGATGCGACCAGGCATGTGCCGCTGGGAGCGAGGAGAAAGGACACCTTTGTGTCATGAGTCCAGAAGGTAGATACAGCCAATGTACTGTCCTCATAAGAAAGCCCCCTTTAATATGACAGGAATTTGTTGGGGGAGGGTATCAGGGAGGGGCCTGAGAGAGGAAGAGGGGAGGGAAACTGCAGTTGGGGTGCAATATGAGAGAAGAATAAATTAATTAAAAAGTGACAGAAACTCGAGCGAATTTAAAGCAATCACTTTTCCTCCTCAACTAAAATGTAGAGGGGACACTAATCATGCTAGTCAGTTCCGAGTTCTCTAAGGGATCAGGGTCCCTACTGTGCAGATGTGATAGGAACATTAGGATGACTTCACTCTCCAAGACCACACAGCAGGGCCCCAACCTCATGACTAACTGGATGGAACCACAAGATGCATGGTGAGATGGCCACCAGAGCCTCACCACACCCACAAAATAGGCTATGGTCTTCAGGGAGCACAGTTCTAATTAGCATCCTCTGCCTTATGGTGTGATAGGCAGGCCAACTTCTAACACTGAAATATGACCTTGTCGTCCATGCACACACGTTAAAAGAGCCATATGAAAAACAAAGTGCCAATGTTTTAAATACAGTTATGATTCTCGGCAGTTCTTGCTGAAGGTGCAGAGGTTGGCAGACCTCGTGGTGTTGCCTTGAGGCTGAGTACCAGGATCGTCTGTCCACAGCAGACACCACTTCCCTCATCCACACCTGTTCCTTCCATCCGTGTGCAGATGCCCTGCTCTGACACCTCTGCGGCCTCACTGTGAGAACTGCACGGCCCCAGAATCTGCCTGCTGTCCCACATCCTCCAGACAGGCAGCCCTGTCTTGTTAATTGATCTTCCTGGATTGAGGTGTGCAGGCCGTGAAGGCTGTGCTATGCACACTCAGTCCTGATGGGCCAGGTGAGTCAAATGGACCCACCCCCTGGTCTGTGTGACTGAGTTTCATAGTCACATGACCATCTAAAGCCCTTTAACTATCACACCAATGACTCCTGTGGCCCATGGAGAGAGAGACATCGCACTAGCTCTCTGAGGATCCTGCAGGCAGTCAGGAACGCCTCTGGTGACAGTGCACACTGCCCAGCCTTCTGGTCTTACCTGCGGGGAGAGCCATCCTCATGGGGCTGGATGATAACCACTTTCACAGTCACAGATGTCCGCAGTAGGTCAATCATCTGCTCATGGGTCAGTGTGGCCACGGCCACCTTGCAGATCTCCACAAGCCGGCTTCCTTGGCGAAGGCCTGCCTTCCAGGCAAAGCCAAAAGGTTCCACGTCGGCAACAATTCCTTCAAAGTTCACGTGGAAGCCAAGCTGACCCAACCCATTCCTTCTCAGGGTCATTTCCACAGTCTCACAGCCTCGCGTTACTATCTAAGGGGGAAGGAAGCTGTTAGGCAAGTTTGGTCGTTCTTCCTGGCTACCAAGGACAGACCCCAGTGGAGACCCACATGCATATATATGAGTAAGTCCTTCTCCCTTGTCTCTATCCTCAGCCACCCCGTCCCTCCAAGTGATCTGGAAGGTATCCGAATCCAGAGCTCACCATGGTTGCTTTGAGAAAGAGCAACAGAACCAAAGCCCGGTTTTACTATGGCTCGGGTGGCTGCCAGGCTGGAGAAGCCTCTGACCTGCACCCTGTGAGCTCTGCACGTGCTTGCCATTCCCTCCACATCCTGTCACTAGCAGGACTCTGAAGCACTTGAATTCCTCTCTTTTGGAATGAGATGACCCCATTCTTTCCACCTCAGACTCTGAGGCCTCCTGGGTACTTTTATCTAACTGGAAGCAGCAACATCTGGCCTGAAGTGATTCTGGTCTTCTACTCGGTGCCTGCCCCCGTGTTCAGGAAGGGCCCAGGAGAGACTGGACTGTGAGAAAAGCCCTAACTGTCCTCCACGGGCTGGCCTGAAGACTTCTTAGTCCTACCTAGCCATAGGAGTGATCACCTATGTCCATCGGGTACTGAGGGCTCTTCTGACCAACATGGGGCTTTGCAGGTACAGGAGCCCTCTGTTCCTGCAGCCACCCCTTCCTTCTGTCACCTGTGCCTGTGCCATGAAGGCTAAGGTCCACCCCAGGCAGCTCCAATGACAGTCCTCCGGAAGACCAGGAGTCCACACCGTACCCCAACAATGTGAGAGGGCCAGTTCAGTGGCCCGGTGCCACAGTGAGGTAATGAGTCACTGGTACCCTCAGAGGCACTGATGGAATGTGGCTTGCAACGCCATGAAAGGAAAACACGGCTCATTAAACATCATTGAAGATGATGACATCACTTTTCTGTGGGAAATTTCAAGTTGGGAGGTATCGTCCTCCATCCCGAAGCCCTGGGGGCAGTGTGCAGGAGTTTCAGTTTAATAAACTCTCCGTGCAGGAACCTGGCTCTGAACACAGGCATTCCTACTATCCAGCCCTGTGGCTGTGAGCGCAGCTGGGGCACTGTGCCTTGCTCCCTGCATCAGCATCTGGCCTAGGTTTCCATGGTTACAAAAGTGCACACACTGCCAGTTGGCTTCTCTCAGACCAGCGCGATGCTGGGGACTCAGCATAAAGGGAGCGCTGGTGTGAGCAGGGAGGGAGGTACGGAAAGTTGCATGTTTTCACTGATCTGAGCTCGAGCTCCTTCCAACTGTTAACGGAGCGATCCCTCAGTGTCTAACATCCACAGGCACTTCCTCTCCTCTTTCCCAACTTCGCTCTAAGCACCACCCCCAACACAGGTGGCATCCAGGATGCCTAGGATCTGGCAGATGAGAATGCAGCTGCTACCTGAAATTTAACTGGAGATACTGGTCACACAGCATCAGCTGGTGCCGCTCCTGACTTCCTCCCTAGTGTTGTCATATGTCACGTCCCCAGCTTTCAGACATCCCTGAAGGCAAAGCAGGCTCTCCTTGTCCCTGAGTGCCCCATGCAGACGCAGTAACCCCGTGAAAACAGCAGCCTCCCACCCATGCGTCTGGGATCAGCCCCATGATTTGTGGGGCCCATTGAACAGTGCAAATAGAGGGTCTTTATTCAAAGTTGAAATGTTATGGGGAACCCTCTATCAAGCATGGCCCTCTGAGGATGGCTTTCCAGGACTCTCAGGTGGCACGCCCAAGGCCCCTCTGGGAGTAAGCTCTCCTCTGGTATGCACAGCGTACACTTCTGGCTGTACTCTGCACCACAGGCAACAGACAGTGAGCTCTCTATCTGCAAAATGTGGGGTCCCTACCACCTCTAACTCGATGTCTTATGTGGACATTGCCTGCAATGACTGTAACTACTCCAACACTGACAGACACTGGGTGATTCAACTCTCTCATCTAGCCTTGCAGTCACAGAAGAGACTCACTCTGTGGGAAGAAAGGACAGGAAGTGTGATCTGTAATCCTTTTTAATGATTCTCAGTTGACTATGCAGTACGTCTCCTGGGGAGAGGATTACCAGGGAGACGTTTTATGGCGGTTTCGTGCCTTCTTCTTGTGCTGCACCAAACGATCCAGACAGCAAACATTGCTGTTGCTCTACTGTACACCCACAGAAAATCTGAATTTTGCTTTGTTAAAGTTGGGAACAAAAATACGACTATTTCCCATCTTGGGCACAATGCTGGGGTTTGGTGTTAAAAGTCACATTAAGCTGTGGTGGTGCACACTTGGAAGCCCAGCACTCGAGAGGTTGAGGCAAGAGGATCTCAAGTTTGAAGCTGGCCTGCGATATACCATGAGCTCTAGACAGCCTGGGTTACATGGAAATCCCTCTCTTTTAATCTCTCTCTCTCTCTCTCTCTCTCTCTCTCTCTGTGTGTGTGTGTGTGTGTGTGTGTGTGTGTGTGTGTGTGTGCCTGTGTTGTGTGTGTGTCACTCCTTAGATGTCCACCTTAGTATTTGAGGTGAGGTTTCTCTATTGGGATCTGAGGTTCGAGGACGAGGTGAGGTGAGGCTAGCAGGCCCCAGGGATTCCCTCATCTCTGCCTGCTCAGTGTTGGGAAGACAGGTCCATGGCACCAGGCCTGTTCCACGGGTCTCAGGAGGAAGTTGAGGTCTTCATGCTTGTACAGCAAGCTCGTCGATAACTGACTCACCAGCCTGGCCCAGCCCCAGACCTTAAACGGTCTCCTCCTCTTTCCACAAGTCTTTCTCTCGACTGATGACTGTTTTCGCTTTCTAACTTACTGTCTAATTTTGTGTAAAATGAGATGTTAGCACCACATTTAACATTTTTAAATTAAAATATTTGCTATACAAACATGCAAAATGGGAGGAGGGCCCAGTCGTTAGCAAACAGCAGATCTGTGCTGTTTTCAAGGGTGTGCAGTGACATTACCAAACATAAGATCGCCTGGGTTTTCTTCAACTGTTACAGAAATGGTTCACAGCACTCTCTGAGGTTGGCTCAGCTCTCCTAGTCATGTGGTTGTGGTGGCCTCTTCACTGCTTGTGTTCACTGACTCTTGTTTAAAACAAAACAAAGCTGTAGGCTGTGAATGGTCAGTTGGTGGACTGCTCAACTCCCACACAGCCATGGGTGTGAGCTCCAGCACCACACAAAACTGGGCACGGTAGATACAGTTGTAATCCCAGCACTTAGGAGGTGAAGGAGACAGGTGGATTACAAGTTCAAGGTCACTCTTGGCTACTTGGTGTGTTTAAAACTGTCTGGGCCACGAGAGACTGTCTCAAGAGAAAACCAAAGAGAACCAGGCCTCTCTGAATAGCAGCTGCTTTCCCAAGCCCTGAGACTACAGTGGAGTTCCCTGAACACTGGGACTCTGAGGTAGAAGCAGACAGCGGGAGACACGAGCCATACTTACTACCAGTCGTTGCACTATTTCTCGGATGTCTTCCGAGGAGTTATCCACGGAGGAGAGCAGGATGCACTCTCCTCTTTCGTAGAAGACTTTGATGCTCACTAACCCTGATGTCCAGCCAATCACGTCCCTACAGGAACAGTTAAACACGACATTCTTGGACTCCTTCTCTATCAGCATGATGAACTCATTGGAGATCCCCAGAAGACACTCGATGTCTGCCGACTGGCCAAAGTCCCGCGCCACCACGTGCCACATGATGGCCCCGATGCTGAACAGGTGGGCGTCCTTCCTGGGCTTTACCCGCTCCTTCTTCTTCGCCCCCAGGGTGATGAAGCTGAATTTTGCAGAAGTGTCCACTGTGGTGGTTGTGACAAAGTTCTCTGCTAAATCCTTTAAGTATTCTTGCCTTGTTCGGGTAGCCATGGCCCGGAATTTCTCTGACTTATGGGCTGCATTTTCTGCGTTGATTACTTTGGCTAAAAGGAAGTCCCGGAAGACGGCCGACTTTGGAAAAGTTACTCCTTTGGGGATTGGGGGACCGAAGGGAGGGACATCCTTTGACCTGGAAACTCCAACGCTGAGGGAGGAAATGACATGGGATGAGTTATGGCTCTCTCCTTTAAGGTGACATGTTTCCACACTTGCTGGACAAACGTGAGGACCCTAGTTTACATCCCAGAAACTACCTCAGTGAGCTCTGGGCTTCACTGAGAGGCTCTGTCTAAGGAAGATGAGCCACTGAGGAGTTCTGACGTTAACCTTGGCCTTCCATGTGCATGCATGCACACACACATGCAACGTGCACGAGCGCACGCGCACGCGCACACGCACACACACACACACACACACACACACACACACACACACACACACACTGAAGATGTTAAAGTGAAGAAAAAAATAAACTCCCACATGCCCAAGGCAAGCAGCAAGGCAGGGAGCGCTCCTCTCAACGTGCAGAGTGGTCATTATCTTAGTGGCCTCCTAAGGTACAGCCCCAGACAGAAGGGAGGACTCAGAGCCTAATGAAGATGGCCATGGGGCTCTGAAGCACACACAGGCCTTTAAAGTCATCAAAACAAGTGTGGGCTCTGGGCCCCAGTGGCCCTGTCTGGAAGTCTCTAGGATTTCACTTGCCATTCACTTCCCTGGTGGTGGTGGGTGGGCCACACTATCCTCCTGAGAGGCTGGAGTCAGCCACAGGCCCTGTTTAGCCTCTCAGGAAAGCAGAAAACTGAACCTCACTCCCCTGAGCCTCCATGCACTTCCTTTCTCAAGGGAGGAAGGCAATTACTGCTCGCAAAAATAGAATTAGAATGTTCTGAGGCTGGCTAGGAAACGTAGCTCCATGGTAGAGCATGTGGCTAGCATACACAAAGCCCTAGGATTAATTCCCAGCACCACCAAAAATAAATGACAATTATTATCAGGCAGGTTACAGTGAGGCTGAGTTCCTGTCCAGCCTCGGCTATACAGTGGGAGAGGAAGGAGGGAGGTGGGGCCCCAGCTCACCTGTAGCACACATTTTCTGTGCAGGGGTTGTGCACCTTGACTATGACGAAGACATGCTGGAAGTGCGAACGGATGTTCTTGGGGGTGAAAGGGAGAGCACCAGGCTCTTGGAAGACGATGGTGACGATGTCATTCCCGATGTGCCTCTTCCTCAGAAGCTGTGCAGGAAAGCAACACCCAGAATGATACAATGTACACTAATGCACATAACCTGCTCTGCTCTGCTGAGGAAGGAACAGAGACCAGCAGAGCCCTTCCTGGGCTCCAGCGGCCTTGAGCATATTGACAACTGGGTGGGCCACAAGTAGAAGACCCCCAGGAAGAGAAATACAATATACAGGTCCTAGGAGGGAAGTGGGTTACCCTGGGCTACAACCTCACCCGTCCCTTTTACATAGGAATCTGCTTCTATTTTCTCTCCTCTTATTCAGCTATTTCTTTCTTTCTAAAATAACACTCTAGTGATCAAAATGCTTTGTAAGATATGTTACAGTTTAAGCACTTCAACTTAGAGAGGAGACAGTTCAAGGAGGAGTGACCTACTGCACAGAACCCTGGCTTTCAGGCTGGCTTGCATTTCTGAAAAACAATAACAACAACAAGAAACCCAAAAAACAAAACAGGAGGCTGCCTCTGGGGGCAGCATAGGTCTTCAAACTAATTAACTGAAACATGGCCTTTTGAGGCAATCTAGATTAATTAATGAATCCAGAAATCCACTACACTAGTAGCCAGAAAATCTAATTTTTTTTTTTTTTTGTAATCTTGCAAAACTCAAAGTCCAGGGCGATCCCAGAGCTGCAATGTTCTAAATCCATCTTTGCTTCTGACACCACTTCTGACTGACGAGAATGCTTCTCACTGCAAGCTCTTCTTGGACAGTTTCTGTTTGTGTGGAGTGAGGCCTTGGCACACTTCATGGGGACAGCCCTCTCTGCTCATGAAGGTTGGATCTCAAATGTCTCCCAAAAGCTCACGCAGGAAAGCCTCTTCCCCAAGCATTGGCGTTCACAGTGGGATTCTGGCAAGTGAGGCCTCAGGGCTCTGATCCCCAGTGGGGCTGGAGGAAGCAGGGCCACTGGGAGTGCCTTGGAGGCCGCTTGTGCTCAGCCCTGTCTCCCAGATGCCAGTGAAGCACAGAACTTTCCTCTGAAGGCCCTTCTGCCTCACCGCAGTAACCAGAAACAGAGCCAGGTGACACGGCTGTAACATCTGGATGCTGTGTGAGCAGTAGCTCTTTGCTCGTCCACACTGACTTCTCTGTCAAGGCTGCATCTCTGCTCCATGCTCACACCCAGGTGCCCTTGCTCCCGATTGGTTGGTTCACATTCCTATAAAGGTACCTTCCCAAGGGCAGGAGCTATACCGACTGGCTTCCTGCCTTCCACAGGCATGCCCACAGCAGGCCCACAGCAAGGCCACAGGAAAGCTGGCAAGCATCGAGAAGCGGGCACACGCACTTCGGATGCAGCCAGCCATCCACAAGAGAGCTGTGCTGTCACTCCAGGGCTGGGCCTGTCTCGGGCAGTGAGTTGCCCTTTACTGGCAACAACAAAGGCCATGACCTTTGCCCTTCCGTTTATTTGTTACCTACAGGGCACCTCTCACTGTCCAGAGCATGACATTCAACTTTCAGAAAAATAAAACGATCCCTCGTGAGCTCCCTAGCTTTTACTTAAACATAGCAGAGAGCCAAGGAAGTGGAAGGAAATGTTCCTCCAGAAGTGCTCTCCATGGCGGTGATATCCACGGTCACAGGCTGGATGCATCCTGCTTGAATCCTGTGGTTAAATTTCTAAGCATGGGGACATCACTGTACTGTATTACATAGCTGCAGACTCACTGAGCCCTCCTGTTCAAATGTTTAGTTTTAACAGAGATTGATACGCCTCTAAGTAAAATGTACCATTTCAAATTAATGTGAAAAAAACACAGTGAAATCTATAGTAGACAAAATTGGCAAACCAATTCTCCCTGTCTGCTGACACCCAAAAGGCTTACTTTTCTATGCTGTGACCGACCTGGGAAGACCAGAAAGGAAGCAGCTCCTACAGAGGAACTCGGCCTGGTGCTGTGGTTGTGCACACCTGCAGGACACAGCAGGCCCTGTCCTGAACACCACTCACTCAGAGCTGCCAACCTACAGGACTTCTCAGAGTGCCCCTGGGACAGAGCTAAGAGCAGTTGGAATACCCTTGTTTTACATCGAGTGAAGGTATGTCTGTGTCTGACTTGTCCATTGCTCGTTCTGTACCAGCAGAGAGCTGCAGGATGGCAGGATCGTGGTGGTGTCACTTCCGCGTCCCATCACCAGCCTTACATCTGCAAACACTCGTCTTTCCACACCTGCTCAGACACTGAAGGGCAGACAGGCCTCATGCCTGCCTACAGGCAATCTAGAGTGGACCAGAGATCATCTCACTGCTGACTGGTTCTAATAGAGACCTGATGGCCAATAGCTGGGCAGGAAGGAGGGGGCAGAACTTCCAGGCAGAGGGGACAAAAGTAGAGGAGGGAGATTAAGAGCTCAACTTGGAGGGAAGAGCCAGCCCAAAGCGCAGCAAAGAAGGGGATGCAGCCAGCCATGTTGGGGTTGCAGGCAGGAGACTGCCCATGTGTGGGTTGCAGGCTGGTCAGTCAGTCGCGTTGAGTAGGCAGGAGACTGCCCAAGCAAAAGGCCTTAGTTTAAACCAGGATAGAAGCCTCCATGTTATTACTTACACTGCGGTGGGTGGTCTGAGAATGCCCCACTGTGAGAACCCGAGGCTGTGTGTGAGGGCTCTGCATCACCTGCCTTCAGAACAACCGTGGTGCACTGTGTCCCCTGGCACTCAGACAACGACCTCTGAGCATGTGGCAGACCCCAGCTCAAAGCACCAACCAACCGAGGGAGGCAGGCCGCCTCTGTACCTAGCAAGACCTTTATGTCCAAAGGCAACATCCTGCTCCCTACAGAAGCACAAAAGCGAGCTGGCACTTCCTGCCGCCTATCAACAAGCGTACCACAACCTTGACTTATGGCTCGTCCATCAGTGACTCACCGTCTCCTACAGTCACATTGCTGCACAAACCGGGCGAGCAATGGCACTTTACAATGAAGATGGGAATGGGCCTAATACCGAAACCCACAGGACCCGGTTACTCCTCAGGTAATTCATGGGCTTGATGCCCCTTCCAGCCAGGGCCACACATACACTAAGAAGAAAAGGTTATGGTATTCTAGGCTCCATGCTGTCTCCTCTTTTATGAGCCACTCTGAAGAAAGGGTGTCTCAGCCAAGGTGAAGTCTGAAGTTACCTTGTGGGATTCTGGGTGACGACATTACATGACCACTGAGCTGTGGTCTGCTCAGAGAAGGGACACGCAGGAAAAACAGCCACTGTGAGCTTATCCTGTGTAGAGACATGGGGGCCAGGAACATCTGTAATCCCTGGGGCAGGTTAAGGCTTCCTCTGTGGGACGGGGCGCAGGCCTGCTGAAGATTCCCAGGTTTTTTACTGCCTCAACAAGCAGTTCCTGGATTGATTTATTACAGGAACAAACACATGAAAACGGATCCTCTGAGGACGAGTCTGGGCCAGTTAGCAAGGTACAAACGCGCTGGGGCTAATGAGACCAAGCGAACAGGCAAGGCCGGGGCTCCCGCTGGGCTGAGTCTATGGCGGCCACCAAGGGTTTGGTGGGCCCTTCGGACTTTTCTGCTCTTGGTATTACGTTTGTGGGCATCATTTGTGGATTAAGAGGACCCATGATACAATTTTAATCCTCATGCCCAAGGTCGGAGAGCACCACTGCTTAGCTACAGAGCATCTCGACGGCACATGCAGTCAGGACTATTAAATGTCAGGTCTCCAAGAAGTCTCCAAGGTCACTGATGCACCCAGGCCACACCTTTACACAGCACATCTTCAGGAATGGGGACAAAGCCAACATGCAAATCTAGCCACCTAAGAATAGCTGTGATCCACATCTATGGGATCATAAAATGGTATCAACAAAACCCGGGCACACTGCACATGACACTGTTTTAGGGGCTCACAGCCAGAACTGGTAGTGAAGGCTAGAGATCCCAGGAATCTAGGGACAGATCTTCGGAAGGTGAAGGGGGAAGAACAAAAGTATACTAGAAAGTACTGAGGTAGCTCAGGAAGGACAAGGGACTGAGCCTGAGAGAGAACGTTCAGCTGGTGAGCACCAAGAAGGGCGGGGGGGGGCAGTGAAGTTGCAGCACCCGTGCCTCCCGTGCTCCCCAGTGGTCTTCCCAGCTCAAGGACCTTTGGGGCTTAGAAGTAGCGAGAGGAGAACAGGCAGTTGGTTTCTTCTTTATGAAAAGTATAAGTTTTGACTCAATGTATGCATTTCACACGTGTTTAAGAACTTAGAAAACTCAAGGCTGGGGAGACAGCTGCTCTCCCAGATATCTACCTGGGCTGGGTTCCCAGCACCCTCATGGTGGCTCACAACCATCTGCAACATCACCCCCAGCAAACACCCATACACACTGCTGGTCTGAATAAAAGTGGCCCTCAAAGGCCCATGGGGAGTGGCACTACTATGTGGTGTGGCCTTGTTGGAGGAAGTGTATCACTGTGAGGGCAGGCTTTGAGGTCTCAGATGCTCAGTGTAGGCCCAGTGTGCCAGTGTTTTCCTGCTCCCTGCAGATCCTGATGTGGAATCTCAGCTCCCTCCCCAGCACCATGCCTGCCTGCATGCCGCCATGCTCCCTGCCATGATGATGGGCTGAACCTCTAAACCTGTAAGGCAGCCCCAGTTAAATGTTGTCCTTATAAGAGTTGCCTTGGTCATGGTGTCTGTTCACAGCAATAAGACCCTAACTAAGACACATGTAAAATAAATAAGTCTAAAAAATTAAAATAACATAAGAAAGGAAGTGAGGTCATCCTCTGCTGTTGATCACGTTTGTTCTTCAGATGTATCACGGTCAGGCCACACCGTGCTCTCTGTGCTTCTGTCTGCACAGGGAGGCAGGTGCAGTGTCCAGAATGTGAGCACCAAGCTCAGAAACAAATGTGTCTCGTTCGACCTTAACTCTAGTACACACACCCCGACAGACAGACTGCCATGACCTCCCGAGGAGCCTCCAGACTCGGGCAGGGCTCATCTTCAGTCTTCAGCTCATCTTGGACAGAGCCCAGATTCTAGGGGTCCTGGGGTAGAGGTGCTGCCCCATGGGACCTCCTTAAGTCCCCAAACTCCCAAGCTCCTGGAGCAGCCACGCCATTGCCAGTATTTGCTGTCATTTCTACAGCTCGGTTAGAAAGCTCAACTCATCTTACAGGAAGAAAACAGCCTGCTAATCACTTTGTGAGGTTTTAGGCATCGTTAAGCTTTCAACACTTAAGTGTGTGGGAGGGCCGGCCAGCATGGAAGAACCCTCTCCACACAAATGGTCAACACACGTTGTCACTAAAACACTGAACCAAAACCCGGGTGAGGAACAGCAGCAACACCAGCTCCAGCCCGCACTGCACCGCAGTGACCATTTTCTATGAATACATTATTTACCCATGTGTAGAAACCTGTCTGGTCAACCTGGTTGTTCTCAACATTAGCATGGTTGACATGGGGTTCTCTTAAAGAATATGTATAGCCAGATTCTCAGTTTCCTGATCAATGAAAAATGCAATAACATAGCCAAAGGTTCCGTCAGCTTACCAGGAGCAGCCTAGGACTTATAAACTGAGTCTCACTCTCACCCAGGGTCTGCACAGTACACATGGGAAGCCAGAGGGACATGCTGGTGGACATGGGGAGATGGGGGGTACCGTGATGCACACAGGAGGCCTTACCTGCTGCCTGTTGTTCGGCATATACGGAAGCAGTGTTGACACATGGAACATGAGTTCGAAGTCTTTATATGTGGTGTAGAGGGAGTGAGTCCCCGTGGAATCCGCTGAAGACAAAGTAATTATAAAGCTAGTTAGGCGAGCACAGAATCAGGGCTCTTCCACTCCGACAGTGGTTGCTGCACAAGGCCCACTGTCTGTAAACCTGGACATAATGCCTCAGGCATTCTCTGCTCAGCTCTGGCAGCTCTTACTTGGAGCTGCCCCACCCCCACTTTCCTGTCAACTTTCTACTGAGCATGCTGTCACAGACTCAGGAACCCATGAGGGGAGACTGGTCTCTTTCTGTCTGTCCTTCCTGCATGAACACACAGGTTAAGATGCTAATGTGAGGCTGGGGAGATGGGTCAGTCAGTAAGGTGCTTGTCAAGTGTGGGCACCTGAGTTAGAACGGCAGCACCCATGAAAAACTCATTGAGGCAGTGAATGGCTGTGTGATGGTGTGGAGACAGACAAGGAGGTTGCTGGAGGCCAGTGTAGCCTCGTCAGTGAGCTCCAGGTTCAGAGAAGGACCCTGTTTAAAAAGTCAAGCGGATGGACTGGTGACAGACACCACCACACAAGCCAGACAACCCTGGGACCCTCACAAACCAGCAGGGCATCAGCCTGACGCACCCATAACATTTCTGTGGAGACGGAACTGGCCCATGCGCACGGCCAGACAGCCTGGGAGACTTCATGCAGCAATGGGAACCAGGTGCCCTTCCTCAGCAACGTGGAGAAGGGAACGGATGGACTGCTCAGACTGTCCTATGACCGCCACAGGCCCTTCACGCTGTGTGTGTGCTCAGAGTCACACATGAGGAGTAAAGAGTAAAAGGCACACGGTGGAGAACGACCCAGGAGTCTACTGACATGATCTCCACATGAACATGCAAGTACCCACCATAATGTACACAGACATGTATGTACACACGCACACACCACACACAGATGTTTAAAACAGGAAGTGGCGGTATCTGAACTTGACTACAAAGCTAGTCATCGGTTGTTTTAAATGTATATAAATATACGAATGTGTATATACAGCAGCACACAGGCTACTCATAGACACATGCATGTAAACACATGCTCACACAAACACACAGGCCATTTGCACACGCATGCACACACACAAGAGCGTGCACTTGCACACGTGCTTACTCTTATTGTCCAGCTGGGCACGGTACTTGCTGAAGCCCTTCAGCCGCACTCGCTGGCCGAGGAGGTCCAGGAATTCCTCGAAGGCCGGCCCTGCTGTCTCGTTGTTGTACATTTCCTCTTCCGTGCTCTGCCCAGCTTTGCAGTACAGGATCCCGATTTTGTGCTGGAAGCTCAGCTGAGATGAGAGAGACATGATGAGCCTGGCAGGGACCGCAGACCTGCTTGCTTCTAGCCAGGTCAAAGCCATGGACGCCTGGGATCCGGCTCCCAGGACAGCATGCTGGGAAACATCCCAAAGCCAACTCCAGGAGGGAAAGCCCCGAGGAGCAGCGTCTGTGGCCCGAGTCACGTGGGAATCGAGGGCGAGTGGGCAGCCCTGCTGAGACGTGAAGCTAAAGTGCAACTGCACAAGCACCTCGTGTCGTCTACCACACCGCACAGCATAACTAGGACTCGCTTCCAACTTCAAACAGGGGAAGGCCAAGGACTTAGAACATTTTTTTTCTCTGCCTCGCCTGTCTTTCTGTTCTGTAATTTATTTGAACATTCAAGGAAAAATGTTGGCTCAAAGGAGGGAAATCAAATCAAATTAAGGTCGAGTAAGAAAAGAATTCCTTCGAGGACTGCAATACGTGTTTGTGCATAGAAAATGTTTTGTTTCCATCAAAGTAAGTTTGGCTGTACAATTATAGTCATTTCTCACATTTTTGACTATTTTGAAAAGAAAACATTGGCTGTAGACACGATTCTCAGACAGAGCTGGAGCAGCAACTGAACAGCTCCTGCCACAATTCTACCTCAGAGTCAATACTGTGTTGAGGTGGAGGCCACAGATTCCCTCCAGAACCAGAGAAAGACGAGCTGCAGTTTCAGCAATTGCTTATTTTTCCCAAAGACCTACTTCTCAGTCCTGCCGGCAGAGGCCTTGAGCATCCTAGCAGCAGCCGAGCCTGAGAGGCTGACAGGCCGTAAACATCACTGACTCCCTGAAGACGCAGGTCCAACTCGCTGGACTTCAGGACTGAGATGGGAAACTCAGCCTCTAATAGAACCCACAGCGGAACCCAGCAGTAAAGCAAGGCAGAGGGACCGGCAGTTCTTATTTTACCCATGGTGAGAGAGTGCCAGCTGAAGTCTCCCCATCTCTTTGATGGGTGCCCGCCGTCCGACAGAATCATTTTTCTCTGCTGACAGATACTAGGGTGAGTGGGGAGTGTGGGGCCACAAAGCTCCTTCCTCATCACAAAGATGGCGGTGATGACTCTGGCCTTGGTGGGCTGAGGAAGACTGTGTGTTATGGGCTTTTTCTTTGCTGTGCTCAAAAAGGAAAAAAATTCCCCTCAAAAGAAAAAAAATCACCTAATTTAAAAACGCGTTGTTGTCTCTTTATGAACTGGGCCAGTTGGGCCTAAGCTGCTTGGGAGATGGTTTATGACCTTCAGTGCTTTGGGGACACTGAGGGAGTTGACTGAAGTGAGAGGAGTTGACACCAAGATGCCACAACACGCGCTTTGCACAGTGGGCAATCCTTACATCACAGTGGGCAATCCTTACATCACAGTGGGCAATCCTTACATCCTGACTTGTCCATTACCAGAGTCTGCAGGGTTCACTATCAAACACCGAGTCAGGGGCCATGTCCCCGTGTTCTGAGGTGTGGTTCAGGCTGGCTGAACAGAGCCTCCATGGGCCTGCATGCATTTCCTGACCCCCCACACCTGGCATACTTCTGGAACCCTTGGTTCTGAGATCCTGGGAGGCTCCCAGCCCAATACTGTGCAGACTCTCTCTGCCAGCCAGGCGCCCAAACCTCACACTGTCTAGATCCAAACCGAGAATGGGGTGGAGTTTCCAACACTAGGCCTGCGTCATGGGCACCACAACCTTCGGGAAATGACAACAGTCAGAATTTAGACCTTGCAAATACAGGGAGATGTACAAGGTGACCAGGGACAGGCTGCACCCTGGTTGTCACCACCATACCTCCATCGCTCACTTGCTCTCCAGGGAGTTGCCAGTAACACGGATCATTAGGGAGAAATGGGTGCAGGGATGCAGAGCCACTGGCAACAATGTGACTATATCTGGGAAGTGACTTACTGTCACTTGGACTCTTAGAAAACTAAAACATGGTCACTGCCTTTGACAAGCAAACATTCTGACTCCCTTCTTCCCAGACCGCTCTTCTAGCCCTTACCTGCTGAGCCTGGGCTGATCTCAGCACTTACCCCAAACTCCAAGCCAACCTAACCCACCCAAGAGAAACCGCAGGCAGGGGTGTGAGGGAAACAGCAGAGCCAGGGCCTGAGAGCTGGGGCACACTCACTGGGGCCTGGGAGCTGGGGCACACTCACTGGGGCCTGGGAGCCGGGGCACACTCACTGGGGCCTGGGAGCCGGGGCACACTCACTGGGATCTGGGGCACATTCACTGGGGCCTGGGAGCCGGGGCACACTCACTGGGCTCTGGGAGCCAGGGCATACTCACTGGGGCCTGGGAGCCGGGGCACACTCACTGGGGTCTGGGAGCTGGGGCACACTCACTGGGGTCTGGGAGCTGGGGCACACTCACTGGGGTCGGGGCACACTCACTGGGGCCTGGGAGCCGGGGCACACTCACTGGGGCCTGAGAGCTGGGGCACACTCACTGGGGCCTGGGAGCTGGGGCACACTCACTGGGGCCTGGGGGGGCACACTCACTGGGGCCTGGGAGCTGGGGCACACTCACTGGGGTCTGGGAGCTGGGGCACACTCACTGGGGTCTGGGAGCTGGGGCACACTCACTGGGGTCTGGGAGCTGGGGCACACTCACTGGGGTCTGGGAGCCGGGGCACACTCAGCCTGGGAGCTGGGGCACACTCACTGGGACCTGGGCACACTCAAACACTAGATTGTTAGTTTCTTGTGGCTCGGGGCTGTGAGCAGGATACACACAGAGACAACAGGGGACTCAGCCACATCTATTCCTCCTGGGTCAGGATCAAGGCTGGCCACTCTGTTCCTACACCAGAAAGCTTTAGGTAGTGATTTGAATAAGAATGGCCTCCACGGGTTCATAGATTTGAATGCTGAGTCAGCAGGGGGCGGTACTAGTGAGAAGGGTTAGAGGTGAGGTAAGCCTTGTTAGAGGAAGTGTGTCACTGGGGTGGGCTCTGAAGTCTCAAAAGCCCACAGTAAGCCAACATCCCCCACCCCTCTGCTCATGAATCAAGAGGTACGACACTCAGCTCCTCCAGCACCATGTGTCCCTGCATGCTACCACGCTTCCTGACAGAATAATGGGATATCTGTAAGCAAGTCCACAGTTAAATGCTTTCTTTTATAGGAGTTGCCTTGGTCACAGTGTCTCTTCACAGCAACAGAACAGTGACCAGGACAGCTTGTCATTATCCACAAGAAGATATAAACACAAGTGAAGGAAGCAGGAAAGAAAGGCTATGAACTTCCTTGAAATCCAGCTGCTCAGTGCAGCGGCTCAGCCCTGGCTCAGCCCCACAGCTCACTCAGTTGGTGATGCGCACCTGAGGCCTGGGGAAAGAAATGTGATGTCTACCTGTGTGTCTGGGCCACGTGGCCGAGGGGAGGAGCAGCTAGCCTCCAGGACAGACTTTGTCACAGATGCTCTACTGAGGTGTATATCTGGAGACATCACAAAAGACCCACCTATGAATTCCCTGTGTGTGAGCTAGAACAGTCTCTAGGAAAAGGGAAAGAAGAAACGGGTGTAAGGAGCACTTGTTGCCCATACAGAGGGCCACACTTCAAGTCCCAGCACCCAGATGACAGCTCAGAATCACTGCTGACTCCAGCTTTAGAGAACTGATCCTCTTCAGGGCTCATACACACACAGGAAAACATCCACAGCACAGGGAAAGGCTGCAGAAGGGCTCCGCGGCCATGAGCACCTGCTGTTCTTCCAGAGACTCTGAACTCCAGCGTCCATGTGGGGTGACTCACGGCCATGCAGAGTTCAGCTACAGGGTATCGGATGCACTCTTCTCCATAGGCAGCACATACATGTGGCAAGTGCACACACACATGTGCACACACACACAGACATACTGGCATTCTAGAAGCTGGGGGGTTAATTTATGGAAACACGTTTCAAAGCCCTCACGGCCCCACATCATAATTTCTTTTCAGCTCTCCACAGCGTTCTGGCTCCTTGCTTGAAACATCTTACCAAAATCCAACAACCAAATGAACAAGCTCACGTCTCCACACTGTGTCCTGAAGGGAAATATCATGGCCAAGAGCCAATCACAGGAGACCAGTAGGGCTACAGACCCCAAGACAGAGGAGCCACAGTGAGGTTAATTAACTACTTAAATATGTGAACTCCTTCTTGTGTAGGCACCAGTGGTGTCCAGTTAGAAGGGTGGAGTCAACTGGGTGGTACCAAACTGCACCTCCTTCAGGGGTAAAAAGTTCTCCACAGCTATTGCCCAACAGCTCTTTATTTTCACGACACAGGAGGAGCTGTCAGAGCTGAAAGGTCAGCGGATGTCAGGTCTACATGTCATCACCAGGAGAGAAAGCAAGGAAACAACTGGAGTCTGCCTCCTTGACTGGCTCCTGGACATCCAACTCTCAGACAGCATCCCCCGAGGCTCACAATGCCAGGCAGAACTTCTTTCTGGACCTTCCTGGCTTATGGCTTCATGAATCACCTGCCTCACCGTGAGAACATGGCGGGCTACAGCTGTCATGCGGTCTGTTCCCACAAAGCAAAACCACATGGGTTAGGGGAAAATGCAGCCTCTGTGGAATTGGCTAGAGTGGTCTATGGGGCCTCATACTTCACATGGAGGCATTTATTATAAATGGTTTTAAAGGAAGGAACATGAGAATCTAGTGTGATAGCTCATGTTTATAATTCTGGCTACCTGGGAGACTGAGGCAGGGGGATTCCAAGTTCAAGACCAGCCAAAGATACAGTAAGTACTTGTCTGGGGGCAGAGTCACACAAATGGAAAATTCCATTTTCAAGCGTACAATCTAGGTTTGCATGAGCTTTCTGGCCACACGCTGTACGCACCCCTTGTTCTGGCCACACGCTGTACGCACCCCTTGTTCTGGCCACACGCTGTACGCACCCCTTGTTCTGGCCACACGCTGTACGCACCCCTTTTTCTGGCCACACGCTGTACGCACCCCTTTTTCTGGCCACACGCTGTACGCACCCCTTGTTCTGGCCACATGCTGTACGTACCCCTTGTTCATCCAACTTAAGCAGCTGCTCTGGGACTTTGGGGGAGTTGGCTGCTTGCCGCAGGCACGGGATACTCAGCTCCGGGATAACGTACTCCAGCACTTCCTTGAGGGGCAGGCCCCGGGCAGTGCCATGCCGGGCTGTGGAGGGGACGGCGTCTTCTAGGATTGCTCCTCTCAGAGTTGTGAGCTGTGGCAAATGAGACTCTGGTTAGGATCTGTGCTGGTCATTCACAAGGGGACTGACAGTTTATCAAATGGAAGCAAGGCTCTCCCTCTGAAAACATCAAATAAACATGCCTTTTATCAACGACATCCCTGTAGCGGGATGGGAAGACATCGGAGGGCCAAGACAAACAGGTGAGAACCTATGAAAGGAGCCAGGGCCTCACCAGACAACTGAAGCTCTGAAGCCCCTGGGAAGGCTACTGAGGAGGGGCACAGGCTGAAGCCCCAGCACATCTTCCTCCTTCCATCTGTGCACTTCTGTTTATCCCTTCCCTCCTTCCCATGTCTTCTGTTGAAGACTGAACCCATACTGAACACTCATGGGCTGCATGTGGGTGGCTGAGAGGAGGACCACTGAACCCAGTCTTGTGCTTTGCTCTATACCTTGGAAACCTGGTGCAGTGTTCTGGGTGAGAATAGGCTCATATATTTGAATGCTGGTTCCTGGTTGATGGAACTGTTTGGGAAGGATTAGGAGGTGTGGCCTTGTTAGCCTGGAGGTAGGCTTTGAGGTTTCAAAAGCCCAAGCCTTTCGGTTAGCCCCGTCTCTGCCTCCTGCTTATAGATGTGAGCTCTTAACAATGGTTCCAGTGCCACGCCTGCCTGCTGCCTGTTCCTCTCATGATGATCATGGACTCAACCCTTGGTAACCATGAGCCCCAATAAATGTCTTCTTTTATATTGCCTTGGTCATGGTATCTTCACAGAAATAGAAAAGTAAGGAAGATGTCTGGGCCACCATTCCAGGATGTCATGATAGGGAAAGCCACCTCCCTGTGGTCCAAGAGATCTTATTGCTTGACCTTGGGAACTGAATATCATCCCAGAGGCACATGGCACACATACTAGCCCTTCTGTCAATAGGTGGAAGGACAGTGACTAGCATGAAAGCCACCATGACAGTTGGCCACATCAATTAATTAAATTCCTAACTTTAGTCTGCATAGGTCTGACTGCACAGCTGCCACTCAGGGCAGGGCTCAGCTCACATGGACATAGTCAGCGTCAGGTTATCAGCATCAGCACCTAGTCAGTCTGGCTCAGCAGACATCTGCAAATACCAGCTGGGACACAGTGTCACCATGCTTACACAGGCAAAGGAAAGCAGACTCTTTCTGTCTGACCTGAAGTGGTCAGCTGGCACACTGTGGAAGATATGCCAAACAGGCCCCACTCCAATTATGTGGGCCAAAGGACCACAACCTGCTGTGCAGGGGACCCTGATTCCTTAGGGTGGTTGATGTCTGATGTTTAGAAGCACTATGTGTGTAAAGACCTCAGTTTTTACTCAGTATAAGGCCCATGGGGCATAGCAAGCTGTTCTCCATGATGTGGGCTGGACAAACATGTGGTTTTAAACTTATTTCTAACTTCGGATGGGAACTGTGTAGACCACATTTGTTTTCCTGTCTCAGCCCCAGAACCGCCCACCTTCACCAGGCCGCCCTACTACGCAACATGGTGAGCTGTGGCCACCTGAGGGCCAGGACAGGCTTCCAAGTGGTTACTTAGGATGAAACCACATAGCCGCCTCTCTGTGTCCTGGACATCAAAATGAGGCTTTCTAATTCATAAGTGTGGCAATGGCGGGGAGAGCTGGACGCCAACAGCAGCTTCTTACCTCACTTGTCCTGAAGGCCACCCTGTAGTTGAACTGCGACCCTTCTTTCTCCCTGGGATCTTCCACCTTCTCCCTCCGGATGCTGACCGCCACAGGGCCGAGATTTTCATCTATTCCGAAGTAATTCTGGTGCTCTGCGATTCAAAAGAGCAGATTAGGGAGAGAGCAGTGCTGGGGCAGCAGTTCATATAGTGGATCCAGGAGCAGTGCCACAGGCTACACCATGATCCTTCCCACAGCTGGACCTAGACGAGCTTCCCTAGCTTGCGTCACCTCATGGGTTACCTGGCTACCCCTCTGCTTTCCTGCTCTGCTCTGCTCTGCATGTCACAGTGTGCTGAGGGTCCCACCTCAGGGCTGTTGCTCTGTAGATGGCACCATTGGGAACATCCTCACACTGTGGGGGAGGGAGGGGCAAGGAGTCTGCACTGCTCCGTTCCATATGGAAGGTGACCTTCTCACACTGAATGAGACTCCTGAGGTTACCCAATGAGCCATTCAGACTAGCCAGAGTAATCTTAGCTATCAGTGGAGTGGCAAAGGTCACCATGTCATTAAACTGTCCCTAGTGTCTAAGGAGAAATTTAGAGACAGGAAACACATGATAGTTCCTGGGCTGTGAAGGTCACTGCTCCTACAAATCCAGTAACTCCCTCCATCAAGCTGTCAGTTCATCTTTCCTTTCCCATAAATCCCTGGTCCTTGAAAAAACACCCAAGTCACATAACCCCATGGCCAGGAGGGACCTTGGGGTGTCCCATCTACCAAGCAGAGGACATTACAGGACATACTTCCTAATGGACAGTCACCAGCCTGCACGCCTCTGTGTATGGCAGGGGACACGTAGCAGTGTGGACACGGGGCACATTCAAGGACACAATCCCCATTCACAACGCAACCCTCCTCCCAGTGATGGCTACTCCCTGTGCTATGGACAACTCTCTGGACCACAGAACAGCAAAGGGTCACTATGTCTCCCTGTAGCATCCATATTGATGTTTCTTCAGAAATAGCCCAACTCACCACACACAGCAGAGGCAGTAGGGCTTTGCCAAACACAGGAACAATTGCCATATACCCACTGACACGGTAAGGGGCATGCCTATCGTTAGCAGCCCCATCAGACAGTGATTCACGCAGAATCCAGCGGGAAGGGGGTAGATGGGACCCCGGGAACTGTTCATCCATGCTCTGCAAACCACAGCCTGGTCACTTCTCCAGGGGTAAAATCCTTCAACCCGGATGTTTTTCCCCACCCTTACAAAAAAACACCACATTTATCCCCCCCCCTCTGAATGCTACCTTCTGGGTTTTAGCTATTTTTGTCCAAGTCTCAGCTTTTGAGTTTGGGAAGCCTGCAGCTCTGCAAGGGTCCTAGCTGTGGTTTTGTGCTCTGAGAACTTCTGGAGCGATCTGAAGTCACCAAAGGGGCAACTGCCTGCTCCACTCCAGCCAACACTGCCCAAATTGGTTCTGAAACACATACAGGCCATTTGTCTTATACTGCGTGGGGACCAGACTAGTGTGACACAGATACTCAGTCCTTCTAGAACCAGGCAGAGCCAGAAACCGCAAGTAGCCTACTTTTGGGTGAAGGTGGGTCAGTTTCAGAATGGAGAAAGCCTATGTGGTAGACACAGGACATGCTGCCAACAGTCAAGACAGTGGGCAGGACAGTGTCACCAAGCACATCAGGTTGGAAGAAGCTGGGCAGCCATTTGCTTCTGTAATCAGTGGTTTAAAACCACTCAGTAAAACAGCACGAGGACGTTAACTGTCTACTTCAGTGTGTCTTGTTCTTTTGAGATGCATTAGTGACAGGGCCCAGGACACTGAACCTGCCTTACAGTGGAACATGCATTAGTGACTGACAGGGCCCAGGACACTGCACTGAACCCACCTTACAGCAGAACATGCATTAGTGACTGACAGGGCCCAGAACACTGCACTGAACCCACCTTACAGCAGAACATGCATTAGTGACTGACAGGGCCAGTCTGGAGCTTTTCCAGCCACAGCTAACCTTCCCTCCACGTATTTGGTATTTGGGGCTCTACTGCTCTTGGCCATGCTCTGTAGCACTCTGGTCTACAGAGTCACTGGTCTCTCTTCACAGCTGTCTTTCCTGTGACAACTCCCTGGGCAAACACAGCAGTGGCACATAAGCCTCCATCTAAGGTGACAAGGAGCGTAGCGTAGTGATCAGAGAGTACAGGACGGCGTCCCTCTCACCACTCTGCGGACCTAGGTCCCAGCCACATCTTGCTTCCATCTCTGGCTCTGACTCCTTCACACGCCTACATTTCTGAATGCAGAGGTGGAGGTGAGGCCCCCATGGTCCACAGGCACCATGCCTGTGCCTGTGACCCCTGCGGACCCCTTAGCGCTCTGCCTCACCAGTCTTTGCTAGGAACCTCCCAGTGGGGCCTTTAGTTTCAGTAAGGAGTCTGTGGATGCCTGCATGTGTTTCTAAAGAGATTAAAATTTTCCCTGGATTTGAGAACATGCTGTCTAGCTCCTATATAGAGCATGTCCACAGACCATGAAGATGTGAACAGTAAGCTCTGTCCCCTCCCCCACTTCCTTGGAGGGAACAAAGGCGACTCTTTTAAAGGACATCCTGTACCCCTTTCAGGAAAGATCTGTGTTAATTTTGTTCTGAGAAGCCCTGCCACTCTGGACCGAGGCTTATGAGCAAGCCCTTCATGGCTGTGTGCATTCAGACCCTGGCCCCCCACTGCCTGGCCTTATTTCTAAACCAATGAGCTGATGATTTCCATAAAATTGTTTCAAGAGTGAATCAAACGAAATCCTTCCCAGGCACGGCGGAAACCACGAGGAAGCTGTTGATAAGTTGAATGAAAATCCACACATCACAAGAATACAATAGAACATGATAAAAAGAAGTGGTTAGCAAGATCGCAGTGTGGGAATGAGAGTCCCGGTATCCTGGCTGCTCCATCAAGAAGGGGGGAGAGGAAGACAAAGGACTCTGTGTGTGTGTGTGTGTGTGTGTGTGTGTGTGTGTGTGTGTGTGTGTATGTATGCCTGGGACCCAACCCAAGGCTGATTCTAAACTCCACATTATTTTAAAAAGGGAGACTGGTTCATTGCTAAGTCACCAATGAGTTGAGCAGACCAGGAAGGCCAGGACTGAAGAGATGGATGAGGGCGGCTTTGCCAGGCCGTCCGTGTCGGTGGTAAAACACACTGCAAGATCACAGAAGCTGCAAGTCCCAGCACCCATGTCCTCCAGGCTTCTGAAGCCTGTGACTCCTGTATCCTCAAAAGTAGTTACAGGGTCTCTGCCTTTCAGCAACTAGCTGGCCACTGTTTTTGCATGCTGCTGACTGGGGTGACATGGCACAGCTGGGCCCCTTCCCTCTAGTCAGCCGTGTGCCTGTGTTACAGATCGCCAGCTATCACCCCACTTTAGGACCTGTGGTCAAAGATCCTGCCACAGAAGACTACTGTGACGTCACACCCAGCCTTGAGAAGCCCATATTCCTACATTATGAGTCCATTCCCTACACAGGAAGACTGAGGTATTGGTGTTGCCACATGCCTCTGACCCAAACCTAACCAAACCACTAATAAGCTTGGAAAACCCACAGCACTAGAGTGAAATAATAAAATGTTAAAAATATTGCACTTGCTTCATATAAAACCAATGAAGGTCCATGTTTTAGAAGGGGTCAAAGGTGAGAGGTTATATGACCTGCTGTAGGGTTGCATCAGACTAGTCAGACTACTGCTGCAAATGTCCGTATGCAGACATCCTGGCAGCCGCACTCCTGTAAACAGCTCTCAGGGATGCCTTCCTTCACAAGGGAGGTGAATACTAAGCTGTGGGCTGGGAAGATGGCTCTGGATGAGTCACTTACCACACCCCTCTCCACAGACAACAGTGTGAAGACTAGATCGATAAACCTCACCCAAATGCCATCTAATCCCTGACACATAGGAAAGCAGAAGCAGGAGGTCCCTAAGGCCACCTGGGAAGCCAGACCAGTGGCACCAGTAAGCGCTGGTTTCAGCTGGGAGACCGAGCCTCTAAAAGAAGGGTAAAGAGTCCAGAAGAACTCCTGGTGTCAACCTCAGCTCTCCCAATGCATGGGCACATATGTGACGGCACGCAAGGGATGGCGGGAGCCACAGACAGCCACCTCTGCTTGCTGCAGTTCTCAGTTGAATGATCTCAGGAGGAAGAAGGGGGAGGGGGAGGAAGGGGGAGGAGGAGGAGAGGCAGCAGGCTGCTGGGAAAGCCCCTTGGTCCAGCTTCTATGCATTTTGAGGTGGGAGGGGCAAGGAGCTTGGAGCTGAGCAGATGCAAAGTGGCTTTACCAGGTCCCAGGACCGGTGGGACCTTCCCCCTCACTGTACCTAGCAGAATACCTCGGAGGTCTCCACTTAGTCCATCCAGCAAGCCTCACAGAAAAACAGCACCCTCCTTCCTGTTTCCCCATGGCTGACCTAAGACCTGCTGAGGTCTGGTGTCAACAGGCCTTTGCAGGTTCTTACACTGACTCCCTGTGCCCTCATGGCCTGTGCAGAGAGCAGGGGCCTGGCACTGTCCCTTGGTGCCAGAGTCCTAGGTTCATCTGGGAAGTTCCTTCTATGAGTTCCTGGATCCAATGGACCTGTTTGCAGCAGTGACGAGGGCCAGGGGGAGAGGCAGAGCAGAGTCCATCAACAGTGTCCCCTCAGGGAGGAGCATGTATCTTAGAATAGTCCTCTTGCTGGGTGGCACTCTGCTCACCCTCCTGAATTTAACAGTGACTCCCTTTTAGTCACCGACTCTACAAAATGGGAAGAAAAGGCGGGGACATGAAACTCAAAGGAAACAGTCATGACTGACTCAGCAGAGAGTTCAGGGGATTCCTAACTCCCCCAACCCTCAGCCTGGTGTTAGTGACACAGGGGGGAGGGGGGTGAGTATGTGTGGAGCCAGGTGGCAGCTTCACCAGACACTTCCAGCTCAGTCCAGCTCCCTTCTGCTTCTCTCCCCATCTTTAACCATCAGAACAAAGTGCTGCCTTTAATTCTGTGTCCGGCTGTGGCAGAGACAATGGCCTCTTTCAGGAGAGAAGGCCTCCCTCACACACTCATGTAAGAAATGCATGGGGCCCATGTGGAGTGACAGGAACTGCTCTAAGTCCTCTGCAGGACGCCCAGCTCGCCTTAAAGACAGAGCTGGGTGGGCTGTGCCTCCGTGAGTGTCCTCTGCTGGCCCAACCATAGTCCTAGGTAACCAAGCATGGACTTCCAAGCTGTACTTATCACGGATGGGCACTTCAGCCATGGCAAAGGGGCAGGTCCCCAGTACCCCAGACACTAAATAGCAAAGTGCTGTTGTGACAGGAGAGAGGGATAGTGCAGGGGTTTGGTTTGTAAGACTGGCCACTGAACTCAGGGTCTTGTGCATGGAGGCAAGTGTTGTGCAAACAGCTTTAGCTCCAACCCAGTGTGAAACTCTCTTCTCTGCCTCACAGCATCCTTCATTCTAAGTGCTGCAGAGGAAAGCAGGCTCTGGAGAAAAGGGAGCTGGGTGGGAGGAGTGGTCAGAAATAATGAGATGTGAACCCCTTCCTTACCTACGCTCTATTAGTAAGTATAATAGACTCACTCACTGATTCTCCAGAGTGAATGCTCATGGAATTGTACCTTGGTTTGTCCTTAGGACATTGGGGAGGGGGTGTGTGTGTGTGTGTGTGTGTGTGTGTGTGTGTGTGTGTGTGCGTCTCCCAGGAAGGACTAAAGTGACACAGCAGTGTAGAAGAGTCCCAGAGCCCCTGCAGGAAGCCCCAGGTGCCTACCTTTGCCATAGAAGAACTTGCGGTAGTAGTAGGCCCCGAGGTCAACGTGCTCTATGATGTAACGTTTGACCTTCTCCCTGTGGATGGGCTGATTTTCCCGCGGCACCTCCAAGACAGAGACACCTGCGTTGGTACAGTGTGAGCTGAGGGATGACTCAAAGGAGCAGCTTTCCCCGGAGCTGAAAGAGGCTGAGTTGGCCCGAGAGAGTGCAATGCGCCTGTCGCCCTCCCCACCGGTCTCGTTGCGAAAATATGGGCAGCTGAGGACCAGGTCGTTGCTCTTGCCATCGCCCTCATCAGCGTCTGGGTTCTCCTTGGAGTTGAGGTCCTCCTTGCTGCCCAGCGGGGACTCGCAGCCTCCAGCCGGGCCTACAGGAACCGGGGTCTGTGATGCAGCCGAGGCCCCTGTGGTGATGTTCTTTCTCTTGCCCACACTGGCCCGTGTGGCCATGGCTTCATTGATGTTGAAGAGGATACTCTGCACATCATAATGGGCAAAACACCTCTGGCAACTCCACGGGCGGATGCCCCGGTCCAGGCGGCCCTCCTCCAGGTCAGAAGTGAACTTGAAGGTCTCGTGCTCACTCTTGACTGTCCGAAGTTTTCGGAAGAGTGAGGTTTCCACAGACTCTGACTTTAACCTGCGTTTGAAGGGCTTGTCTCTGTCCCTTCCCATCAAGAGACCACCATCCATGTAGTCCAACCCTGAGATGCGGACAAATTCTCCTCTGGAAATCTGGGCTGCAGCATGGAGACTGGGGGAGATGGCGGTGTCACAGGGAAAGAAATCTGGAAACCCAAAGGAGCTGGTCACTTTAGGGTCGTAACTCTCTATTCGGTACCCTCGGAGCATGGCGAAAACATTCTCTCCAGACAGACCCTGCCTGTCAATAGATGAAGTGCTCCCGTACTCCCTGTGCAGGGCTGCTCCCGTGTTTGGGTTGACCGCATGTTGGTCCAGGACATCCTCGGTATCGATGTCACTGATGGTGATATCACTGTTGCTCCTCTGCCGTATGGGGTGGAGCCCTCTCTGGGGAGAATGCACGAAGATGTCTCCGATGGTGTACTTTGCCTCTACAAAGTCCAGGTCTAGCTGCTCCTCCTGCTGCCTGTCAACCTGGTCATTTTGGCCATTCTGGATGATGGAGGTGACACTCTCATAGCTGGACTGAGAACGGCTCTCCCACAGCGTCTTGCAAGCCAAGTCCTTGGAGCAGTCCTTTTTAGGAGGCCACTCAGACACTCTGGCCCTCACACCCATCTTGGGTACTGCTGGGGTACCATTGGCTGGCCCACCACCACCTCCACCGCCCTCACTCGGACTGGACGTGTTTAAAGTAGCAGGCCCCATGCTGCCATTGATGGATTTAAATTTCCGAGCAAAATAATCGTCAGACTGCATGGTTCTGGAAGGGTCCTTGAATTTGGAGGCAGCTCTGCCAAGCTTGTGCTTCTCTGCCTGTGATGGCCTTGGATCACTCATGTCCACGGAGGCAAGAAGCAGTCATCAGCAACAGTGGTGTGAACTTCCCTCCATGGTCATCACAGAACACTACAGTAAACACAGACAGAAAGGCCGGCTGCCTGGAGTTTCTTTTTCAGCAAAGGCAAACAGCATCCTCAAGGCACACGGTTCCTCCGAAGCCACGATGAGTGTGCTTTCCAACGGCTGTGGTGACGCTGTCCTGGCTTCAGCAGCACCGAGTGTCCCTCAGCACTCCTTCGCCTGGATCAGAAGACAGAGAACAGTCAATTGTGATGGACACAGTTCAGGTCAGTACCGTCTACAGGCGGGTTTCTCGACTTTCACCCCTCCCACTGATGTCAACCCTCCCCACACTGCTCACGCAGCTCAGGTGTGCCTGACTATGCTGTTGTGCAAGGCTGACCGGAACTCTCACGGAAAACCACAACCACCACTCTTAGAGACGCTTTAGCAGGACACAGGATTCACGTCAGGCACCACACCTGAAATACCGTAACAGATGTAAAAGCATGGAGCAGAAAGGTGATCACATGCAGTTTTTGTCTTTCTCTTCTATTTTATCTTTAACCATACAAAAATGTTGCTAACACCACATACTTTCTCAGCTCTCACAGGCTAGGTGACTTAATCATGAACCCGAGAAAGAAACAGCTCTTGTCCCTCGGGTAAGCATCCAACTACAGTTCAGTCGGCCGAGATGAAAGATCTCAATCGGCTCAGCAGGTTGAGAACTTTGGGGCCAGCTCCTGGTGGCCAAGATGAGTAGATGTGCATCCTTGAGAGGTGCAGACATTTCCCTAGGGTAGGCCCTGCTTTGTCCCTAATACTAAAAAAAGCTGTCAGTCTGCGCATGGCCTCATGCTATTTACCCCAGAGCCATTACGTAACCAGGGAGATAAAGGAATCTTAGGATGTGGCAGAGGGAAAGAGAAAATGCAAGAAGATGCACAGATATCCTGACCTGTGTTCTCAGACACGAGGGAATGGCCACCTCTTTCAATCACCTAGAATTACTATTTTTAAGAGGATTGTAGGCTGCTATGAATTGCCGTTATTTCCTATACAATTTAGACTCTGACGAAACGGTCCCTGGAAACCACGAGTGACATCGGAAACACTCTGGCCCTTTTAGACTGCAACGCATTTGATTCTGTGAACTAGGCTTCTGCAGAACCATCAGTTCTGTGGATGACTGCTTTTTACAGACAATAAAAATTTAAACTTAAAAACTTATGCTGGCTAGGGAGCCGCCTGGGTGGGTAAGGGTGTTTATATGACAGCATAAGAGCCTGAGTTGATATTCCGAGAAGCCGTGTAAAGGCAGGCATGGCTGAAGTATCTGTAGCTGCAACACTGGCAGACGGAAACAGGGGGATCCAGGAGTCATTCCTAACATCCCAGCCAAAATGGCCAGCTCCAGGTTCAGTAAGAGATCTTGTCTCAAAATCTAAGGAGGAAGGTGTGAGAGGAAGTGAGCTGCTGTACTCTCCTGGCCTCTCAAGAGCTCTCACGGGGGCACACACTCACATACACAAGCACATCATGGTGCACACACTCACATACACATGCACACGTGTGCCCCACACCCTCTGTCTTTAATGTTTGGTATAGAGCTACACGGATCCCCAACCCGGACACTCATCTGTAGGTTCCTGGTATTACTTTGTAGATCTTCTGTGTCGCCACCCTACCCTGGCACCTCATCGTCACTCAGTGAGCTAACTTCTGGAGTCACTACTCTGGCCACTTTCAAGGACAACAACAGGATGTAGCAGAAGAGCCCAAGACTGTCAGAAGAGAAGTGGACAGGATACACAACTTTCTGCTGGGGATGGAACCCAGGGCTTTGTGCATATCAGGTGAGCAACTCTACCAACTACAGCCCCAGCTACAATGAGTCTTGCACTGTGTGGTGTCCTAGGCTTCTGCTGCCTATCAAAGTAAACAACCAGCCCTCTGTGGGCCTGAGCAGGGGACCTACGGGGAGGAGCTAGGGAGGGCAATGGAAGGCAGCTCCAGGACAAACAAGCTCAAGGCCTGGGAACTTGAGAAGATCGACCCTCAGCTACCACCCAGGGCATTCATCAGAGAAGGACAAGTCGGAACCACAGCACCCCCCTGCTTCAGCACAACTGTCAGTCAGTAAATAGGATGCATTTCCACATCTTCCGTGAGACACCAGTGAGCCTTAAAGACTAATGCTGTGCTTGTAACTGAGTCTTTTGTCAGGACTGCGGCTGTAGCAAATGGTTGAAATCCACAAAAATGCACAAATTATGAGTCCCATTCATAGAAAAAATGGTTAAAATTATATAGCATATTGATACTACAAGGACAACTGTGGGGAAATGCGTATTCTCCATAGCAGAAGCCAACCAGAGCAGTCTGAGGGCATTTTCAAAGAGGTTTTGCTGAGGAGGAAAGGCACTCTTGGATCGTGAGGGAGTGAGCTGAGCACCAACATTTATGTCTCTGCTTCCAGGCTACTGAGACACAAAGTGACCAACTGCCTCAGCAGCACAGCCCCCTCCCCACCATATTGGACAGTACTTTCTGATTGAAACCTTCCTGAAATTGACTTTGTCAGACATTTTGTCACAGCAATGAAAAAGTAGCCAAGACAGCTGTTATTAAATAGCAACCATCGTTGACAGGAAGTTCAGTCAGAGTAGGACAGCTTTTTTTGTTAAATCTGGGCAGAAAAATAAGTGCTTCATTCAGAGAGTCTTTAAAGTAAAACAAACACGATCTGCTAGCAACAGTAACAGGGCCATGAAAATGCAGAAACCAGGATTCTTTACTCTGGAGTTCTACAATATGGGGTAAGGTACACTTGACTTCTACCTTGGTCTAAAGCTCACACTGGAATTAAACTCCACGGTTCTTAGGCAAGCCTTGCGGGAGATTTCCCCAGTGTGGGCTTCCGGACAGCAGATCCCAAGGTACAGCTAGGATGTTTTCCATCAGAGTTCAGGACTTCACGATGAACTTGAAATAGTTAATCCCTAGAGAAACCCCTTATGATGAGCCCATGATTTACAGCCTTGGGGGACCAAGGTAAACAAGGGAACTTGGGCCACAGGTATATCAGGTGGGATGCTAGTGATTGCAGACCAGGAACCAGCTAGTTCCACATGATGGGCAGGGCCCCAGACTGTTACACAAATTGTCCTCCATTCCTTGCTGCCCTCCTCCCCGACATCCCTTCTCACAATTGTGTCTGGCCCTGAGCTGGAACTCAAGATCCGCTTACATCTAAATCTACAAGGGTGCAGACCCCTGTTTGCGTGTCTGTACCCCGCTGGCTCCTCCTCCGGGGCTTCCTGCAGATGCTGGTGCTCCAGCTGACCCTGGCCACCTTCTCTCACCTGGTGCATCCTGTGTACCCCGCTGGCCCCTCCCCCGGGGCTTCCTGCAGATGCTGGTGCTCCAGCTGACCCTGGCCACCTTCTCTCACCTGGTGCATCCTGGAGGTTGCACACACCCTCTCTCTGCTGAGGGTTCAGTATTTACCCACAACCTAAAACTCCTTCACTCAATGCTTCCCATCTGCTCTGTGACTGCTCCTGCTTATGGTCCAGCCTCTTCAGCCCTTGTCCAGCACCACCGCACAGCAAACTCTCACACAGATGCCTCAGGTCCACATCCAGCCACAGCCATCAAGTTTACTGCCGTCTTCCTCTGAGACGTGCTTCCTTCCCTCTCTGCTTCAGCTGCCACCAGCCTAGGCGGACCCTGTCGTAGTCCCTCAGAACAAACCTGACTGACTAAGTCAGCAGCACTGCACCCATCCCAGGCCTTGCTGGAGTCGGACCTCTGTCTCACATGTGCTGACTCCATGTTCTTACCCAGGTGCTCTGCATGCTTCTTACCCAAAGACTCGGCAAGGCCTTCCTCCCTCTCCTTAGCCACGTGTCTGCCTACTGAAGTCCTATACACAGCAAGTCTTTCAGAAGTTGCCTCTGTGATACCGTGGCAGACACACTATCACGTCTTCTTCAATATGGATGGAAAGAATCCAGTGGGGGAAACGTTTCTAACAAAAAAACTAGATGTGCATTTCCAAATATGAAATTGGACCCTATCTAATTCCACATATGAAAATCACGCAAAAAAGATAAATTAGAAAAGTGCAAAAAGTATAAAACTCACAGAAGACAAGCACCGGGTCTGGGGAGATGACTGGGAAGGAGCTTGTCCTGCACTCGTGAAGCGTCCAGCACTCATATAAAAGCCGCGCTTCCTGGCTCATGACTTATACCAGGGGTGACTGGGGGTGTGACAGGAGGATCCCTTGGCCCTGTGGCCAGCCACACTGAACGGGAACACTCCAGGACAGTAAGAGATCATGACTTAGACATTATGGAGACGAACTGAAAAAGACGTGCAATGTTGATCTCTGCCCTCCACCCCCACAAACACTAACCCTAACCTGCATCCCCCCCCCCCAAACACACACAAGAAACACAGCCCACAGAAGCTGGGAGTTTGAGCTCGGCCTTGGCAGCAGCTTCCTGGCTAGAGCCACCAACAGCACTGTCACCAAAGAAAATGACTGGGAACTGGGCTTTGTCAGAATCAGGATGTTTGTGTATCTAGAAGACTACTGCAGAGTGAGGTAGGCAGGCAGCCCTGGAATGGGAGGGCACGTCTGGGAACAGCCTGGTCCTCACTCGGGTCAGGGTAGAGGCCCAGGGTGTCTAGGTCCCAACCACAGCAGGAAGCCTCTCCCCTTGCCAACAGGTCTGAGTGCCTCCCTGGGAGTTCCTTGCCCCCACATCTAAGTGGTCAGTGGTAACTGGGAGCCCCAAAGTCACCATCCAAATGGCCTTTTAAACTCCTAAAGACTGCACAGTGTAACACGAGGCAATCACTTCCACACACAACTTCCGGTTTGATCTTGCAGGGATGCACAATCACCAGACTGCAAACCATACACTGTGGGGTCTGATAAGTCCAAGGACGGACAAAAGAATAAAGGCCTCCAACATCAAGACGACGCCTCCTGCTCACACAGGAAGCACCCGAATGCCCGAGATCCATGCGTACATGCGCCTTTTAGGTCTAGGCATCCAGTGTTTAATCTAATTTTCCCTCATGAAATGGCTGGCTTTGGCTCAAATTGAATCAGCATTTCCATTATAAATCTCCATTTCCACGTTTTCTGGGTTTGACTGTAAAATGTCTTTTGTATGAAATCTGACACTGGCAGAAGCCTGAATTTTAATGCTTTTCATTGGCAAAATGTGTCCTCCCCTCAACCCCTCCCTGCCAAAATCAGAGTCACAGTTTTTACAAGTCAAATACCTGGAAACATGTCTACGAGAGCAAGCGAAATCCAGGGTGGCTCCTCCACTGTCCGATTCCTACCTCAGCTCCAAAGCACTCCTGTGGGTTTACTATTCTTCTATTAAACCAAGCATCCCCAGACATGTCGAATGAGGAGACTTGACCTTCTCTCTGAGCTGCGAGTGCTGAGCCTGCACAGCTCTCTCCTGAGGATGGGGACACACTGAGCTAGAAGCTGGGGCTGGGGTGGGAGGTGCTCTGCCTTCCAGGTCAGTCAGAGCTGTCACGTAACAAACAGGCCTTGATGCCGGGAGGATGGAGCCCAAAAGGGAGGGAAACAGAGACCAGTCATTGCTGCCTAGAATAAGCCAGTCTCTCAGTATGGCCAGAGAACTTTCCCATCTCTTACAACAAACAATGGTCTCTGATTGCCACATGGCTCTGTACTGGTGGCCACGACACAAAGGCTTCTCCAGTGTTTTAGACACACAGTGCTACCCTTGTATGAGAGACCTACACAGAGAACCGGAGGAAATCTGACTGAACCCCAGAAGTCTGCAGACACTTAAGGCCACAATGTGGCTTTGAGGATGAAACCACAGCTCTGCAGACCTCGTTGGTTACTCTACTGAGGGACAAGTTCCCCTCACCAGCTTCACATGGTACCTGTCATTAACAAAAGTTCTCAGGACAAGAGAAAATGGGTATTAAATTAAATTACCGCACCCCCCCTCCCCCGGGCTGGGGCGGCTCAGTGCTTAATAACACAGACTCTTCCAGAGGACTGAGTATGAATACCAGAACCCATTTTGGGTGGCTAACAACTGTCTGGAACTCCAGTTCCAGGAGCTACAACACCCTCTCTGGCCTCAGCAGACAGTGCACACATGTGGCACACACATAAATACATGCTAGTAAACACTCAAAAACTGAACAACAGGCTTTGCAGAACTAAGAGACAGCCCACAGCACCAGTATAAAACTGCATGGAGAGAGTTCAGGAACCAATGCCTCAGAGGCCCTTGGCTACGTCTTCCCTTTGTATATGAACTATAATCACCTTACTCTGAAAGTCATCAATAACCAACTTTTCTGCAGAGATTCACAAGTGACAGAGGAGCAGCTGACAGAAAGTAAACGTCAGCCCCATCTTCTCTTGGGTCCCAACAGCTGAGGCTTGTCTTACCTCAGAGGGGAGGGGGCTGGCGACAAGAAAGGAATCGAGAACCTGCAAGAATCTGCAGATCTCGCCCTCCCCGTGTGGTTGTGAGCAGTGAGTGAAGCACACCCTGTTTGTACACACTGGAAGCCGCACATGACAAACCAGGCTTCACCACCTACTATTTCCGCAGACACGAGAAACAGCCAAGCTGTCCAAGCATCAGCAAGAAGCTGCTCAGGGAACCTGTGCTCTCAGGCTGTGCCGCGGGAGGCAGCGCTGTACCCTCTGTCTAGCTGCAAGTGTCCCTGCTGCTCAAGGACCATGAACTGAGGAGACCCACAGTCTGTGAAAACAAAACCAAAACAAAACCAGTATCAATATTCAAGATGATTTAATTTTAAAATTATTATAAACGCGAAGTGTCTTAAACACATCTAAGTACATCTACCCACAAACCCACACATCCCTGTAACCCCCAACATAACCTTTGAGTTTTTTCCTTCTGTACATGTGTGCATGTGTGTGTGCATGCGTGCAGGGGGCGGGGGGCATCTGTAGAGGCCAGAGGTCAAACTCGGGCATCATTCTTCAGGTGCCAGCCAACTTGCTTTGTGAGTCAAGGTCCTTCCGTTGCCCCGGGGTTCCCAGATGAGGCCAGGCTGGCTGGCCAGCAAGCCCAGGGGCCCGCCTGTCGCCAGCTCCCAAGGCAGGGATTCCAAGTGTACATCACCATGCCTTGCTTTTTAAAGTGACTGCTGGGGATCAAACTGAGGTCGTGATGCTCACAGAGCAAGGACTTTACCACCAGAACCATCTCCTAAGCTGACAAGTTTTGTCTTCTTATACATGGACAAGTGACTGACTCACTCCCACATTCCACATTCTAGGCCGTGGTGGACGACAAAGGATGGGACACGGGCTCTGTAATGCTGAGAGACCTGGACGGCACCATCTTTCCCAAAAGAGCAGGTTCCCAAACACACTCGCTACCAGTTTGTTCAACATAAACCAGCCAGTGGGTAGGAGGGCACCATGGTAACATTAGCCCTGCCCACCTGCCAGCTCTCCAGCCATTACAGGCATTTGAGGAGCACAAGCACTGGGACTTGACACATAAAAAGGGATATGAAGACCTGGAAAAGCAAAACTGACCTCAGCAGTTCCTACCTCACCACACAGGTTCCAAAGTCAGATGGCGGCCCCTTCTGTAACGACTGTCAGGCCTGCAGTTCTTACTGCTTGCATTTCACACCTGCTTTTAACACTCTTCTTCCAGCATGTGTGCGTGCACATGTGTGTGTGTGTGTTGTATGGGGGTGTATGTAGGCACGTGTGTGTATGTAGGCAGGGGTGTGTATGTAGGCTGGTGTGTGTGTGTGTGTGTGTGTGTATGTAGGCTGGTATGTGTGTGTGTATGTAGGCTGGTGTGTGTGTGTATGTAGACTGGTATGTGTGTGTGTATGTAGGCTGGTATGTGTGTGTGTATGTAGGCTGGTATGTGTGGGCGAACACACGTGTAGGTTGGTGCATGTGTGTGCACACACACATGTATAGGCTGGTACATGTGTGAGCACACGCCCAGGCTAGACAGTCACATTAGATATTTTGCTCAGTCACTCTTAAACCTCTATGACGTTTATTTGCTTGTTTATTTTGTGTGCACACAGGAGTGCATGGCATGCATGTTAAGACATGTCAGGAGACCATTTGCAGGAGTCGCTTCTCAAATTCCATCACAGGGCCACTCTAACCTCATCAATGAGCTTCAGGCTGAGTGACAGATCCTGTCTCCCTCCTCCAGCTGGACAGTGCCTGAGGAACAATCCTGAAGGAAGTTGCTGTCTGGCCTATCCCACACACGCTCACGTGGGGTGCCCAGCACAAACATAGGAACACAAGACACAAATATCCAAGACTCAGATGAAAACAACAGGCAGAAGGCCGTGGGAGGAAGAGGTGGCTTCCCCAGATCATGTCTTAGGGAGCCCAGTCAGCTTTCTGTTACTAAAACAAGGTTCCTGCTGCTGGGTACTTAATAGGGGAAGTTTAGCTCCAGTTCTGGAGATTTCTGAGCATGGGGTCAGGATGAGCAGAGAAAGCCAAGAGCTCAGGGGTAGGGGTCCCTCCTCCAACAGTTCACTCTTACAAGAACTAGTTCAAGGTACTGGGGGAAAGGCCTTCATCCCTCTGAAGGAAACAACCAGGGGTCTTTCCTAGTCCCCACCTAACCTTCAGAATTTGGACTAAGCCTCTACTCTTGGGCTGTCTTCTAGTCAACTGTCTGATGAAGTCTGCCTTGCAAGGTATGTTCTGTGCAAAGATGTTGGAAATTCTTCTGTATCTATGGTCACCTATGTTCCTCCTTGGAGAAGTGGTGGTAGTTTATTTGTGACTTACTGGGTATTTTCAGGCACTGAATTTCTTTAGTTTATCACATATTTTAGACATTAATCCATTATTTGATACATAGCACACAAAGTTTCCCCCATTCTATGGGCTGCTGGTTCAATCAGGTAGATTGTTTCCCTTGATGTAAGAACCTTCATAAGTTCAATTACTTTGGGAAAAGAGAGAATAGTATTACAAACAAACAAACAAACAAACAAACAAACAGACCCATCTATGCCAGCTCAGAACATATCATGAAAGCTGGGTATGGAGCCCACATCCCAGCACTCAGGAAATAGTGACAGGAAGATCAGGAGTTTAAGGCCAACCTCAGCTGTGTAGAAAGGGCTACATGAGACCTCATGTCAAAATAACCAAGGCAATTCAAACCCAGTACCCTTCAGAGACAGTGTGAGCCAACAGTGACCCGGCCAAGATAGCGTCTCCAGTCTTCAATCCTCTCCTCTCCTAGTCTCTCCTGTTTCCCTCAGACCACGTGGAAAACATCCTTGACCTATCGGTGCAGCATGCAAGGCTTCTGACCTGTCTGCCCAGAATGGGTGACTGAAGAGGCTCCAGGCTAGTCTTCTTCCCACTTAAGACCCAGAAAGTGATTTCTCACAGTTGTGATAACTGTCAGCCCACCGGACAGACACAACTGAAGCCCAGAGAAAGCTGGGTCAGAGTGTGGCTGTGGTGGGCAGGGCCACCCATGTATTCTGGCTCCAGAGATACCCACATCCCCAGCCCATGTTTAGAATTAATTCTTGTTTTAGGGGTCTAAAGACAGACTTGGGGGTTTTCCTGGATCTCTTTGTCTCTCTTCCCAATGTAGCCACATAAAATGAATCTCGATTTTTCTGTTTTTAAGTTTTGATTCTTCGAACTGGTTGAACCTGACTCTGGACACGTGTGGTAACCTAACCTCCAAGTTAATAATACCACAGGGTCCATCGAACTCTGCTGTGCAGAGGTGATCTCCAGATACACAACAGCCCAGGAAAGACCCAGCATGCGTCCCACAGCAGAATCTCAGTCTTTTCAAACACTAATCCCAAGTGCAAGTTGAAAGCCAATTTTCTAGAGAGGTAATTACATAATCCACTTTTTACAGTCAAGCTTTGCTACAGCATAATTAGTTGAGCAAAAGGAAAATAAATACTCAAATGAATATTAGTGCAGTAATCATGGAGACGCTCAAGGCAGAGCCTCCCTGGCTTTGATGACTTCCATGAGGCTCAGACAGAGCTGCTCTGGAGCTGTGCTCTTGGAGGGTGAGCAAGCACAACAGAGGAGCCCACCCCACCCCAGGACCCGCGCAGACTGCACACAGCCCCAACCCCCGGACCAGCACAGACTGCACACAGCCCCAACCCCGGGACCAGCACAGACTGCACACAACCCCACCCCCGGGGCCAGCACAGACTGCACACAGCCCCAACCCCAGGACCAGCACAGACTGCACACAGCCCCAACCCCGGGACCAGCACAGACTGCACACAGCCCCAACCCCGGGACCAGCACAGACTGCACACAACCCCACCCCCGGGGCCAACACAGACTGCACACAACCCCACCCCAGGACCAACACAGACTGCACACAACCCCACCCCAGGACCAGCACAGACTGCACACAGCCCCAACCCTGGGGCCAACACAGACTGCACACAACCCCAACCCCAGGACCAGCGCAGACTGCACACAGCCCCAACCCCCGGACCAGCACAGACTGCACACAGCCCCAACCCCGGGGCCAACACAGACTGCACACAACTGCACACAACCCCACCCCTGGGGCCAACACAGACTGCACACAACCCCAACCCCGGGACCAGCACAGAGTGCACACAGCCCCAACCCAGGGACCAGCACAGACTGCACACAACCCCACCCCCGGGGCCAGCACAGACTGCACACAACCCCACCCCAGGACCAGCACAGACTGCACACAACCCCAACCCCGGGACCAGGGCACACAGCACAGACTGCACACAACCCCACCCCCGGGGCCAACACAGACTGCACACAACCCCAACCCCAGGACCAGCGCAGACTGCACACAGCCCCCCCCCCGGGACCAGCACAGATTGCACACAGCCCCAACCCCGGGACCAGCACAGACTGCACACACCCCCACCCCAGGACCAGCACAGACTGCACACAGCCCCAACCCTGGGGCCAACACAGACTGCACACAACCCCAACCCCGGGACCAGCACAGAGTGCACACAGCCCCAACCCCTGGGACCAGCACAGACTGCACACAACCCCAACCCCGGGACCAGCACAGACTGCACACAACCCCAACCCCAGGACCAGCACAGACTGCACACAACCCCACCCCCGGGACCAACACAGACTGCACACAACCCCAACCCCAGGACCAGCACAGACTGCACACAGCCCCCACCCCAGGACCAGCACAGACTGCACACAGCCCCAACCCCGGGACCAGCACAGATTGCACACAACCCCACCCCAGGACCAGCACAGACTGCACACAGCCCCAACCCCGGGGCCAACACAGACTGCACACAACCCCAACCCCAGGACCAGCACAGACTGCACACAACCCCCTCGGCTCTTCCTGTCTCCTGGCAGCCTTTACTCAATTCACAATGAACTTGGAACCCAAATGGCTCTATTGTGCGGCAGGTACTTCCCACAGTGTGAAGACTTGTAGAAGACACAAACAAACAAGAACATGCTCAATAAAGACACTGTTCATCTACTCTTGCAGCAAACATGAACTAAGCCCTTTCTCAGCCTGGGAGCCAGCCAGCACTGCAGTAGTGACCCTGAAGAGACAGTTGCTCACCTTGCGGAGACCACATGCAAAGTGGAAGACAGTACAGTGCCCGTGTACAGACAAACTGTAAAGAGGTGGTGCATCACACAGGGATGGCGTCCACCCAGAGAAGGAGGTTGCAAGTAGGGTTAGTACAGGACAGGAGAAAAGATGTGGGAAGGTAAACGTCAGCAGAGGAGTGCACCTCCACAGAGACCCAGGGGCTTGGCGAGCCAGAGGCATGGAGGAAGCTGGCCAAGAACAGAGGGGCTTGCAGTCACTGCAGAGGGTACAGGACCAGAAGTCACTGTCTGTGCCTCTGCTTCTGGTCTGCCTGGTGCCTCACGTGGCTCCAGCACGTCCATGCTGAGGCTCTCCTGTGATTCTTCCCTTCCTTGTCCACCTGCCTGCTTGCTCTTCAATAGCAGGCTCTACCTGTTCTCTGAAAGGCCCCTGCTGTGGGCTGCAGGAAGTATCCCAAAGGAAAACGCCCATTTCAAGGCACCAGCGGTGGTTTGGGGTGACCTATGTCAACCACAGAGGTGCCAAGGCTGCTTTGGAAGGCCTAGTGCTGAATGCAGGGTCCTATTTGTGGAAAGGTTATGTAGACAGATGTTGTTGTTAGAATAAGTGAGGTCACTGTCAGCCTGACGGGACAGATGAGTGAACTTAAGAGGAAAAACTCTTTCATGAACCAACGCCCTGCTGGTCCAACTTGAACTTGGAGTTTGAACATGCAACCATAGGATGGGCTTTACTCTGCTCCTTCCTCCTGCTAACCTTGACCGTGTGTGTGGTGTGCACACGCGTGGGAGGATAGTCTATCACTCTCTACACCGTCCCTTGAAACAAAGCCCTCTCACTAAGCTTGGAGCTAACCTGGCAGCCTGCAAACTCCAGTGAGCCTCCTGACCCCACCTTCCACAGTGCTGAGGTCCCAGGTCGTGACCTACCTGTGGCTGTGTCCAACTTTTTCCAGGACACTGGGGTCTTTGAACTCAGGGCTTCAGGCTTAATGCCCTTTCCACTGTTCCACCTTGAATCTCTGTCTCTAACTCTCTGTATCCCTGTTGCCATAGATGACAAGCGAGAAGGACGGCTTCTGGATCATTCGGAAGCCAACCAGAGACAGGGGCTCCCAGTGAACTGGGTTTGATGGAGGAAACCCATAGGGAATTTCTTCATGGCAGGCATGGAGACCAGATATGCACAGCCTTGAAAAGGGTCTAGTCCCATACTGTAAAAGACGCTGTCTGTCCAGTTTTGCTGCTGTGCGGAAATCCTGACTAATAAAGCCACCCCATCAGTTCACCTCGCTGCAGGCGGAGGAAAGTGATGCTCCTCCCAGGAACAGCTCTCTGGTAGCCTGGCAGAAAGAAGGCTGAAAGAACCAAGACACAGCGCAGGAGGAAGGCTGCGCTTCAGCAAGGCAAATATTTACTGTTCTCAGGCTTTAATGTGAACATTCTTACTCAGTCACCCGCGAGCCAGACTTTATCGCAGTGCTTTGGGCTTGGGGTATTTTTTGTCTTCTTCTGTATTTTCCAAACCAAGAGAGAAATTGCAGTGCCAGGGTAGCTTAGCTTAGGCAAACAGGACTGCCAGCCTTCAGAACCTCACAGTCACCTTCATTTGCACAAGAAATAACCCTGACAGCAATGGTACCGCCAGCCAGGACTGTGAGAAGCATTTGGAAAACAGCTGACTGTGCCTCTGTGAGCTGCTGTCAGTCACTGCAGGCAGAAGCAGCCTGTCAATCTCACGGGCATCACCAATGTCTCCATCGACTCACTCTGCACAGCCAGGCCACACAGCCAGGCCGGCCCGTCTCTAACAGGGAAGGCAGTAACAACACAAGACACACAGCAAGTGTGGCCTAAGACAGACACTCTGATACACATTTTGTAATATTTAAAATATTCAAAAGGAGAGACACTTGAGAGTACTTCAAACGGGTGCCAGGGAGATGGGCCAGTGGTAAATGCTTCCCTTGCGAGTAAGTGCAAGGGCCTGAGCATGAACCCGAGATCCCACAAGGAGGAGCTGGATATCGGAGCTCCTCCTCATAATCCTGATGCTACAGAGACAAGAGGACTGACTGGTGAGTTCTGGGCCAGTGAGAGACTATCTCTAAAAAAGAAAAAAATCACCGTGGATAGGCACACTGAGGGTCACCGTGTGTTGCTTTGATCCCTCTGCTGAGAACTGGTAACCACTGGGGCCATTTGAATGCAGTCATAGCAGAGACACAAAGACAAGACAAAGGGACAGGAATCTGGGAGTTAGCCATAGCGTGCCGGCCAGCAGACCCTTGGACACACAAGCTGCACAGATGCCCACCACATACGGGCACATGCTCACCGCAGAGATGATGCCCTCCCATGGCTGTGCTAAAAGAGGGGACTGAGAAACACGTGTTTACACTTCAGGACCTATTTTTAACAAACTGTTTTCCTAGCCTCTGTGCCACCAAAGCCTTTCTGCTGTGTTCCCCTAAAAATAGTGATGCTTTTACTCCTGCTCAGAACGGCACGCAGGCTCCCCCCACCCCTGCCACGCGGTTTCTTCGATGGGAATGCACTCAGGAAGAACGCAGCATTTACTATTTTTGTGACAATATGGCCTTCTGTAACACACACAGCTGATGCTGCCGCGTCGGAGGACGACTTCCTGCAGCAACTGTGCTTCTTCTGACTCCTGGCCTCCAGGCTGCAGGAGCTGATGACTTACACAGTCCCAGAGCTTGATAGTTTATTTTTACCAACAGGCTCACAAAGGGTCAACTACTTTCTATTACAGTAAGGAAGTAATTTCCAAGTTTAGGGGGAAGGAAGAATTAGCATTCAGCCTTAGCTGGCTTTCCCAGACAGCTTGACACAGCCTAGAGTTAGCTGAGAGGAACTGCCTGCAACACTTTGGACTACAGGCATGTCTGTGGGGGATGGTCTTGGTTTTAATGATGTAGGAGGGCCCACCCCACTCACGATGCAGCCACATTCACCTGTAAGTGCTCTTGTGCTGCCTAAGAAAACTAGCTAAGCATTAGCTGTGAGTAAGCCAGCAAGCAGCATCCTTCACGGGATCTGCTGCACGTCTCAGCTTAAAGTGAGTTCCTGGTTAGACAACACTGCACTGCCTAGCAGGCAGGCCTGCCTCCAAGTGCCTCCTTTGAGTTTCTGCCCCGACTTCTTCCAAAGACGGCTGTGACATGCATTGAGGTCAACCCTTTCCTCCCATGGTCAGAGTGTTCTATCTCACAGCAACAGAATCTAACTAGAGCACAGAATACACCTACACACCACCCTGTGACTACAAAGCAAAACCAGGTCCCCTTTCTATGTTCTCCCTTAGAACTAACTACTCATGAAACGAAAGCTATGCTCACCCACCCCAGAGGCTGTTTACAAAAGTGAGGCTATCGTTCAGTTTTCCAGGATGCCTTTCCTTTGAAATCAGTTACAACCCCAACATTGAAAGAACATGCATGCGTGCTCCCTGCCATGCAGCTGCTCCTCCCTGTACAGAGAAGACAGTGACACATTAAAGTGGTAGAGCGCTTGCCTAGCAAGCGCAAGGCCCTGGGTTCGGTCCCCAGCTCCAAAAAAAGAAAAGAAGAGAAAAGAAAAAAAGAGGTTAGAGGCACCACAGTACTTCTATTGCTTATCTGCATTACTCCATATGCAAGCAAGGCCCAACAGGAGACACCTCAGGTTCCTCTACCAGAGAGAAAAAGCAGGCTCCATCTTCAATACCCAAGTGTGTCTGGAACAGGTGAGCCCAGCTCTGACCTCTCATACCTCCTTCCTGGGTTGCCTTAGACATGCCGACAAGAGAAAACAGACTCTGACCTCAGCAGAGCCCCTAACCTGTCCAGCTGTGTACAGGACCTCAGAAGCTACTACCCAGTCCTATATAAAAGACGCAGCTGAAATATAGTCCACTCCACATTAAGCACGATGTCACACATCTGAAATCCCAGCACTCTGGAAGCTAAGAAAGAGGTTCACCACAAGTTCAAGGCCAACTTGGGCTGCATAGACAGACAGACAGACAGACAGGCAGACAGACACACACACACACACACACACACACACACACACACACAGAGAGATGCAGGGGATGGGTCTGCCTTTGGTAAGGAAAAGAAGACGTCAAGGAAAGGACCTTAGGGCACCGAGAACTCCCTCATATTAAGAGTTGTAAAAAGTACAACATCATTTCCTAACTCAACCACCCCACGACTAAGTCATGTCCACCACAGGAGAGGAGGGAAGATCTGCCCATCACAAGGTATGAACCAGCAGCTGTCAGGCAGCCTCCTGAAGGAGCCACAAGGTCCTCAAAGGGCACTTTGAAGTAACCGCGACCAGGGTTACAGAAAGTCGTGAATGATCTCTGTAGCACACAGGCTCAGCTAGAACAGTGGTCTCCAGAAGAGTGGTCAGAGCCCTGAGAATGCTGTGCTAGCGTTAAATGTCACCTTGACACATGCTAGACTCAATTCAGGGGAGGGAACCTCAATCGAGAAACTGCCTCCATAAAGACCAGGTTGTAGTCAAGCCCGTAGTGCATTTTCTTACTTAGCTCACTGTGGACAGGGCCACCCCTGGGCTGGTGGTCCAGGTTTATAAGAGAGCAGGCTGAGCACGTGACAAGGAGCAAGCCAGGGAGCAGCACCCTCCATTAGCTCCATGCAACAGCTCCATTGCAACAGCTCCTGCCTCCAGGCTCCTACCCTGTTTGAGGCTGGGCTTCAGGCAACCCACTGGGCTTTAGGATAGAAAGGCAAACAAGCCCTTTCCTCCCAATGATAACCTTTTATCACAGTGTTTTGTCACAGGAGTAAAAACTATAACAAAGACAAGCATGCAATTTAAAGGGCTATGGCAGGGGTTCTCAGAGGTGCTGGGACACGAGGAAGAGTGCTACTGAGGCAAGTATCAGAGCTCGAGAGGTTGCCTGTCCTAAAACTCATTGGCCAATGCGCTGGAGACAGATCCAGGCCATTGGAAATCCCAAGTGGCCAGGAGCCCTCATCCTCTAATCGCTATATATTCTCTCCAAGGCCAGGTCTGAGCTGCTGCTGAGGTCAGGGTTTTGGATTGTTTAAAATGTCCTCAGAGGTTCATATATTAAACACCTGGTCCTGAGCTCCTGGTCTTTCTTTGGAAGATTCTGGAAACTTCAGGAGGTGAAACCTAGTTGGAGGACAAAGGTCACTGGGGGGTGTGCACCTATAAAGTTAGACTTGGTCCCTTGTAACTTCCTTGCTCTGTTCCTGTCCACCATCGGGCGAAGAATCTTCCCCCCCATACGTTCTGGCCACCATGTTTGATCCAGATAGAGCAGGGCAAGGAACCACAGGCTGTACCCTCTGAACCCACAAGCCAAGCAACACCCTTTCTCCTCAGTGCCCCTCATCCCCACTACGGGCTGCCTGCCTCTCCCATCCTCCTTAATGTTTCTGTTTCTCACAAATGCTGTCTCTCAGCTGCTGTCTTTGGTATGTCACACAGCCTCAGAGCGACCAGCTCTCTTCTGCCGGGACCAACCCAATGTGACCATTACCAACAACACACCTGCCTGCCTCACAGAGGCAAGGAGGAAGAAATCTGAGAACTCCATTCCTGGCTACACTTCCTTACCTGCCTGACACAGAAGGCCAGCCAAGTGAATTAGTGCTAAGAACTGTTCAAGGGAGACAGAAGCCCCTGGTATCTGCATGATCACAGCTTTTCTCCAGTCTACAGATAAAGCACAGGGTCGAGTCCCTGCCAAGAGCTCTCTGTATGAATTACTATCCCGCATCAACAGTGCTGTTGGCTCGGAGATTAAGGCCACACAGAGTAGCAGCTGCTGCCCTGGAAAGGACATGCCGGACACACTGTGCAAACAGAGCCCTGCCTGCAGCTCCCCCTGGGAAACCAGCCCCTGGGATTCAAACTGAAGAGAAAAGCCTCCAGCAGGTAAGGTAAAGAGACAATCCTACATTGCAGAAGACATTTGGAAAGGGGCTGAAGAGCTGGAGAGATGGCTCAGTAGGTGAGGTACTTGCCACCGACCAGAAGACCAGAGCTCAGCTTCCCAGCGCCCACTACAGGAGTCCAGATGCTCCCACACCCGTGCAGCTCACTTGCTATCTCCTGAAGAGGCAGAAGCAAGTGGGTCCTTGGGGTCTACTGGACAGTCGGCCTGGCTAAACTGGCACACTCAAGGCCAGAGAGACCCTGTCTCAAAAACCAAAGAGGTGGTCAGGATGGTTGAGCAGGTAAGACCACCCGTGCTATTCCAGAGGACCCAGGTTCAATTCCCAGTACACATAACACACTGTTCATAACCGCCTGTAATTCCACTTTTAAGAAAATCCAACACCATCCCTGCACTCTGCAGGCACCTGGCCCTACTGTACACATAAGCACATAGATATTTTTTTAAAAATATTGGACAGTGAGAAACCGAAGGTTGATCTCAGGTCTCTACACACATGGGCACACATGTGTACATGTATAAACACACAAGACAAGGACTTGGGACATGGACTGAGGACATGCTCAAAGAGCAAGTTTTGGCATCCAGACAGAAAGGGACCCCGGGTAGGCAGTCCAATCCTGAAGCCTCTGCACAGCTGACTCATGGTCTGGCCTCTAGGTGCCTGAGTAAGTGACACTGTGGGCTCCTAGGCAGACATTCTCAGCACAGTCAAGACAGTGACTTCGCTATCACAGCAGGTCTGAGATGCTGACCCGTCTCAGACAGAAAGGTCCCTTAATGAAAGTCTGAAACCTGTTCCTTCTGGTTGCCACCCTCCACACCTTATGTCCATGTCCGTTCTCTGTGTACTTGTCCAGTACTTGTCCATGTCCGTTCTCTGTGTGTGCAGCACTTGTCCATGTCCGTTCTCTGTGTGTGCAGCACTTGTCCATGTCCGTTCTCTGTGTGTGCAGCACTTGTCCATGTCCGTTCTCTGTGTGTGCAGCACTTGTCCATGTCCGTTCTCTGTGTGTGCAGCACTTGTCCATGTCCGTTCTCTGTGTGTGCAGTACTTGTCCATGTCCGTTCTCTGTGTGTGCAGCACTTGTCCATGTCCGTTCTCTGTGTGTGCAGCACTTGTCCATGTCCGTTCTCTGTGTGTGCAGCACTTGTCCATGTCCGTTCTCTGTGTGTGCAGCACTTGTCCATGTCCGTTCTCTGTGTGTGCAGCACTTGTCCATGTCCGTTCTCTGTGTGTGCAGCACTTGTCCATGTCCGTTCTCTGTGTGTGCAGCACTTGTCCATGTCCGTTCTCTGTGTGTGCAGCACTTGTCCATGTCCGTTCTCTGTGTGTACAGTACTTGCTGGAGTCTGACTTATCCAAGCCTTTCGGCCAGTGGCTATTTTTTTTTTTAACCAAACAGAAAATTGACACAGCCAGGGTCCCTCATTATCCTAGCGTGAAACCATCCTCCCGTCTCAAGGAAACAGTTCAGTGTCAACAGCACTAAATTAATGCTGCCTTTGCAAGGCTGACGCTAATTTCTGCAAAATTTAATTTGCAAAAAGTAGCCCAAGGCTACTGCAATATCAAATTCACTTGATGTGTTAATTTCACACTCCAGGGTCTTCATCCTGAGAGTGGGGGGAAGGGGCAGCAATTATATAAAGTAGCAGAGAGCCTGAACTTACCCAAGCAACCCTGACCCCAGAGAGTAGTCCTCCCAGCTCAGCAGCGAGCCAAGGCCCACCTTGCCTGCTGCCAGCCCCAGGAGAGGGAAGAGGAGGACTCCAGAAATCCACCTGCCAGGCTGAATCCGTCCCTCTGCAGAGCTCAACTCCTAGGTACCCACATCCCGCTTAAGAAACTTTGTCTTTCACAGAAGAAATTGAGTTTGCATTTAAAAACCAAAGGCAGAGGCTGGATGGCTCAGTGGGTACTGTGCCTGTTGCACAAATGCGGATCTGAGTTTGCAGCCCTAGCAGCCATGTTTGCAGTGCCAGCCACTGGGAGACAGACCTGGGGCTTATGACCAGCTACCTTAGTCTTACCAATAGCCTTAGACTTAGTGAGAAACTCTCTCGAAATATAAGCTGGATACTTGCTAAGAGAGACCTAGCTTAGGCTCTTACCTACAAATGCACACGTATGCACATATGCACACAGACCTGAGTATGTACACACACCCCAAGTTCTCTGTCTGATACAGGTGACAGTGTGGTGGCTGCAATGAGGAAGATGTCACTTGTGTACCACAGACTCTTCACCTGCGCCTACTAGTTGGAAACATGACAGCAGAAAGACAGGCAGAAACTGGTAACCTGACTATCACAGTGACTTATTTAGTCAACTCAGACCCTTCAAGTTTCTCCATCTCTGGACTGCGTCCCATCGGTCATTAATGAGTCTTCTAGACAGCAGTTCTCAGCCTTCCTAAGGCTGGGACCCTTTAATGCAGCTCCTCATGTTCTGGTGACCCCAGCCACAGAATTATTGCATTGCTACATCATGACTGTATGCTACTGTTATGGATCATAATGTAAACAGTTTTTGGAGACAGAGGTTTGTCAGAGGGGTCTCGATGCACAGGTCGAGGACTGGTGCTCCAGGAGCTAAGATTTCAGAGGCCATCTTTATACTCTACCTATCGCTGAGCTGGTGTTTACCTCAGGCCATGCAGCTCAGATGGAGGACGCTTTCTAGCCACTCTTGAGGGCTCTCAGAGGAGCAGTGTTGCTCGATGGTCCCTCTTGGTCTAGAAGAACAACACCCAGTTGCCTCAGCCTCTTCAAGTGTCTCATGTGGCCAGGCCCAGATAGAGCCAGAGGCCTCCACTTGATGGACGCTTATGGCTGTGGGCCCTGGGCTACGTGAGTAACAAGTTGTAAGTCAGCTGGAAATGGAAGAGACTACAAAGACAGAATTTCTCAAAGAAAGAATGGAAGGCAGCATGGCTGGAGAGATGAGAAACAGCTAGGATATACGGACAGTGTGGGGTCTCAGAGAAGCTGATTTCGGAGCCCAGGTTTGTACCAAGAAAAGTGAACAACCCCCTCTGTGCTGAGCCTTGTTTGAAGCATGACACCTTTGCTCCTGATATGTTACTAACCTGTCGTTCCCGGTGGCACAGGCTTATCAGCTCTGTGACTCTGGAGACAGAAGCAGGGGGAGCAGTGGCCAAGGCTAGTACCACCTCTGTGGTATGGACGACTCTGTGAGACCCTGCCTCACATTTTAAAATGGGGAGAGGTGTTGTCCTAGCATGTGCTCACAGGTCCCAAGTTCAATCTCTAGTTGTACAGAAAAACCCACCATGGTGTCTTGAGGTCCACATCCCTATCACTTGTACAAAGAGTCATTTTTCAGGCATTCCCACCTCCCGTTCTCCTTGTGAAGAGATCAGGACAACGCTGAACACAGACTGGACCTTCTCACCACATCCTCATGATCTGCCCAGCTCCCTAAGCTCATTTAGAGTTAAGGGCCAGAAGAACTCCGAGAAGTTGTCCTTTGATTGTTTAAATAGATTTATAAGCTAGGCACAGTGGCTAACATCTGGACTATCAGCATCCAGGAGGCTCAGGCTGGAAGACAATTATATTTGGAGGATTATCCTGGGCTACAAACTGAGAGTCTTTCTCAGCAAACAAAACAACTAAAAATGTTTTGAGTTTGTTTTTTTTTTTTTTTTAACAAAGAGGAACCTGTCTCCATGAAATGTAAATTAGACTACAGTTCAGACATGTCCTACCAGGCTCTGAATCATCCCTGAAGTGAACCTATGTTTTCTAATAAATCATGTTCACAGTCATATACCCCAGTGTGCAAAAGTAAGCAGGACAGTGCAAGACTCAAAGACCAAGATGGAGGCCAAAATAAAACACTTACCAGTAGTAACTCAGCATACAAACATACTCAATTCTTGAGATTCCACTGAGCATGTGGGCTGGGGCCGGATGGACATCTCACAGTCACCCTGTGTCACAGGCCCTCCAGCCTCCACAGAAAATCCGGACAGGACAGGCCAAGCCAGCCCCCTGCATCTGGGTGGGATGCTTAAGAAGCCTATGGGCCTTTCTGCATTGCCAATAGATACAGAACAAAGGAGAGAGAGTGGGTCCGATCTTTCTTGCCCTGGGATGAGCTACTTATTGTCTGGGCTTTTATGGTTCAACCCTTGATGGTCCACATGGACTGGTCTCTCAGTAGGGTCTGGTGGATAATTTATCTTCTGGGCCCTACCTTAGGCCTACCAAATCAACACCAGAGGTGACAGGGAAGAGGATACAGGATGCTCTGTGCAATGACCTTGGTAATGGATCTATGAGCCAAGAAGATGTTTGGAAATCACTGAACAGCTTCCATAGTTGAAGCGAGCAGGTGAGCATAGAGCCAGGCCCCTGGGGAACCCCAAGCATGCATTAATACCAACTAGCTGCCAGCCTGGCCACTGACAAGCTCAAGGAGCATCAGAGACACTGAAGAAGACAAGTGGGAAAGACAGCTCAAATGGAGTCAACCTAAGTGGAGCCCTCTACGTAGTTGCACACCTGTCCCCACAGTGGCTCATGTCCACGAGTGCGCATCCCAAGGCCTGGAAGGCCTGCCATCTGCAATGTCCCAGGGTTACATGGACAGCTTCGAATCTACCACCCCGACAAGTAACGCTAAAGAAACTTTATTTGGCTAATCTCCTAGAAGAAACTTAGTGTGAGAATGAACTTCATGAAGTTGTGCATTTGAGAAAGTCAGTCTCACAGAGTAAAGTCCAGAGTGCTGCTCGGTACAGCATCTTAACTGAGAAGTACCAAGGGAAACAAGTGGCCGGTCTATCCCTTGGCCTCGGGAGAGCATCAGGCTCTATGTGAGGCTGGCACACTTTGGTGATGGCAAGCAAGTCAACCCTTCTATCCTGATGACAAACATATTCAGAAACTTACAGGAACTAACTGCCCAACTGTTGTTGATTCTGCCAAAACAGGGTCTCATAAAGACCAGGCTGGCTTTGAACTCACTGTGCAGCCAAGAGTGACCATGAACCTGTCATCTTTCCACTCCTACCTTCCAAGTGCTGGGCTGTCGGGCCTGGGTCACCACCTGATTATGTGTTGCTGGGGATGGCATCCAGGGCTTCCTTCATCCTGGCCAGGACGCTGCCAACTAGGCTGGTGACACGTCTAGCCCAAGTGGTCTTTAAAAACAAAGGTAAAGTAGTAACAGGACTTGCATTCCCGATTGGTCATCAGGCCAGGTCAATGGGATCCCTTGGAGAAAACAACTCCAGACACAAAAGACTCAGAAGGAGAACCCACTTCCCTTGTTCACTTTCCCCAGCAGCACATGCTGTGCATATTTCAGCATGTTTTTAAAAGGAGGAGAAATAAAACACTGCAACTTAACCAGTGTGTGTAAAGCAGAGCTGGAAAACTGCAAGGAGTGCTCCACAGACACCGGAGTGCCCCACAGACACCGGAGTGCTCCACAGACACCGGAGTGCCCCTCAGACACCGGAGTGCACCACAGACACCGGAGAGCTCCACAGACACCGGAGAGCTCCACAGACACCGGGGAGCTCCTCAGACACCGGAGTCCTCCACAGACACCGGAGTGATCCTCAGACACGTGGCATAGCCAGACAGGACCAGCAAACCTCTCGGTCTCCAAGTACTTTCCAAGGAAGGAAAAATAAATAAATAAAAGGAAGAGAAGATGTAGAAGAAAAGAAAATCCTACACTCCTGAACAGTGAGGCGGGAAAGCCTGCTTGTAGCTCAGCCTTGTCAGACAGAACACAGCAGCCTCAAAAGGTTCAATAGCCTTTTTATAAACCTATTGTGTGGAGAAGTTCCTAAAAATAGTTCGGTTCCCAGGCAGGCAGATCACAGGAGCATTGCCTGCATGCTAAGCCTCACACAATAGACAAAGGGCAGGAAAGGAGGGTGGAATGCAGCTCCGTCAGTACCAGGTTCTTGAGACTGGCTGCCTTCCTCCCGACAGTCCCCCAGGCTCTGTGTGCTCAGACTGCTGGGTGCACCACGTCTGCCCTCACACCCTCTCCATGACGATGAGAGGGCAGGCAGGTGATGGCAGAGAAGTCAAGCCAGGACCCATGACTCACTCATTCGTGGCCACCGAAGAGGACTCTGTAGTTCCTTGAAGGCAATGCCTGTACTGTGACAATTTCCGTGGTGCTGGCTCATTTTCCCTGGAGCCAAAGCAGCTTTTCCACCTCCACTGTCTACGGGAATCACCCCGGAAAGCCAGGGAGCTCACTGGTGAGTTGGCTTTCAAATACCAAATACAGGCTTTTCAAGTTTTTAGAGGCAAGACGGCTCAGCGGGTAAAGGTGTTTGCAGTCCTGGTGACCACAGTTGGGTTCAGAACCCATGTAAAGATGGGAAGACAACGGACTGTCAAGCTGTCCCCTCTCCAATACACAGATTATATTATGACATTGATTACCTCCAGTACAGTAATGCTTTCAAACATTGTCTTGATTGAGCAGCTAAGAGCTTAAGGCAACACTGGGCTCCTGACCAATCCAGCAAAGCAAAGCAGGAGACAAAACACTTGGGTACAGGGCTCGCAAAGTGCCAACCGTGCAAGCATGAGGACCTATGAGTTTGAGCCCAAGAACCCGTGTAAAAAAAGCCCAGCATGGCACGCACATGGCTGGGAGACAGTCACAGGTAGGTCTTTGGTTCACTGACCAACTAGTTTATTTCTAAGAGAGTTTATCACCAAGCTAGTGGGAGTCTGTCTTAAACAAACCAAAGGTGGAGGGGGTGGGGGGGCAACAAGGTGGAAGTCACCTCAGGAGTAACTACTGAGGGTGGTCCTGTCCTCCATGAGGACATATACATGTGTGCCCACATTAGAAATGTACACACACACACACACACACACACACACACACACACACACACACACACAGAGGCACACCAGTCTAGAGTGAGCCATTGTCAGTGTAGAAGCCTACACAGTCTACACAACCAAGAGATCAATAGCACTGCCCCTGTGAGCACCAGCCCTGTGGAGCACTGGCCCTGTGGAGCACCGGCCCTGTGGAGCACCGGCCCTGTGGAGCACCAGCCCTGTGGGCCCTGTGGAGCACCGGCCCTGTGGAGTGCACAGAGGGACTGAACAGACTCCACTCTGAGAAGCAGGAAACACATAACAAACTGAAAACGTAAAATCCACATTTCAATTCCTCCATCCTGATTCTAAGTTAGCACTTACATTTTCTTTTTTTTTTTTAACATCCTTGCCATGAATTCTTAGTGAGGGGACAGGGCACACCCCAGATGGAAAAGTAACTGTGCTGAAGCTCTCTGAAGTACTTCTTCACTTGTCTGCAGTAAAGAAGCTGCAGATGGCTCACCACAAGCCCTGGAGCACATCCTGACCCTGTGGCCATCCTGCACAGACCAATGAGGGTGCTCTGCAGATGCTGTGTCCCCTTCCCATGCCCCAGCTATCAGAACAGTGAAGGAATGGACCTGAGAAACTGGAATTTCCAAGTAATCTCATGAAGGAAAAGGCTGATGGCATCTGGTGCCAGACAAAGGAAGAGCTTGTCTGCCAGCAAGAGATGTCACACAGCTCTGACAACCTGTCACATCACTGTGCAGGGCAGACTGGAGCTGAGAGGATGACGGTCAGTGACATGCAGGACCACACTTGACCAGCACCGCTTAGCTACACACACTCACCCTCAATCCCAACCTAAACCTGTCAGGACTCTGAAGAATAGAAGTTGGGAGAAGGGGTCACTGGATATCTGAGCTCCTCTTCTCTGTGTGTGTGTGGCCACATGGAAAAAATCTCCTTTCTTGGTTTTCCCTGTCACTTGTCCCTCTCAGTGGTCTTGTGAGGACAGTAGCCACTCTAGGGGCTTCTAGGGCCCGGCTCCGACCCTAACACTACCCGTAACAGCCCCCTCGATGTGGAATGCTGCAGGTCCAGAGCCAGATTTATCCTGGGTCCTTTAAAAGTGGATTAGCTTTTCACTTCTGTGTCAGAAGTTACTGAATCTTGAAGCTTAGCCCACTCCTAACTACCCCAAACCCTGAGGCTAAAATTGCTGAGATAACCCTGGAAACTGGGAGGCCTCTCACCTAGGTTCTCACCAGCAGAATGGAAAGTGTATTTATTTCCAGGCACAGAACAAAAGGAGGCCATAGAATGCAAGTCATCCCTTCCCAGGTGGAGGATGTCACTCAGGGTCACTTGTGTCGGCTGCCTGTGGTCAGTCCCATCTGGCTCAGACTGAATTCTCATGGTACTCCCTACAGAACAGTGATTATGTCACACGGACATACAGATCCGGATAAGTGTTCTTAGCAACAATTGAGCTATTCTTTTCCCAGCAATCAGTTAAATAGCTTCATCAGTAGTGCCAAGTGCCCCATTAATAAAATCCACCAGAAACCTTGAGAGGGTGGTCGTAGAGCTACCTCTCCAACTGCACAGGAAGGAGCAATCCAATCCTGAAGCCCAGCAGCTGATTTCGCCCACAGGAGACGCTCCCCACACAGTTCACGGGTCAAGGAGGCTCAGAGCCTTCACTAGGACGTGCCCATCCCAGAGGCCCTGGACTGGGCTGTGACTCTGCAGTGCATTTTGCTTCTATGTGAAGTGAAGCACCTAAATCTAGGGTTAACCCTGGGCTCAATCTCCAGCAGCAAACCAAGGGTTCCGGCAGGGTTCTGCAGGTTAAATGAACTAACCCTGGCGATCTGCTGTCAGTGCTTGGCTGCTAACCAACACTAACGTGAAGCTTCCCTTCACTAAATTGCAGGTCCCACCAAGTTCAGTTCTGGGGTGTATGGGGTTGGGGTTTCTGTGTTGAGACAACGTCACATGCAGCCCAGCCTGGTGCAGAGCTCACAGTCCTCCTAAGTCCACACAGTAGTGTGTTTGTCTACTGTGCACCCTGTGTCCAAACGGTCGAAAGCTGCGGCTCCTCCCTCCCTCACTCTGAAGCCTTGGCTGGATCCCAGGCATCCCATCTCCATCCTCACAGGATTCGGATCAGGAGGTGCAATGCCAAGCACACAGAGATAGACAAAAAGATGACGGCCACTGAGCGCAGTGTTTAATGTAAACAGAGAAGCTCGTCAGTTCCTGATTCCACGCTATGGTCCCCAGGCGGAGCATGTGCTTAGGGTCTGTGTTCACCCTTCAAAGTGGGGGTGGATGGCCAGGCAGGTGCGAAGGGACCGAATGGCCCAAGGTCTCCAGAACTCCATCCACCCCTAGGAGCTGGAAGCACAGGCGCCTGGGCTGCAGTGCTCAGGATGTGGTAGATTCCCCAACTGCTCTCAGACACATGGTTAATTAACAGAGACAAGCCTCCGCGGAACAAAAACAGTTATTTCACCAAGGAATCAAAGTCTGAACGCTACCCATTGTTCCTCAGTGAATGCCTCCTTCAGGAAACCTTCCACTGCTGCTGCCACCAAACAAATGTTCCGTATAAACAAACAAACTGAAGAAAGGAAACAGCTTATGAAATTACAATGTGTTCTGTGACAGAGCCCAGCCCTCGCATTCATAAACCCAGAGCCGACGACTCAGCGGCTCTTCACTAAGGGAGAGCACGACCGTCTGTCCTTATAGTGAGAACTGTAAGCACCGTCGAACTGAAGCACACTGCAAGTCTGCTACACTGTAGGCGTGTCCTTCCATATGTGAGGATGTATATGCACGTGTGTACATATGTGGATAGAGGTCAGAGGGGCTACACATGTGCTATTGCATGTATGTGGAAATCAGAGTTCTTTCCTTCTACCGTGTTGTTTCTGGGGACTGAGCTCAGGAAGTCAGGTTTGCATGACACAAGCTTTTCCCACTGAGTTATTAGTTCCCCTGGGGTGGGTGGGTGTCAATAGTTCTGGCTCAACTCATACAGAACTCAATATGTAAATCAGACTGGCCTCGAACTCATAGATAACCACCTGCCTCAGATTCTCAGTGCTGAGAGCAAGTCTTCAAAACCACACCTAGGTAATTACACTTTTTAAAACTTGCCTGGATTTGGGTTGGGGATTTAGCTCAGTGGTAGAGAGCTTGCCTAGGAAGCGCAAGGCCCTGGGTTCGGTCCCCAGCTCCGAAAAAAAAGAAAAGAAAAGAAAAAAAACGAAAACAAAAACAAAAAAACTTGCCTGGATTTTAAAAGTGACTGGATTTACAGGAAGTCCATGGGTTCCAGTTACCTTTGGAGAGTGATCCTCTATTGCATGTATGGATTGTATGAAGTAATACTCATATATAACACAATGCACTATGATCTGACACACTACAGATGCCTAACAGGTTTGGCAGGCGTCAGACCACTCACCCTGAAATACACACGAGGAACTGCCCAGAACCTCCCTTCCCATGGTGACCCACTCAGCACTGGTCTGGAAACCCGTGCTCCACGTGGAGAGATTCAAGCACAGCTCTCCTAGGTGAGGAAAGGCCAAAGGGCACGCAATCAGCTGTGTTCAGGGAGCTCCCGACTCAGCCAGCCACCTGGCTCTGACAGCACTGACTTGTCACCCAGTTGGAAGGACAGATGTAGCGTCACAAGGTTCCTTCCTTAAAGCAAAACCCTGCAGTCCTGCCTACTTCCTGTTCTGGAACGTTCCTCACATCTTTGCACTGTTATTTCCACATCAGAATTTACTTAGGCTCAAGGGCTTCCCTGAGCGCAGGAAGTGGACTGGGTCTTCTGGTTCCCATCAAGAGGGAACAAGGCCATGTCAGAAAAGCCATCCTGGCCTCTGTTGCTGCTCCTCAGCAGTCACTCACTTCTGTAGAGACATCCCCAGCCTCACCAAACACATGAGCCTCACGCACTGACCCTGTGCAATGAGACAGGATGCAGTGATGCTGGCGTCTCTGATGGTGATATCCTGTTCTTGTTCAAACACTTGCCCTGACAACATTAGAAAGGCAAGCTCAGCTACAGCCGCCAAAGGCACACGCAGACAGACAGACAGACACACACACACACACAGAAACAGGCACACATACAGAAAGAAACAGACACACACAGAGAGAGAAACAGGCACACATAAAGAGACAGACAGACAGACAGACAGACAGACACACACACACAGAAACAGGCACACATACAAAAAGAAACAGACACACACACACAGAGATAGAGAAACAGGCATGCATAAAGAGACAGACACACAGACACACAGACACACAGACACACACACACACACACACACACACACACGGGAACCACAGCAGTTACATGTAGCACTGAGTCCTGGACTGGCCACTGGATGGAGGAGAAGGATGCCAAGACGGACAGGCACCCTGTGTCAGAGGAGGAACTGAACTAGGATGCTGTAACAGACGGATCATAGATGGGTCAGTAGTAAATAACTCAAGGTTGGTAGCTGAACTTCTGTGACTCAACCCACACATTTATTCCTAAGAAACAAACACTGATGTTCTTGGGGGCAAAGGGTGGAAGATCTCATGTGAGGTAGAAATGTGCATGTGTGTGAGTGGGGACTTGTGAGTCGGGGCAGACACAGGCTCCTTCAGAGACCTGTCTCACTTCCTGCTGTTTCCATGTATTCTGTAATTCATGTAAGGAATGGGGAAGCACCACCTTGACTCAAGGCTGAGAGGGTTAGCCAACAGTCACTCCCATCTGGCCATCCGTCTTAGCAGTTCACCTCAGCAACCCCATCGTGTCCTAGACCCTCCAGGGCCGTGGACTTCAGGCAGCCCTTTGCCCACACGATGCTCACCTGAGCCCCTGTCACCTAAGGGGCACTCTCCTACACAGGTATGCACAAGTTGATTATAAAATGCATATCCTCAAAAACACACAGAGGGACACACAGAAACTCATCAGTGACTTGGTTTGAACCCCCACCTGCACCCCGTTAGGCAACTCTAAAGTTCAAAGGAGCCTGCGTGAGCCCTGTTACCATGTCTGCTACATCATTCAATACACCGGGAGAGCACAACCTGCCCAAAGAACCATTATTGGGACGCAGGAGTCCAATTAAAACATCAAATAGCCATGGAGAGTAACTTGGTCTGCACGGTCTGCATGGCAGCCTGCAGCAACTTACCTAAAAAGACTGCAATTTCCGATGGCAGAGCCTGGAGCTCACACAGCCTGCAGCAAGAACCTGCAGGAGAAAACAAGAGACCTGGTCAGATTCCTGAGGGGAATTTCAACAGCAGTTTTCAGTGTGCTCAGCATCCCTGGGTGACCAGAGCTCCTTCCAGGGACCTCGGGATGTCAGATTCAGGCCCATCAAGGACACCAAAGCATTATCTTCTCCGTTTCTGCCTCCTCTCCTGGGGTGTAATGGAGCTGCTGCAGTGAGTGAGGGTGTCAAAGGCTGACCAAGAAGTGGGTGAGAGAACCCAGCGGTCTGCTCTGCACCCGTGGCAGAGGCTTGCAAATGCAGCCTCTTTGTGCAATGCCACGCTTGCCTTGGACAAGTAATTTTGTAAAATATTGTTTATAACAGAAGGTAAAGGCTTTGTTGTCAGTTTTTCCACATACTGTTCACTGTCATTTCAAGATGTGCTTTGAAAGGCGTACTCATCAGTGTAAGACTGTGTTGCCTACACAGATGTGCATAAGCCCTAGAGGCCAGAAGAGGGTGTGAGGGTCTCTGGAACTGGAATTACATTGTTATGTGCCACATGTGGGTGCTAGGAACCTGTTAGATTACAAGTGCCAGATGAATGGCTGGGGTGCCTATTTAATATATTAAAGCAGACACTGGCTATCAGGTTCTCCCTCAGTTCCTACCTGCTATAGGACCCTTCTGGCTAGCTAGGACCCTGCCCCCTACCCTGAACTCTCCAGTCTATGGAGCTGGAGAGTTTTCCTTATGTAACCCGACCATTTTGGTTACCTGCCCTCTTTGTACCTTTGTACCTCCAGGCTGTTGTCCCTGGTTCCCTCTCCCCACAGGGATCAGGGTCATGTCCACCCTGGACTCCCCCACATATCTGTAACAGACTTTCTCCTCCATCATACCTAGGAGTAATCATGTACCTTTGGTTTTTATTTCTTCTTCTTTTCATTCAGAACCTGGATCCTTATCACTGAGCCATTTCTCCAGCCTCAACAACCACCCGAGTCCTAATTCCACCACAGGAAACACAAGCACGTCACCCAACAGCCTTTGGAATCACAGTCACTTCTAAGTGTCGTGGAGGAGGTGTTCTAGATTACCCTGTTAAACCACAACTGCTCCTGGTGACAGCACTGACCGTTTGTAAACTCACACTGCGCAAGGAAAGGGAAGGAAAGAAGGGAGTGGCAGGGCCCACTGGCTGCTGCTTCCGTGAGTGAGGAAAGCTGTGCTCAGGGAGCACTTCCTTCTTGGAAGGTCAGGATTCTTGGTTCTTGGCCCAGGGTGCAGTTCGGTTGGAAGAGTGCTTGCCTAGCATGCATGAAGCCCAGGTTCCGTCCTCAGCCTCACCTAAACCATGCACTGCAGTGCACACTTGGGGTTCGGCACTCAGGGGGTGGAGACAGGAGGATGGGCGGGAGGAGTATGAATGAATATGAACTGAAGTCAGGCTGCTCCACAAACCACAAGCTTCTCCATCCACAACTCATTTTTAAAGCAGTAGTTATAAGAACTTCTGCAAACTAAAGCTTCCTCAAATCCGCACTCCTGTGTGACAGCACGAGGACCCAAGGTGCAGCAGAGAGGATGTGGACCAGAAGGAACCCAGGAGCAGGCTTCCTGCAAGATGAGGCAGCCCCTAGTCAGGAGGACTCCCCGCCGTCCTGCTCAGTAGCTGCTGGCTTGGTACCATCATGAGCCACTTCAATACAACAGAAAGACAAGTTTGTCACTTATTCAGAAGGCTGTCACCGGCCTGTTTTAGAAAGCCTACCTTCCTAATTCGGCCTCCATTTTTAGGAGCCCAAAGCAGCTGACAAAACTTACTGAAGCCCCTTGGCAGCAGCTGGATTTCTCACTACATTCAATGACCAATCGCCCTTGCTCTGAGGTTCAGAATCAGAAGCACGGTCAGCAGGTCCCTCAGCCTTGCTATGGAATCCAAAGAACTTAGAGTAGGCTCTAGAGCACTGGTTCTCAACCTTCCTAATGCTGTGATCCTACAATACAGCCCCTCCCATGTGCTGACCACAAAATTATTCTTATTGCTACTTCATAACTGTAACTTTGCTACTGTTGTGAGTAGCAAATGTAAGTATGTGTTTTCTGATGGTCTGCGGTGACCCCTGTGAAACGGTCATTCCACCCCAGATGGGTCCTGACCCACAAGGAGAGAACTACTGCTCTAGAGCTCTGTGTACAGCAGCTCTCTTCCCAACTGGCTGACAGTAGAGCTGACCGAAGTGTCCACTGATGGGTGAACAGACAGAGTGTGGCCCATTCATACAGTGGAATGTTATTCAGCCTGAAGGAGGAAGGAAATTCTGATGTCCGATACATTATGGCTGAAGTGTGAGGGCTGCTAAGTAAGATACATGAGTCGCAAAGGGACAAAGGCTGAGACGGAGGATTTCTCTTAGATGGGGTTCCGGGAGCAGTGTAGACTCAACGCAGAAGCAGAATGGGTTCAGGAGGGAAGATGAGGAAGTTGCTTTAGCAGGTTCAGAATTCTAGTCTTATGGAAAACCACAGAAGGACAGACAGACAGAACAGCTACATAAATATATGAATTTACTTACTTGCCAAACTGCTTATTTTACAATATAATGTCCCAAAACACCAAAATATTTGTGAAAGATTTGCTATGAGTGTTCACTGACCTGCCTGTCCGTCTATCACAGCCACCACTGGACCAATCCCCACAGGCTGCCTCCTCCCTTCTAGCCATTGTAACAGGACAAGAGCACACTGTGTATGTAATGGTCTCTACCACCGAGGCTGTGCAAGAGGATGCTATGTGTGACACACTGAGCTGTCACCAGGGAGACCTATGCGGGAGACATGACTACATTACAAATAACAAGTATCTCTTGTGAACACCGTATGACCTTCCAGAGTTTAAGAGAGAGGCGCTTCTGAAGCACCCGTGTTTCTCAAAGATCAATATTCCAATTTTCCTGTAAGGAGGGTTCTGTTCTCGAGTGTCCCTGTGGGCATTCATGATGAGACGCCGACTAGTTTGAAAAGTCAGCTTCAAGCCGTACTTCTGGGTTACTGTCTATAGTTTATGGTGAGGCCCCCTACATGATGAACATTCTGGAAAAGCTCCTTCCCGTCCCCTGACGCAGCAAGCATCCCATAATAAGCCAGCAAAGCCCACTCTTTCAGCTGCTTTTGTTTATGGCCAGAAAAGGAAGCCACAGATTCTGAGTAGCAGTGAGGACTCGGGAGCTTGGCCACACTTCCCCCTTCACAGGTGGCTTCATGAGGTAAAGGCTGTCTGAGCTGGGAAGGGAGGGCACGCACAAAACTGGGTTTCCAGCAAAGCAGTCTCCCCAGCAACAGTTATGTGTTGGGACACAGGGAAGGGGCAGGGAGGTCCCCATTTCTAGGTCTGTGGAGGGACACCTCTCAAGATGCTCTGCTTGGAAACAAGCCATGCGGACATGCCCCTCCCCCACTCATTGCTCCTACCAGCAGGCTTCCTGATGGAGTGAGGGTCTGAGGAAGGGCAGCCAGCACCGACCCCCAGTTACTCCTTTCAGCTCTTCCTCCAACTGTGGGAAGACAACCGGCCAGTGTTCAGGGAAAGCCAGCGCCTAAGCAAGGCTGGGCTTTGTTTGCTTCTTACTTTAACAGTGAAATTCTTGGAGCTGAGTAGAGTGTTTGCCACATGACCTTGAAGCCCTGAGTTTGATCTTTAAAACCCAGAAGAAAAGTCAGGCATGATGGTGTGCTCCTGTAAACCAGAGCTGGGGTTTAGAGGCAGAGACGGGTAAGGTCGCTGGAGCACGGACAGCTCAGCTGGATTGTTGGACCCCAGGCCAATGGGAGACCTTGTTTCATAAAATGCTATGAATGGAAGCTAAGGAAAGACACCGAAGGCTGACTTATGCTTCTGGATGCCTGCACATTAAGAACATACACATGTACATACACACAAAATAAAAACAAATAAACCCAAGTTCCATGCCAGTATACTGAGATCACTCCAAGTCAAAACCAGGTATGCTAAGCCATGCCCCGTCCATCTCAGCCCACAACCCCTCGGCATCCTGTGCAGCTATGGTGGCCACCACACTCCCTTCACTGATCTGAGATCCAAGCACATGAACAAGCGGACACCAACACTGGCTTAGTCTGCTTGCCCAGTCCCCATAGCCCTCAAAGCCCAGCTCACACCTCAGAAGACGAGTTGAGAACAGGAAGAGTCGGTGCTGTGTGTACAACACACGCACTAGGACTGTGGTCCCAGGGTACTTTAGTACGTCAGATGGCATCAGTCTTCCTGGAACTGCGCTTTGGACACGAATGTTCCTTTTTTTTGTTCTTTTTTTTGGAGCTGGGGACCGAACCCAGGGCCTTGCACTTGCTAGGCAAGCGCTCTACCACTGAGCCAAATCCCCAACCCCTACACGAATGTTCCTGATGATAATACGTGTTCAGCATGCTGACCATTCGTGCACACATGCACACACACACACACACACACACACACACACACACACACATACACAGACACAGACACAGACACACACACACACACACACACACACACACACACACACACACACACACACACATGGCATATCAAGATCCTGTGGAATTCCCAATATCAATGGCACTGAAACTTGGGTGGTTTAAGACATACATACGATTACTCTGGTTCCTTTCAAGTTACTCAGGAAAGGAAGAGAAACTGGACACAGAGACAGACCCTTTGAAGCCATTTAATATCAAACAAATATTTACATAGCAGATCTAGCACCAGCATGCAGTTCTCCACCAAGATGAAATTCTTGGCAACAGAATCACTGCCTAACGCCTGGCTTCCCACAGAATGAATCCAAGTGTCCTCAGATGGCACAGAAGAGACTGCTGGTGGGTTTCTCCTCACTGGAGAGGAGGAAGTCATATTTGAGTTGGAAGAAGACACAGAGGAAAGGAAAGGCTTAGTAAGGCAAGAGACACCAGCCGGGCCCCCATCCTTTACCTGAAGACTGTGAGGAAACTACCAGCCACACTTGCACTGACTTTACTATCCACCTAGTAAACTCAGTCAGACCTGCCCCTCTCACACGGGGACCTGGATCACCACCCATGCCTCAGACAGCACTCACCTCACAGAGCACTCTCACAGGACACTCTCCTCTTCTCTGGCATCTCTAAGGGTGAACACAATTAAAGAGCTTCCTGGTGCCTTGTTCCACACTGCACTCCAAGGACGCTGTGCTTTCTGCTCCAACGTTTTCAGTTTCTTACATGATTTCTTTTAATGTCCATGCCAGTCAACTGTGAGTTTTTAATAGGCAGTAGCCTGAGGTGCATTTGGCAGGGATCAACAATTGTAAAGTGAATTAACAAAAGCAGGTGAGCTTCTTAGACTCAGAAACATTGTCTGCTGCCACTGCCTTTATCCTATCCCCCCAACTTTGTGATATTAACTCTTTTGGGGAGTTAGCAGTAAATTACTATCACAACCATATGTGGAATAGGAAATTTCCTGCCTCTTTCAGCATTTACCATACACAAAATGAAAAAGGAAAACTTCAGAACCAAAACTACATCCCCGCTACACTAATGCTAAATACATTCCTGACACACAAATGCTACAAAGTTCTACCCCATAATGAACACAAAAGGCAAACTTGGAGGCAAGGCAAAAAGCTCACCCTGCAGCCTTCCCACCCTCTGTCCACGCAGCTACTGATCCTGCCACTCTGGCTCTCGTGCCCAGACAGTTGGCTTGGGCACAGGGTGGAACAGGGAGAGGTCACCAGGCACCTGGGGAAGCATCCTCAACTCCACCCAGTCTGTAAAACAGACAGGTGCCGTTTTGGTGATGGGAAGCAGACTCACTCACAGGATGCTCTGTTTCAAGAAGTAAGGCACACCACTTAGCGTCCCTACCCTGGGACAGCAACGGCCCCTGGACCTGGCACGCACAGCTGACGTAGGCTTCCACAATCATCTGCTAGTTTGCATCAGCACCCGCTTACAGACAGCAAAACATTAGAGAGGAGAAGATATCGTTTATACTCATTATCTGAAGAGCTGAGCTCTGATCTAACTCTGGACCACGCAGTGCAGTGGTGGCCATGCTGTGCTGTGCTCTGTGCTGAGGCCGATTGGAGCTCCAACTGAACAACGTCTTGAACGTGTTCAGCCAGGGCGCCCATAGCGTGAACCTGCAGTGGTGCTCATTAAATCAAGGAGAATGAATCAGGACTTGTGAAATCCAAGTGTATTTTCTATTTTAAGGATGCAGATTAAGAGCAACCATAACAAACTAAGAAAAGACCAACTTAAACAATTGCCTGTAGGCACACGGCTGCGGTTGATAATTCCCCGATTCTGCTGCCCCCGTGTCTATACCCTCCATGGGGCAGAGCTCACAGTCACATGAGTTTCTTCATGCACGCACACCCTGCTTATCATTCTCTTGAAACACAAACAAGAGTCCATGAGCTCCCGTGAGCTCTGCAAACAAAAGAAAGGTACTAACGAGAAAATAAACTGTTCAGCTGTGGCCCCCACAGGCTAAACCACTCTGGAAGAGAATCAGTGAATGTATCCATTTGAAATTCTGTAGCTGTCTTTTCATGTGGGCAAGGGGGCGGGATTTGGCAGGAGAACAATGAGTATTTCCTCACAGAGCAGGGTCCTAAGTTCACACTTTAACCCTGTGCACACCTAGGGCATAGGTCATCACTTACATACATTCCCAGCGTCTGCAACCCATTTCGTGAGAGAAAAGTTCCAAAAAAGCTTTGGAGATGGAATGCAAGAGACTCAGCTTTCACATCATTTGGTAGCCCACTGCATCCAGGAGTATGCAAGTTTCATCCCTAGTTCTCTGTAGCAGACAGATGAGTACACTCTATTGCTCTGGTGCGGGCAACGGCAGAGTCATTTTCTCCTCTGGATCCTATGCTCTCTTCCACTCCTGACTTCCCACTCCAAAAAGGCCCGGCAAAGCGCTGAGTGTCCACCAGACAGTCAACTGCAGCACTGCAGCAACCCAGAGCAGAGAGCGAGCGGGACCACGCATCTGCTGAGGCTCTCAGCCCTAACAACCCGCTGAGGGAGAGCGAGTGAGGAGCAAGCTCATCGCACTGGTGGGGAGCATGCAAATCAAAGGGCTCCAGGCAACACGGAAAACAAGGAGGCAGGTTTGTAATAATGCAGCTACCGACTTGCAAACACCCCATAAACGCCTACAGAACTGAATTAAATCTCTCACAGCTTGAATTAGGAAACTGTGTGATGAGAAAGACTGGAAAAGGTGGTGCCTCTAACTGCAAAAATAATTACTATGCACAGCCAACCAGGTAGGACAACCGAGTGGGAATATTTCAAAACACGGGGCCAACACCAAAAGCTAAGGATGGCTTCATGTGGGTTCAGGAGCCAGTCCAGAAGATTCCACAGGAAAAAGCAAGTGAGGTTCACTGTGTCTCAGAGCTGCTGCTGCTCCAGACAGAATGTGTAGCCAGGACTCTGCCTCCAGCCGCAGTCACGCTCATGTCCTCTCACTAGGAACCTGGGTCCTTGGGACAGTGTGGCACCGCTAGGTTCCAGTTCGCCACACCTGCAGACTGTCGACTCCGGTGGGAAACAGCAGGACCCTCTTGCCAGGCCACAGGGCTTCTCCAGCCCATGTGCTCCAAGCTCCTAGAAGAAACCCTTCTTGCAGTCACACAAATTCAGCAACCTTTAGAGAAGAACGCAGTGGGGCAAAATGTCAACTCACAGGGAACCTGCTACCCACCCCAAAGCCTTCAAGACATTCAATAAAATCAAAGCACAAGGTGGTGGCCTCGACCCACAGAGTCAACTAAACACTGCTGTCAGCAGGATAGATTCTGTCAAAGGCAGAACCACTGACTGAGAAATCCTCCTAGGAAAACCATACACAAATGGAGTCCCCTGTCTACAGTGTGGATAGGACAGAAACACTGCGGAACTGAGAGTGAGGGCAGCTGTCACCAGCAGGAAGTCCGTTATGCTAGGTCCACTCCAGTCAGAATCCTGTGGCCAGTGGGGAGCATGTTACTGTGCTGAGAACTCCAGGAGGGCACCACACAGCTGCCTGAGGTTAAGGGCCATGGCCAAGACAGACTGAGTACAGAGGAAAGAAGACAGAGTCAGAGGAAGGTGGAGGGCTGGGCAGGTGCAGTTCATGACACTGTTATTTTATTGTATAACATATTTTACCCTTGACTCATTTTTATGTACTAACACAAAATTGATTTTTTTACACCCTCCATCTGTGGCTCTAACTCCCTCAAATTGTTCAGACTACCAAAGATGTTCACTGGGTCATGTGCCAGGCACTTAGTCACTGTCCAGAGCACAGGGCTGCTGGCACCCCTAGTGAGTGCCAAGCCTTAGCAGTTCACACGCTCCTGCTGCTATGACAAAAGGCCACAGACCAGGTCATTTAGAATCACAAGTTTATGTGCCTCTGCATCTGCAAAGTCCAGGATCAAGTGACCATGTCTGGGGAGGGCCTCTGTGTTGCCACACAGCCATGGAGGTCACTCAGTCCCAAAAGATAGCATCTATTCAGTAGTCAAGTAGTCACCCCTGAAGAGCCCCACCTCTCAGTACTGTTGCAGGGCAAACTCTTGCCCACAAAGAGACACCAGATTTCTAGTCTATTTCTGAAATACTGAACTGATACATAACCAAATCCTGATCTTTTCACTTACCACACTCCTGTGCGTGTGTGCAGGCTAGTGGTGTGTGTGTGTGTGTGTGTGTGTGTGTGTGTGTGTGTGTGTGTAGCCCAGCCTGCACTGGCTACCCAGCAGCCTCATAGGCCTTCTACCCTGTGCCTCCAGGGTGCTGCTGGGATTACAGGCACCGCTGCCCCAGCTAAAACTCCAATCAAGTCCGCGAGCGTCTACATAGATTTTACCAATGTGCTCTCCAGCTGCTCTGCATCTAGGGCTGTTAGCAGCTCTCAAACTATGTGCTGGGACCACAGCAGTCTCTTGGGGCTCCTAATGGTTATGCAAATCTAACTATTTTCACAATAATTCCAAGATAGGACCTTCTTGCTGTGTCAGTAGTACAAAAGCAGCAGCATGTTACATGATAGCCCGTGAGCAGTGGGCAAGGTCATAACATAACACAGCAGACTACTTGGTCACCACCCGGGCCATAGAACAAGGCGCTGTCTCTAAAACTATAATTAAGTTTGGTTTCTAGCATTTACATGGAAAGCTCAAAACATCTGTAACTCTAGTTGCTAAGGATCTGATGCCCTGTTCCGGCTTCCACAGGCACTGCCCCTATGCAGTATACACCTGCAGACAAACACACACACATAAAATAAAATTTAGCATCTACAACAGAACTCCTAAGCTTAAGATTCAGAGATCACTGCAGAAGAGGGGAAGAGAACAATTCTAAAAGCCAGAGGAATGGAGAGTTTGCTGTGACGCTGTGTTTCCTAGAAATGTCAGAAGCTACTCACCACTAATGCCAATGTGGACAAGGCGAAGCTAACAAGGCCTCAACCTAGACAAAGAACTGCAGGCAATTAAGGGAAGCGAACAGTGGAGAAACGGTCCCTAGCCAAGAGCACATAAGCCAAGTGACTCTCCAATACTACAGGGTCAGCTCTGAGAATATATACATACAAGTAACACGGCAGAGACCAGCTCTGAGAATATATACATACAAGTAACACGACAAGGACTGAGCAAGCTCCATTATGTATTTAGGAACACAACACACACACACACACACACACACACACACACACACACACACACACACACACAGAGAGAGAGAAAATGAGACCATGACTTTGAAAGCCAGCAAGCAGGGGTGGAGCACAGGACGGTTTAGAGGGAAGAAGAAAAAGAATATTTTAGAAACTTACATGGACCGTCTCCTTCACTGTTGTTCAGGGACAAATGAAAGTAAATGGTCCTGTAAGATCTGGAGATCCAGAGCATCTGTCACTCCAGGGACCACACCTTGGGAGAGACTTGGAGTCACCGAGCTACTTTGTCCCAGGATACAGCTGCCACTAGAGAATAAACTGTTGAGGCCACTCAGAGACAGTTTAAACAGTAGGAATGAAGTGCTTGTTCTAAAGGAAAATAGAAACACCATGCTTCTTACAGCCCTCTGAAAGGTGACACCACCCACCATGCCCTGACATCTCCTGGTCGGTGTCTGCCTGGGCTCCGCAGTCCTCGGGCTGGGGCAAGTAGAGTGAGTCTCGGCCTTTCCTCACATCTAAACTTGCTTATTATTTCCAATATGATGACTGCTGACAGACCTCACACGAACAAAGCAAACGTCTCTGAGGTCCTCCATCATTTGTAAGGATGGAAACCTCACAAACAACAAGAACCTGGGTTAAACTGGCCCAGAGTCAGTCTCCTCAGACATCACTAAGGCAGCAGCTCCCCTGAGGAAACGCACGGGCGATGAATGGGAAAGAATTGGCTCTGTGAAGGAAGGAAGTGAGCTAACATTTTCTAATTGTCTGACTGACAATGCAAAGGTGGCCCCATTTTAATTCTCTGAATCAGATACATATTCACCAAGGCCTCTCTCAGGGTCAAACGCTAAAGAGGTTTGAACATTTGGGTCTGAGTCTCCGACAGATTTCCCGACTGACTAGCAGCCCGGGCACTACAGAAGACTGCAGTATGTAAATTCATCCAATTAGCTCCCTGCTCCTGGTGCTGTCTCCCAGGTTCACTAGCATCTCACTGCACGGTCTCTGTCACCACTGACTGAGAGACTTCTCACTCAATTATTGATTTTTCTGCCAATTAATTACCATAGCAGGAGTCACTCAGGCTCAGCTTTGCAGGGATTTTTTTCCCCAGTCCCCAGTCTGGAGTCAGGGGAGGAAGGAGGGATCAAAATAATTGAAACCCTGAGGATGAGACAAGTTCTAAAAACATCTTCTGCATAACTTGTAAACAGTTCAGTTGTCGGCAGACACTGGGGTGGGCAGACTTGTTTCCTACTTGGTCCTGGGCTTGGCTGTTTTCCAGGGAGAACTTTGCTCAATCCTGCCAACAACTTTACTCCACGACTCTCAGGAGAAATGAGGTTTTTTGACTCCGGGGGAGGGAGGCTAAGTGACTGTGTCTTGTTCATAAGAGTGAGTGAGATGCATGAGGTACATGCATGAGGAAAAGAAATAATTTCTCATTATCACCTCCAAAGGAAAGGCAGTTTTACTTCCTGAAGTAATGACTGCACAGCCAAGGGTGCTTCCTGTTGTGAGACATGTGGGGTGACAGGGATGCCACACACAGAGACTCAGCCTGTCTCCAGCAAAGGCTTCCTCCACAGGGTCTCCTGAGCCCATGAGGGTATGTGCGATCCAGATACCCACTACTACCCACTCTCCTGCCCTCTGCCTCACCAGGGAACTGAGACCCCAGGACACCTTACAGAACACACAATGTGACAGGCCACCCCATCTCCTGATACAGTTTTACTGTGAAAATCCCTCACAGGCTTGGGAGTTTGAGCATTAGGTCTCTAGCTGATGGCTTTGCTTTGGGAGGTTGTGGAACCTTTAGGAGGTGGGGCCTCATGGGAGGAAGCAGATTTCTAGGGGCCTTGAGGTTTACAACCCAGCTGTCTTCCTGTCCTGTCTTTACTTCCTGGTCCACTAAGATTTAAGCAAGCAGCTTTGTGCTCCTACTGCGTGCTTTGCCTCTATGGCGGACCACATCCTTAAACAGTAAGCAAAAGTCAGTCCTCACTTTATTAAGTTGCTTCCGTCCACATCCACAGCAACAGGAATAGCAGTGAATCTCTCTGCCAGCCCTACCCCACTCCAGGGTCTTACCACTGCCTGCTTCTGCGGCCTGTCTCAGGAATGCCCACAAAGGACTGCGCTTCAACAGCTGACAGCAAGATGCATCAAGGGGGAATTATGTTTGCACACAACCTGAGTTTGCAGACGGTAAACAAGTTACAGCAAAGCTCAATACAGCTAAAGGAGAAAGAAACGTAATTCAGTGAGAGCAAGCAACAAACAGCAAGGCTGATGGAGGAGGAAAGCAAGCCTGTGTCAGACACTCTCCTGGGGGTTGGGGGGGACACAGAGAAAAGACACAATGGACTTGACAGCCTTGTGAACCCAACTCCAGCATCTCTCCTCCAGAAGCACAGCTTGGGCCGGGAGCTATGCACAGCCAGAGGCCAGCCTTTGGAAGCTAACAGTCCCTCCTCCCCTCCTCCCAAGGTCTATCTGCTCCACCTCAAACAGGAAAGCTGGGATGAGACCCTGTAATTCCTGCACACCAGAGTGAGACACTATCTCCTGTGTGGTACACAAGCACCAGGCCAGTAACCAGAGAGAAAGGAGAATTACCAGATGCACATGCAGACAGACAGACAAACCAGGCTCCTAGATTATATCCATGCAATTTACAACACAGAAAAGGCAATAAACCTTGGCCCCACTGAAGGTCTGGCAGAGACAAAAAGCCCAGCAACGCAGTGGGTGTGGGTGTGGGTGTGGGGGTGGGTTCTTGGTTCTGGACTACAGACAACAGAAGTGGACTGCAGAGCCCCCTTGCCTTGTGTGGGTCCCACCTTCAGACATCGGTCTAAAGGATAACCAGGGGCATCTGAATGGGAAGATGTGGCATCGAAAAGTTAGCAAGTGCCTGGAGTTCAAGTATTTTGGACTCTCCCACTTCCCAGACCAACCAGAAAATAATCCAGCTATCTGTACTGCAGAGCAGAGGTTTCAAAAGCTGCCCGATGGTGGTAGTAAGTTTTCCATAGAGCAGGTCAGAGATAGAGCGACCCCTGTGGGAGCTGCACTGACCAGCCCAAGGCCACTGTAACTGCACAGCAGACAGGAGGTGGCCAGCTCTGACCCTGTCTGCCTGACAGGCTTTGGAACTCCCAGAACCAACTGCCTGCACAGCCTAGGATGCTGTTGGTTGGGTCCTCGGGGTCATCCACAAGCACAGCTGTGCTTGGCTTCTAACCCTTGCCTGGTGGGAACCTGTGTGACTGCTACAGTGCCTTTGTAAGCCCTTTCTCTGCCTAGCTAACAACAGCAAGGGCTTTCTCTTAGCTCTGTGTGTGTGTGTGTGTGTGTGTGTGTGTGTCCCCATCTGTCCATCTCTCCGCCTGTCTGTCAGGGACAGGCCAAAGCATAAGCATAACCAGGACAAAGCATAAGAAGTCCAGGAATCTCCTAAATCTCTGGGCTACCACAGTCGGGGGAACCACACCAGTCTTACCTGCTGGACCAAGAAGAACACATACACTTTTCATGTTCCGTGTGTGTGTGTGTCTCCCCCCTCCCCCGTGTCTGTGTCCGTGTCCGTCCGTGTGTGTGTGTGTGTGTGTGTGTGTGTGTGTGTGTGTTTGTACTCGTGCACATGTATATGAAGACCAGAGGTCACCATAGAGCATTATTCCCCATTCAGCTTGCTTTCTGAGACCATCTATCAGTGGACCTGGAGCTCAGGGTTAGGCTAAGGAATCTGCCTGTCTCTGCCTCCCAGGACTGTGGCTTTTTATCTGGGTCCTTGAGTCAGTCAGGCCTCAAACTTCCACAGCAACCATTTTACAGACTAACCTGTCTTCCAAGCCCTTTCGCATTCTCACTTTTGATTTCCTAAAATGTGTTCAGACTTTCACGAAGAAATGCAACACTGTTGAAAAGGCAAGAGTCCTGGCCTCTAAGGGGCACCTGTCACAGAAGGCCATGCCCACCGCACTGCATCGGGGACTCGGCCCTGTGCCCTCTCTCTCCATCACCGCTGAAGGACTAGTCCCATATGGCTACAGGGAGCAAAGCACCAGAGGGGAGGGAGGGCAGGGGGGAGGACAGGGGGAGGGCAGGAATATAAAATTATCGGTTCTCACGCACACGCACAGCCTGACTGGAGGCTGCTGATAGCAAGAGGAATATTTAGCAGACATTCGCAGACGCTTACTGCCAGAATTAAAAACGGGAAGCTGGGCAGACAGAAGTCACTAAGGAATGAGCAGCCAAGACACACTTGGTCTGCACCCTCTGCCGGAGCAGCGAGTGGCAGCCATGGCTCCAGAGGTGAACATTTCTAAACCAGTGCAGTGGGAGCAGGGCACCTGCTGCTGGCTTCTCAAAGGTTCTTATCTGGGGAAAAGACTTCACCACCTAAAACATTCACCTCTTTAAAAAAACAACAACCACCACAAAAAAAAAAGTGTTTTATTATATATTGAGTCTAGTGGCTTCAAATGGAAATAGTTCTAGTTCATGTGTAGAAATAAAACAAAAGGTGAATCCTTAGGCATTCGACAGACTCCTGACCTTCAGACACCAGAGGATCAGAAAAACTGTGTGTGTGTGTGTGTGTGTGTGTGTGTGTGTGTGTGTGTGTGTTGGGCCAGGGAGATAGCTCTGTGACTAAAGTGTGTGCTGAACAATCAGGAGACCTAAGTTTGGATTCCCAGCGCCCAGATGAAATCCAGGTGTGGTGGCGTATGCCAGTGACCCCAGGCTGGGACTGGGGCTGAGACAGGTGGATCCTACAGGTTCCTTGGTCAACCAGTTTAGCTGACAGGGCAAGCACCAGACAAGCAAAGATCTTATCTCAAAAGGCAGAGCTAAAAGCCAAAGAGCCATAAATGACAGCTAAGATTGACCTCTGGCCTCTACTTACTCATACACAAACACCACACCACACATGAACATAGTGTGTAGACACACACACACACACACACACACACACACACACACACACACACACAGAATGTTATCAAAAAGTTAAGTAGGAAGTCTTCTAGAAATTTTCCTGCAGAAGACATGGTTATAGATGAAGATTCCAGTTCTGGATGTAGGATACAGCCCTATAAGTCACTGGTCATAGAGGTACCAAAGGTCCCCAAACGGATACATGCCACTGCTATCATTCTGGGTTGCTCACTGGAACTAGACAGTAAGGTCTAGTGCAAAGACACAACATACTTTGGTTGCAGGATATAGGAAACTTAAGCTAGAACTGATGTGAAAATATCTTCCTACCACACACTAGCTTTCAAAGTACTGGAGAGTGCTCCACAGCCATGCGGAGAAGGTACATCAGTGATCTTACCCAGCCCTGGACCGTGTTCCTCCATACTAATACAATGCTAATACCTGCCAAGCAGGATGTGCCCATTGCTCCCAGTGTCACAAAGGTCCTGGGGACAACCAACTACTTTTGGACTGGATTTGAGGCCTGCCCCACAGCAGGGAACATATGCCTTGTGCTGCAAACCTGGTCAAACCATGACCATGACTCAGGAGGTCATGGGCCCTAGAGGAACCTATTATAGGCGATTTGGCACATGACAGATTGCCAGCCTGCCTTTGAAATATTTATACCATGGATTAGTCTTTCCCTCAACCTTGAGAGAGTCTCTCCGCAGTAGGCAGCACCTAATGCCAAGGGTGACAACTGGTTAAAGTGCTGAGAATAACTGCCTGAGTGAGCCCTAGATAGGACGTCTATCTCAACACGGACCCTCCCCAGGGATCAGGGACACCATAGGAGAGAGACAGGTGTGAAACAGATCCAGGTACCAGCGCACCTGAGGAGTCTGTGAAATACTATCTTCTGGACAAGGCACATGACTTCACATATGGACGAACTGCAGCTCTGTTACCTGTACAAGATCCAGTCAAAAGCATGTCAGCATCCCAGGAAGCACTAATTAAACTTACTAAGCTCAGAAGGCTATTTTTAAACGGCACAGGGGGAGCACATGTGGAGATGCCGCAGCAGCTTTGAATATGTATTGCTCTTGTAGAAGATCAATGGTTCCCAGTATCCAACACCCGCAGCTCACAAACACCTGTACCTACAGCTCCAGGACTGGGGGTCAGACCTCCCGTCTCTGACTCTGCAGATCTGTCCACTCACATGTGCATACTCACACATGGACGCAAACACATAACTAGAAATAAAACATCTCTTAATAACTTAAAACATTTAAAGAAAGGAACATGAATGGGGGAGTGACATGCTGGGAGTGCCCGAGGAGTGGGAGGGGTGCTGAGGACAGAGGTGATCACAACACAGTTTACATGTATGAAAGGGCTACAGAGGTGATCACAACACAGTTTACATGTATGAAAGTGCTAACGAACAAACAAAAGATATTCTGCTTTTATAAAAGCAATCCGAACCTTTCCAAACTTTCCTTAGAGAACTTTAGAAAACTGAAGGATTAATTAATATAAAATAAAACTATGCACTAGTATTTAGTTTTATCAGGAAGGGAAGGGACAGGGACAGACAGAAGGGGAGGGACGTTTTTAAACACGTCTGTTTCTGGCATGTAACAAGAAAATGGAGACAGATTAGTCAGGGTTGGTGGGAATACGGAAAAATGGCTCCTTGGGCTTTAGTATCTAAGCTTGGCAACTCCTGTGTTAGCCATGCTGGCCCTCTGCATGTCCAGGTAACTGCAAACCAGGTTGGCCCACTGCACAGCCCAGGTAACTGCAGACCATGCTGGCCACTGCAAGGCCCAGGTAACTGAAGATTAATCCTGGACTGGCTATGCCCAGGAAGTGAGCAGCGGCCTGCCTCATTTGTCTGTACAGGACCACAATGGAAGTCGTCACATCTTACATTACTCGCACACAGCACCAAAGCAACCTTTTTTTTTTTTTTGGTTCTTTTTTTTTCCGGAGCTGGGGACCGAACCCAGGGCCTTGCGCTTCCTAGGCAAGCGCTCTACCACTGAGCTAAATCCCCAACCCCGCACCAAAGCAACCTTAAGAAAGCCAGGGCTCTATTCTCCCTGGCGGTCCTGGGTCAGCTCTGCCTCTGAGCTGTCTTCACAATGTCAACTGAGGCCTTTGGTCCCACATTTCAGAGTCCCTGACTGGGACAGAGGCTGGGGAGTAGCCAGGCAGCTCACACGGGTTATGCTTCTGACCCCCAGCCACAGCAGCCAGTTCAGGTATGTGTGGGGTATGGGGGTGGGGAGGACTGTCCTTAGGCAGCTCCTGTTAGACTGTATCTAGGATTGAATTTTATTAAAAAGGGAAGCTCTGTTGCATAGGAAACCCAAAACCCAGCTTCCTCGAGTTCCTATCCCCAGGGTTCTCTTCATAAAATGATTTATTATGGTTTCATTAAAGTGATTAGAAACTGTCCAAACTGTAAAGCGTTGCTAGGCATCTCCAAAGTCAGCAGAGTGGAAGAACTGCCTAACAAGTGCTCAAACTCAGGAGGCAAAATCTCCACAGTGCACAGGGCAGGTGCAGATGTCCCGTGTATGAGCCCTGTCACAGAAGCTGGGTCTACAGAGCTGCTGCGGGGTGTGCACAGGCAACGGGCGGGCATGACACTCAGGTCCTGGGCCAGCTCCATAGCACAAAGCTATGCCAACAACTCCCCCACTCAGGCACTCAGGACACAGGACCTCCGGCAGCCCCTGTGGAGCAGGCGCTGAGGCACAAACTCCTCATAGACGAACAGGGAGAGGGGACATGGCTAGGCAATGAGGTGGCAAGTCTGCAGGATGGCAGCTTCTTCCTCAGCCTCCTGCCACCTCTTAGGCCTTGTAGCCTTTTGTCTCCCGGTACCAGACCCCTGCTGATGTGTGGGTCCAGCTAGTTCAAGGCCTGTCCAGGACCTGCCACACACAGCTCTGGCCCAGTCAGTCATCCCAGCTTCCCTTAAGCCGACCAACCCAAAGTGAGGAGGAAATAAAAAAAAAAAACAAAAAACAGAAACAAAACCCAAGTCTCACCCTCAAGCCTTCGAGCCCTCAAGAAGGGGCTTTGGTGGTTTGGTTTGGTTTGGTTTCTGAGTCCCAGCTCTGCTTTGCAGAGGGTCTTCTCCGTGTTTGCCGTTTCCTCTTTCCCACACGTCTCCCACTGGTGACTGTTTGCTATGCTTGAGGCTCTGCGGCTCCCTGTTGGGTTTTAGGTCTCTCCTGCCTTTTAATTCTTTAACTGGCAGAGAGAATGAATCCATCTGACCCTGGCCAGGCATACTAAGTCCCCTCCCCTCTAACCTTCCTGTGACCTCATTCTTGCCTCCTGCCAACTAAAATGGACTCACATAGGTGACTCTGACAGAGGCCACACAGCTGACAGCAGAAGAGGCTGAGCCTCAGACCAGAACAAGAGGGGAAGAGGGGAAGAGAGGGCATGGGCAGGAGGGGCAGCATCTGATCAGGGCGGAGGGAGACGCTGACACAGCAGAGGACGCGTGGGAAGGCGGGAGAGAGGCCTTGGACAGCCCAGGCCGGAGCCAGACTCGGTGCCCTTCACTCTGCTCAAGTCACACAGGGCCTGGTTAGAAGTTTTAGGAAAAAATCCCAGCACTCCTCTTCCCCTAGAAGCTTTCCCAGGCCCAAGTAGCTCAAGATGCCCAAATTTAACACGGGCCACCTTGGAGCTAGTCAGCACTTCTCCTGAAATAATCTATCATCATGGAACCATTTTAAATCCCTAGTCCCTGAGACCATACAGAGACCATGCAGAGAGTGCCAACATTACAGGCAATGACAGAGGGGCAGAGCAGGACACAGGGAGCAAACCCCAGACAGGAGTCCTGGGTCCTCACTTAAGGCCACATCACTTCCTGGCAGCCCAGGTGATGGCATCTCATAGCACCTCTGACACTCCCCACAGGAGGCAGAATGACGGTGGGGACACAGTTCCCAGAAGGCAAATGGCAGTGCAACTTCTCAAGTGCCTGGTGATTCTCAAGAGCAGGCAGGCTTGAGAAGATCCCAGACATTTACAAAGGGCTCGCCCGGAGGAGCCTGTGACAGACGCACGGGTCGCAGGTCCTACCTTACTCCAGCTCCCCAGGCACCCTTCTCACTCTGCATGATGGACTCTTATGGGTAGACAAGGCCTGGCATCTCTCAGGGACTATCTTTCCACACTTAACCCTACCTTAGCTGGCGTCCAGCACAGAGAGTCCCAAGCCTTGGTCCAGAGACGCCTCCCTCGGACATAGTGGCTGAAAATTAAGCTGTAGAAGAGAGCAGCCATGCGGCATGCCCCACCTACATCTGAGGATAAAGTTGAGCCTCTCTCAATTGCCCTTAGAAACAGCAAGGCAGGCCAAGGGCAGAAGCCCTCACCCCTCTGTGCCCCCACTGCTCTTTGCTGCCAGGCAGCTCCTGACTCCCTTCAGCCATCACCTTCCTCAGATCCTGCTCACTCCATTCCTACAGAGGCAGCCTGCCAGGGCCTCTCTCTCAGAGCCTGCCTCTGAGCCTGACTGTCAGCACTAACTTCTGGCAAGGAATACCTGCAATCAATCTGTGAGGGGAATGGCGTCCCTCCCCTCCCCACCCACCCCATGAGCAGGATAGGGTCTCACTGACATCTGAACGTTGTTCCTCGAAGTCTCAAAAGAGAAAAACCAGCACCGACTGGGAACAGATTGGGATGTGTGGAGTCAAGCAGAACTGCCTCTGCCTATACTCCCAGAACTCAGGAAGCAGAGGCAGGAGGATCACTGTAAGTTCCAGGCCAGCTATAGCTACATAGTGAGACTCTCTGTCCAAAACAAGCGATTCCCAAACCACCATGAAGCAAGTGTTAATGAAACAAAACAAATCAAAGCTACGCCCTGCCCCCTGCCAACCCCCAGGGTGGACACTCTCTTGGGTTCCACTCTTGGGAACCAGGAGAGGAACTCTGTCACCTCCCTGGCTGCTTCCCCAGTTCCTCCCATTCGCCAGGCATCCTTCTAGAAGTTTGGTCAGCCACAGGTTTAATTGAGGGGAGAAGAGGACAGCATAGAAAGCCAGGAAAGCCCAGGTCAGGCGAGAGGCGGTGGTGGATGAGAGAAAGGTGAGTGCAGGCCCTGAAAATGCTGTGTATTCTGACTTCTCTCCTAGCTCCCAACCGGAACCCTCCCTTTTCCATAAACAGCAGGAAACAGCAAGACCACAGCTGGGAGGACCTTCCAACACAGGAGTCCTCAGTGTAAGAGGACTCGTCAGCTGAGAGTGGCTCCAAGGAAGAGCTCAGACATTATGAGACAGGCCCAGTCACACACAGGGAAGGACCTGACTGAAACCAGCAGCACAGACCCAGGTGACACCAAGAAGGGTCCTGATTGAAATCAGGAGAACAGTCCATGTCACATGAGAGGAAGGACTTCATTCATTCATGAATTCATTCACTCATTCATTCACACGACTCTGGAACACTACAGAAAATAGGAGAGCACAGACAGAGCCACCATGCTAGCTGGAAAGTTGCTACTGGGCCAGACATAACCACCATGGCTATCTTAGAGCAGCAAAGCTGTGGAGATGTGCAAGAGACTGGGCTTGTTAGTGTCCCCCACGGAGGGCGCAGAAGGGTTCCAATCTCTACCAAACCACAGGCGAACAATCCTGGGGTGGGACCTGCTAGGGGTAAGGCTGCCCGGAGTGCTAATGGATTCCCCCAAGGTGAACTCGGTTGGTTGGATCCATCTGGGAGAGATAAGCATCTCTTTTTATCTCTTCAGGAGAAGTCACAAGACAGCCACCTCACGCCAACAATGTATTCTAAAACATCAACATCCTTAAGGAGGAAGGGCAGGCTGAGTTCAACAAACCCACTGTGCTTCTCAGAGCTCCCCGTGTAGAAGCAGCAGCTGTTTATGACCCATTGAGAGGCTCACTAGGGAAGAAGAGGTTTCAAACAAGCAGCTGCGGTTAGCAAGAAGTGTCTCCCACCTGCGAGAAGCCCCATGCCCAGGTTCTATCACTTTCTTATGTAGTCAGAAGATGGCCTGACTCACCTCGTCCTGCCCAGCTGTAGGCCTGAGAACACTGGGTGTAGGACCTCATCCTGAGACTGTCATCAGAGCCAAGCTGGGCCCTCCAGTCTCCTCTGTCAGGAGCCAATGAAAGACAAGGAGCATGGGAGACTCTGCCAACCAATCTCCATCTAAAGCTCCTTCCTTTCAAAGTCAGGTGAGGGAAAGAGACCGAAGTTACCAAGTGCCCTAGACACCCAATAGCTGTGTGTGGCTAAACTAGCAAGTTCACTTCCCAGATGGATACATCAACTGAATAGACTAAGTCTAGGAAGGCAACTAAAGCTAAAGAGGACAGTAGCGTGCACGCACGTGCACACACACACACACACACACACACACACACACACACACTCATTTATTCCACACAGTGTGCTGGTCACGTGAGATACACAGGCACTTAGCTGGCAAGTGGAGCTCTGACCCCAGCATGGTTGATTCAATAGGCGCAAACACTGAGGTGTGTGTGACAAGAGCACGACGCAGGCCTAGGGTACAGGAAGGCCATATCAGAGAATCAGAGATGGCCAAGAGGGAATGGGGCAGGGAGGCTAGGAGGAGAGCAAGTACTAGGATAGAGGCCACAGGAGAAGCAATCTTGGGGTGAAGAAGAGGATTAAGGGTCAGGGCCAGCCTTGGTGATGACAAGAGAGAACTGACTTCAGCCTAAAGAGGTGACAGGGTGATGTGGAAGTCACAGCAAGCTGGTCATCACTCTTTATGGTCCAGCAAGAGCGGCTAGTATGGACTGTATAGGGAGAGTGAGCCTTGATCAAAGTCATACAGTGAGAACTGCACGTGGGACGGAGCCTGCCACATGTGCTAACACTATGCCTTGACCTCAGAAAGCATGGCCAACCTCTGTGCCCTCCATGAGACCTTGACCTCAGGATGTCCAAAACCAGCGGTTTACATTGTTGCTCTGTGTGGCACTCCTCCATTAAAGCACAGCTTGCGGTCATCTTGGAGTTACCTGGAGTCCTTTGAGGTACACATGCTACATAATAGACACACAAGCGTGATACAAAATCTCAGTCTGGCCCAGTTGCTGTAACAACAGCATGAGATAGCCTTGTAAGCACAGCTGTTTACTTCCCCCTGTGCTGGAGGCTGGAAGTTTAAGGACAAAGCCACAGGCAGGCTGGGTATGAGGGCTGGGGGACCCACTTTCTGGGTCATGAAAGATACATGCTGTTTCCAAAGCATGAGGTAGAAGAGATCTCCTTCATGGGTTACTAATCCCAGGCCTGAGAATTCACCCCCTATGCCCCACCCTTGTCTAATGAGCCACCTCCTAATACCATCATCTCGGGAGCTAGGAGTTTAACCTGGGCAAGAGAAGGAAGGTATGTTCAGCCCACAGCATGAAGGGACTAGTAAACCAGACAGAGCTGGCCCAGGCACAGGACAACTCCACTCCAAGTCTGTCTGACCTAGAATTGGGCTGAGCACTCCCCTAAGGCCTTCTACAAAACCAGGCTACTGTCTGGCTAGAGACTACCCACCCCCAAGAAAAGACCTTCAAACCCCATAAAGTTAAGCCTGTCCATTTAAATTTAATTCTTACCTTGCTTTATTGTGCAACAAAACCCACCAGCTCTGATCACATTTCTTCCCTTAACAGAGAGAGAGAGAGAGAGAGAGAGAGAGAGAGAGAGAGAGAGAGAGAGAGAGAGAACGAGACCTACTTGGAAATAGAACATAGGAATGTACTTTAAGCCCTGGGGTGCAGCAGAATGGGGGTTTCAGATTCAGATTGTACACTGTGTAAATTAACAGCAGTGGCTGGGGTAGGGGTAGGTCACACATTACAGCTGACAACTTGTTAGCAAGCTGACTCTTCCACAAGAATGGCTGCAGTCACACAGATTCTGTAAATACACCCCAACCCCCACCCCCAAGCCTGTGCTGCTATGGGTTCAGTCTGACCATGGGGCAGGATCCACTGCCACCTCCCGCACCCAAACCTCCCGCACCCGAATCTCTATGCCCTGTCAAGTTTACCACCCAGGCAGGAGACCTAAGGCTGCATGGTGCTGACAGCTATCAGGCAAGCCCTGCCTGTAGTAACTGTGGCCAGGACGCTTTTACCATCCAGGGAAGTTGCACTGTATTCTCTATACTGTCCCCAATACGTGTGGTCAGGTCTGGGAAAATCCAGTCTGTGGTGCTCCTCAGGGGAAGCTGCCTGGTTGGTTTCATCTCGAGGCAGCACACAAGGCTGAGTTCCCCTGAACCTGGAGAGCACCCTTGTTCCAAGTCTCCCCACAGCACTGGCCAGAGCTGTGGCAAATACAATTCTGCCGGCAGCAAGACCTAGGTCTCTCATCTCACTGCCAGGATTTCTGCCTCCCATCACAATCTGGAAGCCCACTGCTCAGCAATCTTGCCCTGTTCTGCAAAGGTGCATGCCCAAGAACAAGCCACTGGCCAAGCACTTATCTTCCAGGCTCCTATGCCAGATAAGAAATACTTCCCCTGGAGCCTGCCTCAGACTTATCAGATGCTAAACTGCAGGGCAATACCCCAGTGAGTAGAGAAGAACAAAACAAAACTGCTGGGCCTTGCTCGCACATACACAGTGCTCTGCCAGACTCGGGGCACAAACCTGTGCCCTGGGAAGGAGAAAGAACACAGTCACACTGACAGCATTACCACAGGATAATCAGCAACAATCATTTCTTTGCATTTTGTGCTATATTAAGCAAATTTGAAAACAATTATAGGATCAACTTTTATAGTCACTTTCTATAAGTAATATGCCTGATTTTCTGTGGTTTTGTTTTGAGACAGGATCTCAAAAGGTAGCCTGACCAGCTGCAATGCTCTATGCAGAGCAGACATGCTCCCACCTCCCACCTCTCAGGATTGAAGGCATGTGCATCCAGCACCATGCCTTGTTAAACAAGTACATCTACAGCCTCTTTATAGGACTCCAGTGTCAGTCACAGTACAAGTCCACCAAGGTCCACCCTAGGGTACTAGGAAGTTTATGGATTACTTATGGAGCAGGGTGCCCCGAAAGCAATCACACCCCAGTCACAGTGTATGAAGGTTAAGGATGTTATACTCAGAGGATAATACTCTAAAAACACTCACTCTTGCTTGTTTCAAACTCTTGAGTACAGTGAGAGGGTCTCCTGTAGGCAAAATCACCTCCCTACCACCCACCTTACACACACACACACACACACACACACACACACACACACACACACACACAGAGCTAGAAGTGGGAGCTTCCAGTGTTCAGGGATTCGGGGCCTATGATACTGGGGTGACCAACTAAAACAGCCATCAGGAGCTGACATTTATTTTGTCTGTGACTATGTACTTGTATATATTCATGAGAGATAATGTCCTAAGTTAGAGCGCAGGCCCCGAGCACCTCCGAGGGAGAAGGAGGACAGAGAAAACCTGCCTTGGAACTATTCTCCCAACTGAGCCACCAACCTGAAGACCTGAGGACCAGAGGATCCCAGGACCCTGACACTCACTGTGTGTGCAATTAATGAGCATCTAGACCCTCCTCTCCTGTCTCAGTCAGGGTTTCTATTCCTGCACAAACATCATGACCAAGAAGCAAGCTGGGGAGGAAAGGGTTTATTCAGCTCACACTTCCACATTGCTGTTCATCACCAAAGGAAGTCAGGACTGGAACTCAAGCAGCTCAGGAAGCAGGAGCTGATGCAGAGGCCATGGAGGGATGTTACTTACTGGATTGCTTCCCCTGCCTTGCTCAGCTTGCTCTCTTATAGAACCCAGGACCACCAGCCCAGGGACGGCACCACCCACAATGGGCTGGGCCCTCCCCTCATCCCCCTTGATCACTAACTGAGAAAATGCCTTACAGCTGGGTCTCATAGAGGCCTTTCCTCAAGAGAGGCTCCTTGGGTTGGGGGATTTAGCTCAGTGGTAGAGCCGCTGCCTAGCAAAAAGCGCAAGGCCCCTGTTCAGTCCCCCAGCTCCGAAAAAAAAAAAAAGGAAAAAAAGAGAAAAAGAGAGAGAGAGAGAGAGGCTCCTTTCTCTGTGATAACTCCAGCTTGTGTCAAGTTGACACACAAAACCAGACAGTACACCTTCCATACAAGACTTCTGAAGAACGGGTGGGCATCCTTTCCTCCATTAAAATCTCCCACAATGCACTGCAGCATGGGGCTTTACATAAAGATACTTCAGAACCTTGACCACTACCAGCCTTTAATAATCAACCTGGCCTGAAGCCCAAAGGCATCACTGCTGTAGGGGGCAGATGTATGCCTGGCAAATGTGGCCTGTGTTGAATACTCGAGACTCAGGGCCAGCAGCAAATGGCCGATGATGAAGGCTTCTTTCTCTTTGCTGTTGCTCTTTTTGTTTGTTTTGTTTTTTTCATGACAGGGTTTCTCTGTGTAGCCCTGGCTGTCCTGGAACTCACTTTGTAGAGCAGGCTGGCTTTGAACTCAGAGGCTCACCTGCCTCCGCCTCCTGAGCGTGGGGATTAAAGGTGAGCACCACCACCAATGAACGGTGAAGAACTTTTCAATACACCTGGATCTCCCCCAATACCAGAAAAGGTTCACACCGCATCAGACATGACACAGGTGACAGCTTCATGGCATTTATCCCATTCATACCCTGTGAAGAACAACCCCACCTAAATCAACTCTCACATTACTCCCACCTTGGCCTTGGGGTTTTTCTATATCCCATAAACCAAAATAAGCTACTTAAATGTGTGATGAAAGTATTAGATGTCACTTCAAAAATGTGTGGATACTCGAATTTTATGCAATTATTTCTGAGGGAGTGGGCTCAGAGACATTTAGAGAGATCCCTAGGAAGCCAACAGGGAGGCCAGCTGAAGAAGGGAGCCGTGCAAGGCAGTGAAGATGTGTCACTAACCAGGGAAGCAAGCATGGGTGCTTCTGAGGAGACCTCAACCAGAAAAGCAGGCATGCAGGGGCAGGAGGAGGTGCCAGAGGCCCTCGGCACCTCTTCCTGCAGGGAGTGCACTTGGCTCTCAAGTTTTAAGCATGGGAGGGTCATCCCCAGGAAGAATAAAGGATGGAATCCGGCATGGGAGGGTCATCCCCAGGAAGAATAAAGGATGGAATCCGTCCAGAGGCCCAAGGCCGGGAGACTGATGGGAGAGCAGCTAGCGAACAAGAGAGCCTTGTGCAGTCATGAAAGTGCCCCATCATGCTGTCTCGATGTGGGAGCAACCAGCCGCACGTGACCACTGAGCATGTGAGAGGCGAGGCCAGCAAAATGGTGGAGAGTCTGCATTTGTAAGTGCAGTTTGTACTTACGGACACCATCACGGTGGCTGCAAGTGGCCACTTCAATACCTGCCCATCTGCTGGCCAGTCCAGAATGCTATCATGACAACTCAGAGGAAAGGGAGACATACGGACAGGGGACAAGAGGAGCATGGGCAGACCAAGCAGGTGTAAGTGACTGCTGCCAGATGACTGCAGCAGGAGGGACACTGAGGGTATGGGGCGCTTCTGGGTTAGGAGCAGGATTGGAGGCAGGGTTAGGGTCATGGGAAGGACTGTGGATAAGGTCAGGTTAGGATTAGGGTTAGGGGTTAAGGTCAAGGACTATGGTTACTATCAGGGCTGTAGTTAGGGTTAGGGAATGGTGTTCTTCAAACGGTTCCATCCAGCATCCAGGGGAACCAGAGCCCTTCCGCAGACCCTGTAACTTACAGCTGAAGGGAGAAGGGGGCTTCCCAGGTAGCCAAACAACAGGGTCATTCCCAGCTAGGGTCAGAGAGAGGTTTCTCCAAGCCTGTGTCCTAATGTTCACTATCACCAATCACAGGGACCTTCACCTTGAACACAACAAGCGTATCCTGTCATTAAAGCGCTCGAGACTGGCTCTCCTTCCTGGTTGTCCTGAAGCTCCAGCATTCTTCACACAGCAGCCAGCCTGAAGGAATCCTGGGAGTCTGCTGTTCAGACTCATACTGTGTGTGGGGTCACCACAGCATCCTGACCATGCCGGGACAGTGATTTCAAACCTCACACTCCACTCATCCTACTGAGATTACACTGGCTTGTGAGATACTGTTTCTAAGTTATAAGAACAACAGTAGGACAGAAAACAGCATTTCTGATTCTCCACTGATATTGCGTGGCTACAAACTGCTTGGGCATTCACTGACTGTGTCCTTAGGCAGGGATGGCTGCCACCTGCTGACTTGAGATGATGCCACACTAGCCTCTGCCATTCCAAAGATACTTAGGTTTCACACTCGGGACACCGGGAAGTTGGCATAGAACACTGAGTGTGTCACAGGTATCCCGTGTACTCTTTAATTCTCTCACGCCATACTTGCATGTAAACTGAATTCGGGCATTTTTGCCCCTCACTCCCTTTCCCCTCTGACTTCTGTGGCTTTTGTTTTTAGGCCTAGGGAGGTCAGAGACCATAAAGTCGTTCCCCAGGCTGAGGGATGGAGGTCTTCCCAGCGCAGCAACAGTGAGCTCCTCAGTGCGCACCATCATTTCACAGCACTCCTCTCTGCCCCTCTTCAGAGCCTTCAGGGGAAATGTGGAGAATGGTCCAGGACACCCTGTGAGGACCGAGTGCCCACAGTTACTCTCCACACCTTGGCCGACCTGGGGCCTCCACCTTAAGTGCAAGTCGCTTCCTTTACGACACAGACCAGGCCTCACAATCTGCAGACGTTTCATGTCCACACACTCTGAATGCATAGATTTGAAAAGTGGACTCAGAACTGCTACTCAAAGGTAATGCTCAAACCCAGCTCTCCTACAGTACGTAGGCTAATTCACAGAGAGACAATTAGCCTTTGACACTGCATTTAATTTAATAAGCCATTTCAGAATTTTAATAGAAGCATTCACAGGCAAGAGAGAGGAATGAACTATTTCTTAAGACCTTATAACTTACAAATTAGCTAATTTTTATTTTTAATGTAAATGTCAAAGAGCAAGGTATCAAAGGGCTGGCAATTTATAGCTAAAAAGACACATGGAATTTTCTGAGTCAAGACATCTGTGTTCTCAGAGATAAGAGAAGCTGCAAGGTTGTTTTCAATAAATGCCAAAAGTCTATGCTTTGTAACAATCTGGGGAAGATGTGCCCCATCACCCTGGTGTCCTGAAGGTAACGTCACAGGAAGGGCACCTGTGGGGTTAAAGGGTGCACACGAAACCAAGCCAGCTGGCCCCTTACTAACAGGGAAAAAATTAAGCAGCCAGCATTAACTGTGGTGCTTCTAAACTATGCATGCATATTATGTAGAGTGCATAAATGTGTGCATATGGAATTCTGAAGTAAGAAGCTTACAGGAAAGGGAAAACTAGGGAGGTTAAAAACCCAGTGTTTGCTAAGTCTCAACAAGGGGAACAGGCCTGGAAGGAGTCTCCGACAGGAGACTAAACTCAGACCATCGCTCACAGACCATCGCTCACAGCGCTTTCTGAAGCTACAGAAGCGTTTGGTAGACACTGGAGGTGGCTAACAAAGTTGCTAGTTAGTTGTCTTTAAAACACTAACTAGTTAGTTGTCTTTAAAACGTCCTAAATACACTCAAAAGAAAAAGGAAAATCATACAGGGAAAGAAAACGAATCCAAATTACTAAAAAGACTGATCAATGTTAATGGACACACGTTAACTCAATCACTCTAATATATTAATAGCATGTTTTTTCTCTTACAAAAGTAGTACATTCCTTTCAAAAAATCTAGGAAGCAAAAGAAAAACTAATTACACATGTCTGCAACTAACAGCCATCGTAAATGTTTAACGTAGTCTTGTGCTAACAATATGTGCGTATCTCATTTCCCTGGGACACTGAGACCATATACGCTGCTCAGCATTAACATTCTGGGAACACTCTGCCACATCATTAAATAGCCTTATGAAACAAGATATTAAATTGACATAAATTACTTGATAGTGTGGAGTATCATAATTTATCGTCCCACTGCCAACTCTTTTCACCTTATAATTGATCTCCTATTCAGTACATTTATACAGAAGCCAGCTGTGACTGTTTAATGGGGGCAAACTCCCGCCTCAGGATTTCTAAGCTCCCACTTGGCTCAGTGCTCAGAAGATGCCCTAGAAGCTGTGGAGCCTGAAGGAGTGGGTACAGTCCCTCCTGCACCCTTCCCCAGGCCTCTCCCCGGGGCTGGAGCAGGACTACGTATTTCAAAGTCTTCAGCACACACAGGGGTTACCTAGTCCATATCTGCGGTGGGGTATGTGCACATGTGTGTACATGCATACAGGTGTCCTCAGAGGTCATCACATCTCCTGGACCACTACAGTGGTTGTGAGCTACCCAGCTTGAGTGCTGAAATCCAAACTTCAGTCCTCTGCAAGAGCACTTAGCAAGTGCTTTTTTTCTTTCTCTGTCTCTGTCTTCCTTTCTTGCTTTTTTCTTTCTCTGGCTCTGGCTCTTTTTTTTTCTTCTTCCTCTTCTCCTTTTTTTTTTTTTAATTTTTTTTAAGAGGCAGATTCTCTATGCAGCCTTGGCTACCTTGGAACTCTCAATGTAGATAAGGTTGACCTAGAACTCACACATATCTGCCTAACTTTGCCTCCTAAGTCCTGGGATTAAAGATGTGTGCCAGTAAACCTGGGCAGTAGCCCATGCTCTTCACCACGGATACTTCTCCAACAAGGCAGGAAGGAGGGGACAAGGGTCTCAGCCCACCTCTGACTTCAGCTGAAGGTTTAAAAGAAGAAGAGCTGAGCTACTGTTTATTAACTGTGGCGAAGGGTGTGCATGTGCTGTGGATGACCTGTGGAGGTCAGTGAACAAATGTTGGTCGTCAGTTCTCTTTGTCTACCAGGTGGATTCCAGGAATTGAACTTGGGTCACTAAGCTTGGTGACATCTTTACCAACGAAGCCATCTCAGCAGCCTGTGATGTTCACATAGGCAGTCTTGGGGGAATTGTGGTCTGAACATTGACAGAGAAATCTCTTGGCCAGTTCCCCCAGAGACGATCCATCGTGATGGGAGGCTAGGGTGAAATAAAGCCCTAGTTTCCACATTGGGGTTCTCTGTCCCTGAGACTTCACTGTTCCCAGGATCCATGGTGACTGCAGTCTGGATAGTAACTTGAGCCTCTCCAGTCCCCTGGGGTCTGGAATAGGAAGTGGTAAAAGCTACATAATGAAGTAAGCTGCTTGTGTCCCAGCCTTGAAGGTGGTAAGTCAGGCTCCTTAAATGACCAACAGGCCTACATGCAGTCAGGTAGTGACTGCATGTAACAGACAGACAGACAGAGAGAAGGCTGAGATACCAGGCTTTCAGCGGTCAGAGACCACGTCCAAGCGAGGAGCCCGGTCTTTTAGCAAAGGCACTTCTGAGTGCCACTGCAGCCTGCACTTGAACCCACTCTAGCCACTTGCTTGGAATATATGGAAAATCATTGCCTCAGCCTCTCAACAGAGATATAAGTCCTGGAGGGAAATGATAGAGGACAGACCACATGCAAACACGATAAGGCCTCCAAAGTAACGGGTTAGATACAGAGGGAGGCCCTGGAGTCCACGCTCTTCTCAATATACCCTCTCTCTGTGCAGGCGTCCCCATCATGGCTACCCTCTCGGTGCTTTTCTCACACAGTGACCTGAGTAGGTGACTCGAATTCTAAAGGGTTTCCTTTCCACAAGTTCTGCTACAGGGGAGTAATCATCACCATAGCAGTGGCGCATAGCCAACAGGTTCGGGCTCATCTGGCCAGGGGGACTCTGAGGTTCCATTCCTCCACTCTAAATTCACAGCCCCCACGTAAATCTCCTGAGAGGTCCTCAATCCACCAGCCACAGGGAGAGACCAGCCTCCCTAAAGCCAGGGTGTTATCTGACCCCAGCCCACACCCCGCTCTTTAAAGGGGGTCACCACCTCCCCATTACTGCTCCACATTTTTACCCTGATCCTCTGAGAAGTAATTTGGGACAATTGTTCCCCTCAAACCACCAAAGACCTGTCTTCCTGTAGAACTGGAATGGCAGGTAGCTGACTAATATTACAAAGGCAGACGACTGTGAGATTTTTATAGTTGGCAACTGAATACAAAAACATGAATAATCTGGAAGCTTGGTGTTCACAGGACAAATTAACCATGGGCCTGCAGAGTGGAAATCTTACCCCCAAGAAGGAATCAAAGAGAAACCCTGGAATCTGAGATCCTGTATTTTACTTTGGGAGCGAAAGTTTAAAATGACTTCACTGAACTTGGGAACGAAAGTTTAAAATCACTTCGCTGAACTTTATGAAGTTGTCTCAAAACCTACTTTCTGATCCAGTACAACAGTGCTGGATTGGAATGCTAGTCATAGGAGGCAGAGGCAGGAGGATCGTAAGTTCAAGGCTAGCCTGGTCTTCCCAGCAAGACCCTAAGACAAAAAAAACACCAATTAATCAACCCCTTTCCCATTTTTATCAACTTGCCTTTAGGACAGAGTCTTTGAGAAGTAGCAAACACAGCAGACTATGCATACACCTCCTGCCAACAGTATTCAAATCCAACCCCAAGCAAGAAGCAAGAAAGCTTATCACAACACGATCTTTACACAGCTCCTCGGTACTTACTGGAATGTGTGACTGGAATTTCACTGGGGTAGGCCTTCAGCCGAGTTTGTTTGGTTACAACCACTAAGCAGCAAAGAAACAAGACATCCTTCCTTAAGTTGTCAACATTGTTTCCTTAGGGTTAACTGTGAAATTTAAATGGCACCTGTTAAAGCCAGCAATTCTGAATCTCTGTAGGGTTTTGTTCTTTTACATTTGACTTACTATTAATACCCATGTGGAAGTACTCCATGTACATCTGTGTCCTGTCTGTAAGTCCATCTCACCAGAACCCAGGTAGGCCAGAGTGAGGGAACGTGACTGTGGGCAGCCCTTGCATTTCCAGAGAAGCTCGGAAGGAATCACTCACACTGACAGGGGCCTGAGCTGCACCCCCAGTGCCCAGGACAATTCTCTATCCAGCTGGGGGGCAGGGAAAGGCCCTCTGTGGTATGCACTGACTGAGACAGTGCATACCAGCACTTGGAAGACAGAGGCAGGAGGATCAGGAGCTCAAGGTCAGCAGCAGTCAGTCTGAGCTACTTGAGACCCTGTCTCAAAATAAGTTACTATTTGAGAACAAAAAGACAAACTGCCAAAAAAGTGTTTCTAGTAGGCCAAATCACTTCATCCCAATTTAGAGAGCGCAAGCTATGTCCCTCCAGGTCCCATGACCTTTTCATATCCACTGGACACACCGGCACCTGAGCCTCAGGCAGAGAAGACTCTGACACAGGACTGCGGGAATCTCTCCGGATTCGGGGTGTTGCGCAGCAGGCCTTTCTTCGGAGTCCAACAATAACAGAAAGAACACTTATGGGGAGGGTACTGTGTAAAAAACCACTTCTCCAAGGGTTGCTAGAATCTGCAATTTCTCTGGCCCCTCCTCCTCAATCCTCCATGAAGACAGGAACTCTGAGAAACTTTACCCTGCTGCCAAGAATCCCCCTTCAACTCATGGTCAGTCACACCACTGGCCAACAAGCCATAGCATCTCAGTGTCCCCCTGGCTCTGCTGATGCTTGCCCTGACGGCACCAGCAGAAGGGAGTCCAGTTAATGAACGGCAACTTATGAGACACTTGTGGATCAGTGTGGGTGCCTGTCTGCCAGTAGTCAGTCAACACATGGCCTTTGGGTTTAATCAGACACCCAGAGCCCCCAGGTCAGTGTTCTTGCTTTCACACAGGGGTATATTTTACGTAAGATAGCGACAGTACCCTCAGGTTCCACAACCACCATTAGGTTCCAGGCCACTCTTTTGTTCACTACAAACAAAGAGATATGAAAAAATCAACAACTGGAGCAGAGAAAAGGCTCAGATGGCAAAGTGATAGCTCACCTCACAAACACATGGCCCTGAGTTCAGATCCTATCATAAAACCCAGAACCCACCACAGAAAGACAAGGTCCTGAGTTCAGATCCTACCATAAAACCCAGAACCCACCACAGAAAGACAAGGTCCTGAGTTCAGATCCTACCATAAAACCCAGAACCCACCACAAAAAGCATAGCATGGTAATCTATCTTGAGAGCAAGGAAAGCAGACAGGCAAACCCCTGAACTCATGGCCAGTCAGTGTAGATAATCCGGGCTTCAATATGACAGTAAGAGATCACGTCTCAAGAGCAGTTGGCAATACCTGAAGAGCCACTCCCAAGACTGACATCTGTCCCCGCACACAGGAGCACATGCACACAAGGGCGTGAACGCACTCGGACACATACATTCCAAACTTCTGCAGCAGGAACAGAATACAGGCCCTGCAGCTGCTTAGCCACAGCCACTGCCCCAAGTCAGATGGAAGGCTCAGGGAAGCTCTCTGCTCAGTCCACAGCCTGAGCAGCTGCTCTCTGACCCTGGGGAGGTCGCAGGTCCCCCCAGCTCAACTCCTAGACAAAGAAGCAAGCTCAGCGACACAGTGGCCACACCTGAGCAGACAGCAGCAGGGAAGGGTGGAGAAGGAGCTTGGCCTGGGTGTGGCCTCCGTGGTCCCCGCCCTGTGGAGGCCTCTAGTAGAGAGGAGTGTGGTGGGCACAGTGAATCCCCTGCCAGCCAAGGCTCATCTCAAAAGGGGAAAAGGGATAGCTCACCCTGCAGACCAAAAGGCCAGGATGCCCTCCATTCTATGAAACGGTCTCCAATGTCGTTTCACCCAGGGTCCTGCCCCCTCTAATCAGCTAAACTGTCCAGCGCAAGCCACAAGATTCATTCAAGAACATAAAGGTCTCTACCTTCAGAGAAAAGGACAACTGTAGCTCCCAGGGGACACAATCGGCGCAGTACAGACAGCGCAGTACAGACAGCACAATACAGACAGCGCTGCTGCCCCGCTGAGGACGTAGCTCAGTTGGTAGAGCACTTGCAGGGAGCGTTGTGAGGCCCTGGGTCTGAGCCCCAGAACTGCACAAAACCAGATGTGGGAGAGCACACTGGAAATCCTAGCACCCAGGAGCAGGAAGCAGGAAGATTAGAAGCTGGAGACCAGCGTATACTGAGACTACTTCAAATTACAAACAAAAAAAATAAGTTGCCTTCGTGGACGGCTCTGCACATCCTTAGGATACACGGGGAAACTAAGGCAGGCCCAGGAACGCTGACCACATTACTACCAGCCCCTGGACTGACCCAGCCCTCAAGCAACCACAGACTGCCCCACAAGCTCCAAAGTGGCCACTAGTGTGAGCCTGGGCCGACCCCTGGAAAGGGCACTGTAGGGCGCTAGCAGCCAGTGGGCCACTGAAGTCCTCCCCTGCGGATGGGACAGAGACCAAATGCCCATGGGGATTTCTGAATGCATGGACCCCAGCGCCCCTGAGTAAGCTGTCACTCTTACACCAGTCCTGGACTGTCCATCCCTTAACCTTCTGTTCTGTGTCTGGATTGTAAACGGGAGCCAGGTCTTTCATTACATCCTCAACCATGTCTCCGGCTGCACCACTTTCCAAGAGTCTGCCCTCACTCACATTCGCACTGAGCTTACCCTCCTCTGCTCCACATGGAACCAACTGCATTCTGCAGCACAAGGCAGCAATGCCTTCAACAGCAAAGACTTAAAAACCGACCCGGAGCACAGTTAGAACGTCCGCTCTTCCCACAACGGAAGAATCCCAACGGCAACACCAAGACGCCTTCTACCACCAAGGGCTGAGACTGCGGACCTGAGCCTGGCTCAGAGGAGCCCACGGCAAATCCCAGCTCCTGGGTATGGACAGACTCCTCCCGGTAATGCTGCATGGTGAACAACTGCCCCCATTCATGGGTAAACTGAGGCTCTGGTGAGAAAGCCTTGGACAGCACAGCCACGGGCACACGCATGCTACAGTGTAGGATTAAAGTCAGCAACCGGAACCCAGGATGAGCCACTGCACTGGCTTTGCTTTCCCAACAACATGTGATGTCTCAGGAGTCACCTGCTATGGAGGCAGACTTCAGGGAAGCCTTATTCATGAGCGTCAGCATCAGACAAGGAGTCGGGAAGCCTGGTGTCAACTCCACAGACCTAGACATAAGCCAGGGAGGGCAGTAACAACAGTTCCCAGCTTCCCCTGCGGTCAGTAAGGTCATCAGAAGAATGAGGACGAAGTGAGAGGGACCCTTAGTCGCCCGCCCACCTCTCGGACGTCAGACATTCCTTTCTTCTCAACAAGTCTGAGTGTGGACCACAGTGAGATGGGGATGAAGCCTTCTGAAGGAGGAAGAACACGGGAGGAGCCTAGGTTCAGGTAGCATCACATCACACAGACCTCAGGCTGTGCATCCCAACAGGATGGCTGTCAGGCTCTAGACTTGAGTGGGCCTCCACCAGACAGAGTACCGACCAGAGCCGACCTGACTCTGTGCCAGAGTCTCACATTGACAACAAACGTGAAGCCACCAGGAACTGCAAACATGGAGTAGAAGCTGTAACTGCTCAGAGCTGGAGAGGCTGGAGAGGCCTGGGCACCTGAGGCTTCGGCCACTGAGTCAAAGGTGCAGCTCTCAGGTCTGAAAGCTACTTTTAATTCCTCCGGGATTTTACTGCATTAGCCAGTATCACCTCAGCACAGCAGATCTGAAATCTGGTCTTCCCGGTTTAGGTGGTTTGTGTCCTCCAGAGATGACATCATCAAACTGAATTCAAGGAGTTGGAGCAACTGTTGTGTTTGAACTAAAAATGAGTCCTCAGCTTTACAAGGACACACCCATGTCTTCTTTTGCCTCAAGTTTTCCAAATAGCACACCCAGCTGAACAGCTGAGCTCTACTGACCCATCTTCAGAGGCAAAGCAGTTGAGCCAGTGCCAGGAGCCCCTGCCAGCCCTGTGCAGATGCCAATACTCAGAGGCCAGACTCACCTGAGTCTCAGAGTACACAGGGGTAAAGCACCAGGCGGGCGGACGCCTGAACAAGGCAGGAAGCCACTTATAAATGTGATGAAGGGACCAGGTGATAGAAAGCTGCCCCTGAAATCACAGGCCACTGAAAGCGATCCCTGAGCCCACAGGGAGAGCAAAGCAAGTGTAGAGAGTGATATACTCAAATGCAGATCTAAAGTAAATATAGTAATATTTCTACGCGTAGCTGAGAGTGTGAACCTTGTAACTGAGTTGCTATTTATATCTTCTCAAGAACATGCAACACTTCACAGTAGAAAACTAGAAACTGGGGTGGGGGTGGTGCTGGCTGTCCAGGAAGGGACAGGAGAGAAGTTCTGGGCAGTCAGTACATTTCACGCCCTGACTGAAGCATAGGTCACAAAGGATTACATGCACGTCAAAACTCATGGGATGAACAACACAATTAAGATGTCTGCATTTCGTTCTAGAAATTTCACCTCAGGTGACAGGAAGTGCTCAGTCATGAAAAGCAAGGATTCCGCACTTACGGTTTATGTGGAAATACAGTTTTTAAAACAGACAGCGCTGGCATGATGGTGCATGCTTGTAACCTTAGCATGCATGAGGCTAAACTAGGAAGGCTGTCATGAGTTCAAGGTCCATCTAAGTCGTGAGCACCATACATGGAAAGGCCCCGAATCCCAGCCATTTTCCAAAGCTCAGCTCTGGGCTCACTGTCTCCCACTGCTCTCTAAGCACCCACAATGCAGGGACTCTAATCCGAAACAGATAGGGAAATGCCACTGAGACAGAGCGTAAGGATGTCTATGAGGTCTAAAACTGCATGACCTGACTGTTGGGGGTTGGAGCAAGAGGCTGGAGTAAAGGGTTCTGCCCTCGGAGGTCTGAAACGCTAGAGGTTCCCAGGCTTCTTGGCAATCCATCAATGGCTCTATCAAGCAAACCTGTAGCCTGTAACCCCTCACCCCCATCATTATTAAAACTGTCTGTAAGAGCTGGAGGGAGGGGGAGGGGGGACGGCTCACAGGGTAAAGTGCCTACTGTGCAGACATGAGGACCTGAGTCAGATCTCTAGAACCCACATAAAAAGCGGAGCAAGGTTTGTGATCCCAGCCCTGGAGAATGGAGAGACAAGAACCCCTGAGTCTCTCTGGCCAGACAGCATAGCTGAAAATAACATAGAAGGACACCGACTGTGACATCAGAGGTTGACCTCTGGCCTTCACATGCACACGTGCACCCACACACAGCACGAAGCTCTAGTTCTCTTCTGTAAGACACTCCAAATAGCTGCGGCTCCTTCACGATTTTTTTTTCTTATTTTTTTCTAGCTTTACATTTCCCAGAAAGGATGGTTAGATTTGGTTTTTAGCTGAGGCTGGCAGAGACCAGAGATTGCAAGGAAAACTGGTCTGAGGGCTGCTGCAGGAAGGTGGAGCCTCCGTGTGCCCCACCCCCTCCTCACCCTGACACACACACACACACACACACACACACACACACACACACACACACACACACACGCATACCGTGGCCTAAGCTTTGCCTCCATGACGAAGTCAGTACAAGGTGAGCCCAGCCTCTCCCCACCTGCCAGCCTCAGTGTTCCCTCACTGACTCAACATCCCCTGTGCCCCAGGCTTATTCTAGAAAGAACCAGGAGCTGCGGTGCCAAGCTAAAAGGATGGATTTAGAAAGCGCCACCGAGCCAGACGCACAACAGCCACCAGACATCGCCCGGATTTAACTGCCCTAAAATTAGTTGCAAAGCAGTTACGGGGACTGAGTGATTGCGTCAGAGCCCCTGGCTGGCCAGCTGCCAGCATGAAACACACCCACCGCTTTCTCGAGCAGGGAAACAATATTTTGGCACACAGCCAGTTTCAGAGCCTGTCAAATGCAAGCTTCGCTGTTAACGTTTTCTAATTCAGTGACAAGGTGGACAGAGTCTATCCGGGCTGCATCTGTGAGGGTGTTATTTTCTTTGTTGAAAGCATTTATTCTTCGGGTGAGTAGAGAACTGTGGATGAATCCTTTTAAATATTTAAATGCCTGGAATTTATTTAGGGCTTCACATTCAGCTGGCTTCAACAAAGATTATGCAAATGTAGCAAAGGAGAAATGAGAAACAAGACCGTCCCCCTTACAGTTCTGTTAATCTTGGCAGAGATTTTTTCAGAGCTGAAGAAATGGCCTCTGAAGGACCAGCAACTCCCAGGCTGGGCTGCTATGACACCAGCACCCCAGCATCCCTGATTGAGAAACGCAGCTCAGCAGCTCAACGCTAGCCCTTGGCACCCCACTCTCAGGGACAGTAGCTAGCTGCCTCCACCACTCTCCTATGCCCCCACCTTCCTTCAGCCCTCCCTCTCTTCTTCCTTCTCTTCAATTCATCTCTCCTCCCATGACACAATGAGAAGCTGCCTTGACGTAAGGCAGCTACAGTGTTCAGGACAAGACAGAGCACCACAGTTGGACCCAAGGGACCCAGGTTTGAAACATTAAAAATGCACAAGATCCAGGAAGAGCACACTTTTCATTAAACCACTGCGTTTTTAATAGGAAACAAATCCCACTGGCCTTGAGGAATTCCCAGGGAGGAGCTGAAGACGCAGCTCAGTTGTTAACGAGACTGTCACGTAAGCATGAGACCTGAGTTGAGCCCTGTCACCCCCGCACACATAAAGTAAACCTTCCTAGTGCGGTGTGCTTGTGATCCCAGAGTAGGGCTTGTGGTGACAGGTTAAGTCCCTGGAGACCTCTGGTACTTGGGGAAGGCTGTCCTCTGGCCTCCTCAGGCATACGCGCGCGCGCGCGCGCGCACACACACACACACACACACACACACACACGCACGCATGCATGCACTGAGGAAGAGCAGGAAGGCTCGCACAAAGCTGTCTGGAATTGGCCTTGGTTCTGGCCCAGCACTTCATTTCTTTATGTCAAGCACAGCAGTCTCTTTCATTCCTACTCATCAGAACTTTCAAAACAGAAGTCAGACCTGTGATTCACAGAGAAGGCCTTAGAATGGACCGTAAATAAGACCTGGTAGTCAACTGGATGCCCCTACTATTTAGCTGCCACAGCTGACCCTTCAGGCCCCTCTGCTCTTTGGGTATGAACAGAAGACTGCTGTGAGGTTATAACTGCAGCTGAAGGCAGGGGATGTGGCTCCTGGGTGCAGTGCTCGCCTCACGTGCAGGAAGCCCTGGGCTCCAGCTGCACTGCACTGCACTGCGTAGACCTGGCATAGCGGAGCATGTCTGTAACCCCAGCATTCAGGAGGTGGCGGCAGGAGGATTGGAGGTTGAAGGCTGCAGGAGTTCGAGATCGACCTGGACTATATGAGGCTGCATCTCAAATAAAAGCAAACGCTGGAGTTACGCAGTGCATTACACAGTGCTTCTCATACCTAAGTCATTAGTGATATTCCAATGGCCTCTGCTTGTCTTCAATGAAAGACAGTAAGCCAGGGGGTGTGGCCTGTAACCTGCAGACCAAAGTCTCACACATCACCATTCCTAGAAGGAGCTTTAAGGGTTGATCAGGCAAGGACAACAGAGTGCTAGAAATTCAGAATTCATTTCCCTCAGGAATCTGTATCAAGAAGCCCAAGCCAAGGTTTCCAAGAGAACTTGGCCTTCCCCTCAGCCTCACAGGGCTGGGCCCAGCCTGGGAGACCAAACTGATACTGGGAAAGGGAAAGGCAGCCCCGCAGCCCAGCAGCTCAAAGGAGGTAGCATCAGCAGTCTCCCAGGTGGGGCAGAGCCCTGCTAACCCTCTTCAGGAACTCCTGCCTCCTGCAGCTGCAGTCAGCCACACCTACAAAGCTCAGTGGCAGCCACTTCCTGTGAACCTGGGAAAGAAAGGCTGCTCAGGGTGACTCACAACAGAATCCATAACTTACTTCAACAAAAATCAAACCCACAGCTACAATCATTTAACCACAATGGTCAGGAACACTCTTGTGGCACAGACTTCTGAAGTCCAGGGAGCACAGCAGGGAGGTCCCTGCCACAGGATAAAGATGCTCTAGGGAGGAGACAGAGGAGGCGAGTGCCTGTAAATGGCCAGCAGCCCCTCAGGAGAGCTGCAGGCTGGAGCTGCACCCTGCTGAGGAAGAGAAGGGCCTTCTTAGGGGAAGCACAGCAGTTAGCTAGACCCACCTTTCTGTGGCTGCCATGCTGCTACCTGTACTTGTTCCTATGACCAAATACCCGATAAGAAACAACTTAGGGAGGATGCTCTGACCCAGTTTGAGGCTACAGTCCATCATGGTGGTGGGAACACGCAATGGCTTGCTTGCATGTCTGTGGGCTCAGGAAACAGGAGCTCAGGCTGGTACTGATGGCCAACTGTTAACTGTGGAAAATGAGGGCAGTTGGGCATGTAAAACCTTACACACACCCGGTGATCTGCTGTGCAGGTTGCCACAGACTTCCGAGAGGATGGAAGGCCCTGCCCATGTCAGCAGCACACTGCTGCCTTCTCCGTGCTCTGTGGCATGTTTTCAGTTTGGTACTGTGGAACTGTGGATTCAAGAGGTTTGGAATAGCTTATTACCATGGTTAGAGCCATAAGGCCAGGTCCCAGTAACCTACTTCAGGCCCCATTTCTTAAAGGTTCTCAAAGCATCTGGGGGCCAAGTAATCAAACAAGAGCCTATGGGGACACTTTACATAACAGGGAAACACGGCACCTCCTTGATGAGCTAGGGACAGTGTGTGCCACCATCCAGTCCCTTCCTGTCACACAGAATTCAACTGTGAGGCTGCACTCACTCTTCACATGCTTCTGACGAATATCTGCATGGACAGGTGACATGTCACATCCCTCTGAATTCTGTGCAGGAGGCAGGAGGCAGGTGTGATGGTGTGAGGCTTTCTCTGCAGCCAAAATAAACCTGAGCCCCTCACCCACACCAACACCCAACCAAGGCATCTACAAGTAGTTCCAGGGACCAAGAGAAAGGCCACCAGGAAAGACAACAGATACACACAGATACAATGGATAAACACAGAGCCCATCGAGAGTGGAGTAGCCTGGGCTCCTGGAAACCCCGTTTCCACCAGCAGAGCATTCCACAGGGGAGGATGAGGAGCTGTGGTGTAGGAGAAAACACTTCTATCACCTCAAGAACATCTTTCTTAAAGTTCACACTTTTGCTCGTATTTTATGATGGCCATGGCATCTTGGCATGAGAAAGCACATAAGCAGATCTAAGACACAGTGCGCGCAAGTGTGCATACACTTTATTTTAGGTTTTGAGGCAGAGTCTTACTATGTAGCCCTGGATGGCCTGAAATGTGTCGTGTAGACTAGGCCGGCCATGAACTCGCAGAAATTCACCAGTTCCTGCCTCTCTTGGTGCTGAGGTTAAAGGCAAGACCCAGGATGCCCAGCAACATGTATGTATACATACAGACACATGTATTCATACATATGTATGCACATACATAGGCATTCAGAGAGATGTACAGTGGAAAGAGCCTGCAGATCCTTCTATAAAACAGCCATTGTTCATTGGATTAAGGCATTAAACACTTGAAACAGTAGTATTTCACCAGATGAATGCCCAAAACTGTAATTCCTAAAACCCCTTGTTAGACCGTTCAACTCAAAAAGGACACAGTCCAGCTACTCCGGAACCACACGAACCCCATGGTTCCACAGGAATCAGATTTAAAACACACCCCGGAGCACAGAGAAGGCAGAACTGTGCTGGTGACACGGGCATCAGACACTGCACACCTCCCGGTCTGTGAAAACATGCACAACAGGTATGCACAAGGTTTTACACGCCCAAGAGCCCACGTGCATAAGGGCGCTGTGCCCATGTTCCGTGGGAACAACTTCAAACACGAGCTCTTTGCTCTGGTCCTCAGTGTAGGTGTGGTTACTGTGCTGCCGCTTCCCTGTGATGCCAGCCCTGAGGCACCAGGGTGAAATCCAGGCTGGCCTAAGGAGACACTGGCTCCAAAGCACCCCACAGCAAAGGTGCAACTGGACACACAGTGTCCACCTGTCTGCACTCACTCACCTAACTGGCAAGGGCCTTATTTGGGTGAGTCTGTGAGGTCAATCCCAGGGCATTAGCTGGGTAGGGAAGACCTGCCGTGGGCATGGGTGGCGGCATCCCACAGACTAGGGCCAGGACAGAATACGAGGGAAACAGGAGAAGACTGTTCCACATTGGGCCCCCTCCTCTCTTTGCTTCCTGCCTGCTATGATGTGAGCTGCTAGGTCATGCCTCCTGCCACGGCAGCTGATGCCTCAGAAACCACAGCCTTAGCCATGGAAAGCTAACTAACCCCCCTACCTAGGACTTCTGACTTCACCACAAATAAGAGGAGGTGGCACACGCCAAGTGGGAAACATGTGGACAGGGTTCCAGATGCCCGTATGACTGAAGGAGGACAGCACACAAGGAAGGGGTGAGAGCTGTAATGATTAGTGCTCTCAGTGAGATCTAGACTCTTGTCACCCAAGAGACAAGCCCCTGGGCACGCCTGAGTTTCTAGCTTGGTGTTAACGAAGTGGGTCTTCACACTCACCCTAAATGTGAGCAGTGCTATCCCGTGGCTGGGATTTCCACACTACATAAAAAGAAAGCAGGCTGAATGCCAGCCTGCTCTCTTTCTGACTAAATACAATGTGACCAGTGGCCTCACACCCCTGCTAAGCCTTTCCACCATGCTCACTGTGAACCCAAATAACGCCCCCCCCCCTTCTCAAGCGGCTTTCATTACAGCAACAATCAATGTAACTGGCTGTGCACCAGACCGGGGAAACACGGGCTCTTCCCTAACTGCAAGGGACACAGGACCATGTGAATCTGAGGGCAAGAGCAAGGGTCCCACACTTTCTGTTGAGTCCTTAGAAAGCCACAGGTCCCCTAACACGTCAGAGCCAGTCAGTCATTAAGTATACATTTCCTAATCACTAACTACATGCAAAGCAGGTCTAACTAGGGACACACTAAAGCACAGACTCACTTCTGACTTAGAAAAACTCAGTCAGCAGAACTTGTAAAGCAAGTTAGGTGCCGTCTTTCATAATAACCCATGAGAAGGGGAAAGAAACTCAGCCAGTTCCAAAAATCAAGCACTTAGCATGTACTAGTGCTTGGCTATAAGATCTTGATCCCTCGGACCCCCCAAATGGGAGCCCCTCTGGCTAAGAATCACACTGGGTGCCCACGGAATTTATCAATCCCACCAAGGGTGCAGGAAGCAGTATAGAGGGTCAGCTATGGTGCATTCAGCATTTTCTTTCCTTAAATGTTTATTTAGAGGAGGGGAGGTGTGCATGCATGTCCCATTCGTGAAGCAGAGAATGCCTTTGAGGAGTTAGCTCTTTCCTTCCACCACGTGGGTCCGGGGTTCAAACTCAGGAGTCAGACTTGGTGGCCAGTGTGTTTACCCAGCCCAGCCTGAGGCGGCACTCCTTTAAGGTGTTAACAGAACCAATTCCGAAACAGAGGAACTAATAACAGTGACTGTTGCAGGTTCTGGACTAAGGGACTCTCACCAAGACAGCAGCAGGCCAGCCACAGACAGAGAAAGCAAGCAGGACAAGGCCCTCGGAGCACCCTGTTCCTCCTCTGTGTGCTCAATGTCAGCCAGGAACTCTGCTCACGGGGCCCCACTTTGACAGCTTTGAGGCAGGGATGAATGGCTCTCTAGAGCTCTGGTTCACAACCTGTGGGTTGTGACCCCTTTGGAGTCACATATCAGATATTTTTGATTCCTAACAGTAGCAAAATTACAGTTATGAAGTAGCCACAAAAATAACTTTGCAGTTGGGCATTAGCACACCACGAGGAACTGTATTAAAGGGTGTCAGAGAAGGCTGAGAGCCACTGCTCTAGAGAATTTGTTCTGAAGGCATTGTAAAGTTACAATGACAAGGTAGCATAGGCTATAAGTGTGTTCTATATATTCTATAGAAACTTCCTTATGTCAGGCCTGGTGGTGCAGCTACTCAAAAAGCTGAGGTAAGACTAGCCTAGGCTAGTAAAGGAGTTTAAGGTCAGCCTGGGCAACTTAGTCTGAAAATAAAACCAGAAAAAAGCAGGTCAGGTATATGGCTCACTGGTAGAACACCTGTCTAGCATGTATAAAACCAGAGTTCAAGTCTCAAGCATTGCAAATAAAAATTAAAACCTTTTGAGTGCTGAACCCATCAAAAAATAGTGTTCGATCCCTACTTCCACAGGCCCAGCTGAGTGACTACAGGAAGTCCCCCTTTGGAAGTTGTCCAGAGACTATCAGGAATGAGCTCAGTTAACTTGCTTTGTTGGGCTAAGGCCACAGGTTCAGTTCTCAGTGCAGTCAGAAACCATGTGGTAGGATCTAGGCACCAGAGAACCTTGGGGAAAGCAGGCTGTGCTCGCTAAACCTTCTGCCCAGTGACAGCCTCATTGTCCTGTGAAATAAAGGAAAAGGTGTGTGGGGGTGGTCAGATGAGATGTGAGGTCACTTTGCTAAATGTTCTCTCCAGCTAATCTCTGTCTCTCACACACACACACACTCACATACATAATCACATGTACACACACATACTCTCACACACATGTACACACACCCTCACACACATGCACACATACTTACATACACACTCACATGCACACATTCACACACATGTACACACATATACATACTCTCACACACATGCACACACACCCCTCACACACACATACATACACACTCATACGCATGTACATGCGCACACACATCTTTTCTCCTATTATTTTCTTCTTCTCTTTTGTTGTTTGGAGATGGGGCCCCAACTCTGTAGTCCAGACTACCCTCAGACTTCCAGCAATCCTCGTGTCTCAGCCTCCTTAGTGCTAGGATCACGAGTAAGGGCTACCACATCCAGTTCTATGTTATCTTGATTAAATGCACGATAATAGTTAATAAGTAATATTTAAATAATATGGTTAGGGTAGCAAAGTCAAATTCATAAATCTAACCTCCTTAAAAGTCTGCTTTTGGGGCTGGGGATTTAGCTCAGTGGTAGGCGCTTACCTAGGAAGCGCAAGGCCCTGGGTTGGGTCCCCAGCTCGAAAAAAAAAAAAAAAAAAAAAAAAAAAAAAAAAAAGTCTGCTTTTATGTTGATTTTTTTGTGAGCCAGGGTCCCATGGAGCCCAGGCTACTCGCTGAGGATGGCTTTGAACTTTTGGTCTTACTGCCTCTGCTCCCCAGTGCTAGGATCATCAGAGTACACCACCACATACGACTTGGTTCTGTTTTCTAAATTTTGCAGATGAATGATACAGTGGTACACATGAAGGTATTCATGCTTTGCTGAAGTCCTTTCTGGAACAGAGATGCTGGCGTGACAATTATACTCGGCTCACAGCCTGACTTGCTGTCCATTACTCAGTTTCTGCCCAACACTGCACAGGAACCAGGTCTCAGGAGCAGCTTACACCACAGTGGCTCTGGCAGGAGAACAGCTGCAGATCTGAGCTGCAGAGCCCAGCCACTGTTGTCGCTCTGTACTCAGGGTCAGAGACCAGCAAACCAATTTACCCCTGAAGTTGGGAGACATTTGAATTCCAGATGCATGGTTACCACCCCTTTAAAAAGGTCATAGCTAAATGCGATTGACAGAGAAAAGCAATTCCTGAGTCACCGATTTCAAAGGTAAACCTAGCAACTATAAATCCATATAAGGAGGTTCACGATACACAAACTTACAATACACGGAATCTAGCAGAACTCGTAATCACGGGAAGTATAAACCATTCTGGCCAGAGAGACATTTTTATTGCTCTAATACATGTATTTTAAACAATACAGAAACAAAAGGGACTGGTAAGATGGCTCAGTAGGTAAAGGCACTGGCTGCCAACCCTGAGTTCAGTCCCAGGAGCCCTCATGATGAAAGGAGAGAATTGACTTCTATAAGTTGCCCTCTGACCTACACATATACCATGCCATGCACACAGACAGACAGACAGACAGACACACACACACACACACACACACACACACACACACTAAATAATAAAAAATGAAATAAAAAAAGAGAGAAAGAAACTGATAGTTTGGGAGTCAAAAGGAAATGTGCTCTATACTTTATCCAAACTCACCTGCAAACTAGAGAATGACTCCTCCTCAAGGTTCTCACCCCTTCTCCTCACCCATAAAGGAAATGCCTATGTACACACAGGAAGAGAATCTAGGCCTCAGGTCTTTGTATTCTGCAAGGCTTGACTTCACATTTCATTCAAGTAAACAATCATAGTCCAAGTTTTCTTAAAATTCATTGTGTCTTTGTAAAGACACATATCTGAAACTCCCTCCACGAAGAGATCAGAAGTTTAAAGAATCAATTCGAGGTTTCCTAAAGCTGGAGTTAACAAGTACTGCTGGGGCAAAGGGTGAGGGCAGACCCATGTAAACAGAAGCACAGTTGTGAGGTCTGTGCACAGCATGGGCGAGCCAGTTTCAATTACCAGATAATAACGATTTGTACTAACACCTCCTCAATTTCAGAAATAGATCTAAGTGTCTAACCAACTGTCCCTTTTCTGTCAGGTGAAGAGGATTCCCCAAGCTCTGAAAAGGTGACTAAGCTCAGGTATCAAAGAGCCCAGGCAAAATCAGATTGGGGGAGGGAGATTGCACCTTCCAAATGTATATTCCATACTAAGATGATAATTCCACTAGTGAGGCTAAAAGTTGGAGTTACAGAGCACTAAAGCAAATGCTCTTGACAAAAGCCTAATGTTTTACAATAACAAAATCATGTTCTAAAAAATACATACTCAAGCCAGACAGTGCAATTCTCAGCCCAACTCTCAGCCTGCACTCCCAGGCAGAAGCTCCACCCCCACATCCTAACTGGATACTGTGTCACACTCTCTCCATCCTCCAGAGCAAATGTCTACCGGGCTTCTTATGCAAGTTCACCTCACCCCATCTATAGGTAGCACGTGGGTACTGAGGAAAAGTCTTCGCAGTTTCCTTACATTTCCCAGACATCTACCCAGTTGGGGCTTTTTCCCCTTCAGCTTTTTATGAATACACTTTAATTTAGAACATACAAATTTAACATGTCATATTTTAAGCCAGGCAAGCCACAAGAAATAACTATAAAGGCCAATTCCAATTTCTTTAGCTAATAAGTCTGCCTACCAGGGCAAGACTCGGGCTAGCTGTGAGGTTAACTTGTACAGCAAAAGTACTGAATAAGAACCGGGGCGTGGCAGAGCACACCTGTCATCCAAGCCACTCATGAGGCAGGGAGGACCACAAGTTCAAAGCCTGTTTGAGCTACCCTGTGAGGTCAGCCTCGGCAGCTTAGTGAGACTTCTTTCAAAATAATAAAAAGTGGCTGACTGTTTTGAAATAACAATAAACGAGGCTGGGAATGTAGCTTAGTGGTAGGGTGCTTGTCTACCAAACACCCAAGCCTCTAGGTTTACGTCCCAGACCCGACCCCCTCCAAAAAACAAAAAAACAAACAAACAAAAAAAAAACCAACAAAAAACAAAAAAACAAAACAAACAAACAAAAAAATGTACTTAACCCAGAACATAAAACCTGCTGGGGCCACTGGATCAGTTAACTAGAGGCGCTAGTTTGATGACTAGACTGTACTAGTCATTAAAGAGCAGTGCTGGGAAAAGACGAACCAGCTCTCACCAGGGGAGAAGGAAATGCAGAGGTCTGTGACACAATCTTCAGTATGACTCAGGCAGACGCACAGGGCTACAGATCTTTCCTCAAACGCCGCTGGTCAACCCTTAGGCATGAACAGCCCTGCACAAGCCCAAAATTGAAGATAGACTGTTCCCCTCACCCCTCACCCCTCACCCCCCCACACCCATATTAGATCCCATCTCTGCCTGTTCCGGAAACCTCTAAACTAACCCCAGTCAGCGATTAACAGCCCGCAGAAATCCATGCGACCTGTAATCACCAAACCCACCGAGAACTCGACATCCTCCAAAGAAGTCAACGCGCGATGCAGAGCGGAGTAAAATGCAGCTCGCTCACGTTCATCTTTAGAGACCAAAGCCCACTTTCCATATTCGGGAAAAATTAAAAAAAAAAAAAAAAAACCAGTTTAAGCCTTACAGGGTTGAGTAGTATGTCTCAAACAGTGCAGCAGTTTGGGATAGTTTCTTCCTTTCGTTCCAATTTGTTAAGACGTTAAATAAATAAATAAATATAAATCCCAGCCTAGGCTGCAGACGCAGGAAACTCAGTCGGGCAGCGGATTAAATGCCCGTCATAAGAAAGCCATCTAGTGTTAAAGTTTAGAAGTGAAACCGCAGACAAAAGGAACATTTCTGGGACTATTTTGAAGTTACTGGGAAAACCAATGAGAATAACCAAGACGCCCCGTTTTCTGCGGGTGACTTGGGTTTCGGGGTGTTTTTCACTCTGCCCTTTCCCACATCGCTGCTTGGCCTTCTTTCTTAGAGCCAGCCACCCTTGCGCAGACCGAGTCAACTCTGAGCAGGATCCAAAGCGCCTAAGACCTGTTTTGAACAAAATCAGGTATCGCCGAGCCCCAATTCCTGAGGGCGCACTTGCTGTCCGTTCGCCCGCTCTGACGTTGGCCGGGGCTGAATTAATGTAGCCGAAGCCGGTTAATGACGACAAACGTCTCCCCGAGGGGTGACGCCAAGTTGTCCTCGGCTCTCGCTCTCGGGGAGACGAGCCGAAATTGATTCCTCGGGATACTGCGACCAGGCTCAAATGAACGTGCCGGCGCTGCCGGTCGCTCCCGGACCGCGGTCCTCACCCGCGGAGACGCGAGCCCGCGCGTACAAAGGAGCGGGAGCCCCGGGGGAGCGGCCCGCAAGTTGCGCGCAGCCCGGCAGGTCCGGTCCCCGCGCCCTGCGCACCGCGCCATCGGACGCACCCCGCACCCCTCCCCCGGGCACGCACCTCGGAGCGGCGGTCCTCTGGGCCCCGCCAGGGCCGGCGCGCAGAAGCCAGGGCCTCGCCGCCCGCCGCCGTCCCGCGCTACCCATGGGCGCGCTCCCCGCGCGGCCGCTGCGCCCGCGGCTCGAGCTGTCGCCAGGCGCCGCGCTGCGTCCTCGGCCGCCCGGCTCCGTCTGCAGCCGGCTCCCGCCGCCGCCGCCCGCCCCGGCACCGCCCCCACGCGCTCCGCCCCCGCCCATTGGCCGGTGCCCCGACAGGCCCCACCCCGAGCGCGCCGCCCCCTTTCATTGGCCGGTGCCCGGACGTCCCCGCCCCTAGAGCTCCGCCCACGCCCATTGGCCAGTCGGACAAGCCCCGCCCCCGGCGCTCCGCCCACGCCCACTGGCGCGCCTCCTGGCCAGACTCGCCCCTCGCCGTCGGGCGCGCGCGAGCGTCCTTGGGGGAGCGGTTCTCCCGGTCGCAGTGAGCGCGAGCCCTGAGCTTACAGGGGCAGGCGACCGACTTCGGAGTGCTCTCAACCCGGGGCTCCCTCGGAGCGACTGATGCTCTTCGGGTGTGGACTCTCAGCCCTACAATGCTTGCACCATATCCGGACCCCTGAGAGTCGCCAAGCCTGGTGAAGCCTGGGGGACGCGCTTGACGCAAAAGTGCAAGCCACAGTTGCGCGGGCCGGGGAACCTGTGCCCGGAGCCAGTCCACGCCTGCTCTCGGTGTTCCCTGTATATCCCCGCCGGGAGCCTCACCTGCGGCCCGCTGCAGAAGACCTGCGATGGACTCTGTTCTGACCTGCACCGGCACAGGCGGGAGGAGCAGTAAATAAGGCCAGAGCCAGTGGCAGGATTTTCCGAGCCGGCTTCACCTTGCGTCCCCAGAGTCCTGATCCGGTTTGTTTGGGACTTTGAACTCCTCCCTGGAAGAGATAAATGTTAATAATGTTATCTCTCCTTCCCCTTCGCAGTGCTTCCTACTACGCGCACACACCCTGGTGAAGTTTAAACAGTGGGCCCCCACCCAAGCGGTATTTCTCCGGGTGCACATTGTCCAATCTCTTATGTATCATTTTATAATACCGGAACCACGCGTAGGAATGGGCCTGGTAAAACATGCCGGCAACCCGGATATGACATTACTAAGCTCCTGAGATTTCCAGGTTTTGAGGTCTTTCTGGATGGTCTCCCTATACCTAGTGTTTGCGAAATTGTGTATGCATTCCACAAACACGGGATAAACGACCCGTGCTGCTTGTGCTTCCTGGGAAGCCCTTTTATCAGCCCCTGCTCTGTTAGTGGTGGTGGTAGGGGGTGGGGTGGGGGGTGCAGGTTAAACCCAGGCAGAGACTGGGATACAGCACCAGAGAGGAAGGCAGGGCATGGCTATGGGCTCGGGTGTCTGACAGAAAACGAATATAAAATGCCTCTTTTGGCGAGGATAAGGAGATTGCTGAAGTTTCAGAGAAAAATACCAACCATGTAGTATTCAACTGAGCTTGTCTAAAAGCCAGTGTGAGCCAGATTCCTCGGCAGTTAAGAGCACTCCTTGCTTTTGCCAAGGATCTGGCTGCTGTACCAGGCTCCCCGTGGCAGCTCACAACCATCTGTAACTCCGGTTCCAGGGGATCAGACGCCCTCTTCTGGCCTCTCTGGGCATTGCATTCACGCAGTGAACATGCATGACTGCAAGCGATCTCTCAAGCAAATGAAAGGTAGTGTGAGCTATATCCTAGGTTCATCATCTCCTGTCACTGTCCCCCAAGTCTCCCTCCCTGCCCTTCAAAGACCTCATTACCTTGGGAATTCTTAAGGAAGCAGGCTCTAGGAACCCTTGCTCTCCAATTCTTCTACACTTTTTTTAAACTTCTGATGAAGTAATTCCTACATCACTCTTAAGAGTTCAAAGCCGTGCCAGCCGATCCAAGGAGTTGAGCTGGCCAGCCATCCTGCCTGCTACTTGTATCTGTTTACCTTTTAGCACAGTAAAGCCAGTTTAATTTTCTTAACGAGCCACAAGATTTGACCTACAAGGATACTGGCAGGGCAGTAAAATCCAATGGCTAACTTAGTGAAGATATGGAGCCTCACCCTTATTTCCTCCTTTCCCTTTCTACTAAAACCTTCCTCTTATAGCCTTTCTTTTATTCCAAACCAACAGTCATAATCTGGAACAAACGGGTATTGGTTTTGTGCATAGTTCAGTGTCTGATGATAGACCCAAAGGGCTGGTGGCCACCATAGGAGGCTTCAGGACAAGGAACAGTTTGAGAGCAGAGAGGTGCTCTGGCGCCCACAAGGAGAGCTGGTGTCTGCAGAACAACTTTGGGGAGGGCAGCAAAGGCCTTGCCAGAGCTGTCAGCTGGGAAAGGAAGGAGAGCCCGTGGTGTAGCTTGGCTGAACTGCACTTGCCTAACTGTGTAAAGCTCAGAGTTCCACCATCAGCTCCAGGAAAAAAAAAAGGAAAAAATTAAAACAGGAGGAGATAAAGAGACAGTGCCAATAAGAGGTGGCACAGGGCCTGCCTGGGAAGCAGCCGTGCCCTCTGGCCTGCCACAGCGTCTCTGCTTATGTAATGCACACAAGGATGCCGTCTTCCTCTGTTAGTCCTGTTTGCTTGTGGTTGGCCTTTGTCTTACATGTTCCCCTGTGTACCGCAGTAGAAGCCTCTCACAACAGGGTGTGGCCTTGTAAGTAAAGTAGCAAATGCCAGGCCCTGCAACATTTGGGTTTTGGTTTTGGTTTTGGTTTGGTTGGTTGGTTTGTTGGTTGCTTTTTTGTTGTCATTGTTGTATTGAAACTAGGTATCTCTGTGCAGTTGTGGCTGTTCTAAAGCTAAATGTGTTTGGAAACTAGGTATCTCTGTGCAGTTGTAGCTGTTCTAAAGCTTCTATGTAGACCACACTGGCCCTTGTTCACAAAGATCTGTCTGTCTCTGCCTCCCAAGTTCTGCATTCATCACCATGCCTGGCAAAAATGTATCTATTTATATCTGTTTATGTCTTTGGTGTTTTTGGGTGCTCTAGCTGCCTGGGCATTTACACACCAGAAGAGGGCAGCAGATCCCATGGCCTATGGTTATAGATAGCTGCGAGCTGTCACATGGGTGCTGGAAACTGAAGTAAAGACCTCTGAAAGAGCAGCCAGTGCTCTTAACTACCCAGTCACCTCTCCGGCTGCTACAAGGTTTTAAGAAGTAGCTTCAGTGGCTGGAGAAATGGATCAGTGGGTAAAGCCCTTGGTACAGGGGACTGATGACCTAATTTGATCCCCAGAACCCATGTCAAAGTGGAAGGAGAGAACTGACTCCACAAAGTTGTCTTCTGATATCTACAAGTATACAGTCTCTCTCTCTCTCTCTCTCTCTCTCTCTCTCTCTCTCTCTCTCTCTCTCTCTCTCTCTCTTTCTCTCTCTCTCATTCACATGCACATGCATGTGATATGCCACTAGTCCTGACCAAAACAAGCCCTGTATTCCCTTGAAGTGGAAACCAAGAGAATGGTGTATTATGGGACCCTGTGCTAATTGCCATTGTATGACACAATGCATGTCCCAGGAGTCCAAGAATGCCACCTGCTAAAAACCTCAGCTCTGTAGCACACATGGAAACCTGCTATGCCCAGGCCACTCTGGGAACAACAGAAGACTATCTTCTTTAAGTAAGGAGGCAGCTGCCCTCAGGAAAAGGAAACATAGCTGGATTTCTGCAGGGAGCAGATTTAAGCTGTGAAAAGCTGTCATATTTAAAATGTCACTGTGAACCTAAATTAGCATAGATCTCCACAGAGACCTGAAAAGACTATTTGAGTAGAGTGACCAAATTTAAGGAACAGTTGGGAACGATGGCCCACACCTGTAATCCTGGCACTTGGGAAACTGAGGCAGGAAGATTGCTACAGACTCTAGGCCAGCCTGGACTACATAGTTAGTTGTGGGCATGCCTGGGCTACTACTTGAGATTCTGTAAAAAAAAAACAAAAACAAAACAAAACAAACAAACAAAAACCCGTTATCGACAGGTACCTTTCAGCAAAGTTTTTCCTGACCTTAAGTGTGTTTCACAGATGAGAAGTCCAAGATGTTGGTCTGTGTGCCAAATACCATGGACCTCTCAGACTTCCAGGATGGTGGATGATTTCTTTTCTGATGATTTAAACTCTTGGCCAAAGTTACTTACAATTCCTACTCCAGTGTCCTTAGGCCAGGCCTTCAACCAAACAAGGAGGCCAACTGTCCTCAAAGTTGTTTTGAGTCTCATTGCCTCTGTATAAGGAGGAGGGAAGGAGGAGCAGAAGCCACTTGTCAACCCAGAAGGGTCTTCACCACCGCCCCAACTCTGAGTCTCATTAGCAGATGGTTTAGAAGCTTCCAGATACTGGGCTCAGAGGACTGAGTCTATCTTGGAAGTGTGTGTCACTACATAAGTAACATCTTATGTACCCGTGCAGCTAGATGCATAAATGATATCTTAAAATTCCATTTCTCATCTAAATAGCTAGAATAGATGATAAGGCCCTGAAGGTGGAGGTGGATGAGGCCTTTGAGTACAGAAAACAGGGCAGGAGCCGGGTTCACCATTTCTACCCAACATGGGGCTGGGCAAGAAGTTGGTGGCTGAGAGACAGACAGCCCATGAGCACACTGCAGAAAGGCAACGGGACTGCTTCTCCTGTTTCACATCAAGCAGACTCCAGGGTCACACCTCCGTCCTCTGAGTGTATTCCTGCTGAGCAGACTGCTCCGGTGGGCAGTGTCTGTCTTTCACTTTGTTTTTACAAAGTGAGCAGTAACAATGCACTATTAAGTTGGACTGATCTGTGAGCCGCTGTTGCTTCTCGCCACTAGGTGGCGTCTATCAGTAGTGAGGTGCAGGAGCTGCACACGCTTTCTGCCAAGCAATAATTCTTGAGGGATCAATACAAGAAAGCATTTATATCCACTTATATACACATACATTCGCTTCTTACATGTGATTTCTTTTTGATCCTGGCTATGAATCTACAGCCGCCTGTCAGTTGGTCAACCATGGAGGTCTTCAGTAACATTTTAAAGTTGTTAATTGAATACTGAACAGCTCTGGGGCCACAGTGGGGATGGCTGCTGTGTAAGCCTGGTGACCAGAGTTAGATCCCTGGAACCCAGAGTGTAAGGAGAAAACAGACACTTAAAGGTTGTCCTCTGCCCTCTACATGAATGCCTAGGTATACTCTGTGTGTGTGTGTGTGTCCGCACACACACACACACAATAATAATAATAATAATAATAATAATAATAATAATTAAAAATAAGATGTGAGCATTTTCACTGTGCTAGGCATTACATTAGACACCTCACAGTATTTGGTGACAACTCCTGAATCACTCTGAAATACTAGGTGGCACAAAACTACTCCCTTGGTTTAAAGAAGTTGGAAGCGGGGTTGGGGATTTAGCTCAGTGGTGAGCACTTGCCTGGGAAGCGCAAGGCCCTGGGTTCGATCCCCAGCTCAAAAAAAAAAAAAAAAAAAAAGAAGTTGGAAGCAACCTGGGGAACCGGTGTGCCGGTGCATTGTTCTGCTCATCTCCGCCATGCACTCATTCATTCAACAAGCGGGGGACTGGACGTCTGGACATTGAGTATTTTAAGTGCTCTGGGGGAAGTTCTTGTTTATCAGCTTCCATGACACAAGCCTTGAGGAAGTCGATTGAAAGAATTTGCTTCACCCTCAGTTGTCTCTGTTGCTTCTGCCTCTGTTGTGGTGAGGCAAAGCAGCAAGGTGGGCTGTGTTGAGGAGAACAGAGCTGCTCACCTCAGCGAGGGAAAGGGGGCACAGAGGTGGGGGAAACCCGTTTGAGGTACACTCTGAAAGCCTACCTTCCTTTAAGGGTCTCTCATGCTGATTTCCCAGTACCCTCCCGCAGTAGCCCATCAACTGTAGACCAGGCAAAGGATCGATTTGTCGATGAGGTCAGAACCCTTGTGTTCCGGTCTTCACAGAGCCCCGCCTCTGAACGCAGCCCCGCCTCTGAACCAACCCTTTAACCCATGAGCCTTTGAGGGCGTTTCAGATCTGAATCCTAACACAGTCTCATGAGAATGCAGATTTGGAAATGCTCACAACACTTAAATCACATAAAGAAACAGATGTTTGGGGGGACATTCTTACAAGCTACAGGGGAGAAATCAAGCTGAATGTAAAATGTCAGTCAAGACCTGGTAGTCACCGCACCCCAGTTCCACGTGGAGATGCCTCCTCCGCCTGACATCTGCTTGTCTGCCTTATAGCTACACTCTTTACTTCCAGGGGGGAGCCTCTGTGGTATAAAAAAAAAAAAATGCTGGGGAGAGAGATAGAAAAGCAAGAAGAGCAGAAGGCAGCCAAAGAGACACCAAGTGTGGCCAAGGACAAGCTGTGCCAACTCTAGCCGCGAACCTGAAGGCTGGGTATCTGAACATGCCTTTGTTGTTGAGAGAGGGAGTCCACGTTTCAGAGTCAACAAGTAATTAGAGAGAAGGGAGCCGGGTGTGCTGGCTGGTGCAGGTAATCTCTGCTCCCGGGAGGTGGAGACAGGAGGATTGCCCTGAGTTCAGAAACAGAACAAGAAGGAAACATAGAACAAAGCCGTAGAGCCTTGGTCCTCCTGACCCCAATGTACCCAGAAACTGAAATCAGAGGGGAAAAAAAAAAGAACCCTGACAACAACAAAATTTTACTTCCTTATTTCCAAAAAACGCTAAGGAATGACTAACCAAAGGGCTTGTGGCAGCCACTCTGGGGAAGCAACCAACGCCCTCCCCTCAAGTGAAGCACCGGTTTTGTCTGCAGCTCAATGGTGGACACCCAGTCTGTCAAGCTTCCCCCACGGCAGTGCTCACTGTGCACTCAGGATAGATATTGTGATGATACTCTGCCTGCCCCTCTTTCTCTCGCCTCCGTGATCCAGAAAGGAACCATCCTCAGCCAGCCTTCTGGCTGAAGGCTGAGGGAGAGCAGGAGGAAGTCTGGAGGCCATGCCAGATGAATGGGTAGCCTGTTACTGAAGCAGGAGCGGCAGGAAGCAGTTTAGTGAGGTCTCAAGGTAGCAGGGGTTTGGATGCAGTAGATTTGAGACATTCTTGTGGATCCAGAGAGTCACCGGCTGATTGAACACCCCTCACTTGGCTGCAGCTCCTCCATTCTCTCAGCATCGTCTTCTTCCTTCCCCACCTCCACCCAGCCAGCTCTTGCCCTTTCCTTCTCAAATGGAGCATCTTCAGGGAGCCTTGATACCCCACACTAGGCTAAGTCACCCCATCATGAACCCTTAGTGATTTCTTACATTCGACCAAGTCTTTCCTGTCAGAATATGACCCAAGGAAGATAAAGGTTTCTCATTTCCTCCCCCATGAAATAATTATGTCAGAGACCCTAGTATTAGTCCCAGACGATCCTCTGCACCCATCTCTGGGGGGGTCCAGGGCGTGTACCCACTAGGCTATCTTTGCTGTAGGAGGCTCTGGTCCCAGAGGAAAAGGCCTCTCTTGGCACAAAAGGCCACAGTAGGTGACAAGGAACTGTGTAACTAGAAAGGACAGGTGGTCTTGAGACATGACAGCATCTGTCACTTGCACTGACCTGGGAGAAACAGTGCTGGCCTTTAAAACCATCACTTAGAGGCCGGCCAGAGAAAGAACTCACTGGGTAAGAGCACGGGCTGCTCTTTCACTGGGTTTCATTCCCTGCGCCCGAGTGGTATAGCTCACGACCATTTGTAACTCCAGTTCCTGGCCATCCAATACCCTCTTCTGGCATTCAGGGGCAGCGGCTTTATACTTGGTGCACATAACATACGTGCAGGCAAGGAAAAATTCATACGCATAAAAATTAAAATCTAATTTTAGAAAAACCATCACTTTAAACCTGGGTGTGGTTATTCGCAGCTGTGAACACAGCATCTGGAAACAGGCAGGAAGTTTGAGTTTGCAGTTAAGGGGGGAGCTACACAGCCTGTTTAAATAGCAGCTCGGGCTATAGAGGGAGACTTCCTCTCGAGACACCAAAGATGAATGAGTGCTTAATCTGAGGGGGAACCTTCTGGTGTCTTTGGAAAGTCGGTTGTGTCAAATGATGTTTTGCTGGGGCCCACAGGTGAAAGGCTGTTTTGCTGAAGCAGACGTACGAGAGAATGTTTTGCTGAAACAGACACAGGTGAAAGGATGTGTTTGCTACAGCAAACATGTGGAAGGACATGTGATGTTTAGATGGACTATAAATATGACCCCACACACAAGAGAGCTTGAACAGGGGTTGGGGATTTAGCTCAGTGGTAGAGCACTTGCCTAGCAAGCGCAAGGCCCTGGGTTCAGTCCCCAGGTCTGAAAAAAGAATAAAAAAAAAGAGAGAGAGAGCTTGAGCAATGGCTTCCCCTTGCTCTGTCTGGCCAGTCTTTGTTGATGACACACATGCATTGGTTTGCCTTACATTGTGTTGCTAAGCTTCACTTGTAGTGACTTGATAGAGAGAAACTCGCCGAAGAACTTCTCGTGAGGTTCCTGTGACTTCTTGTTGCTTCTGTGGACTCCAGCTGGTTGGTGAGGGCCTCTCGGTTTCTTCTGGATTGAACCGCCCTTTCCGTGCCGTGTGCAGTGTCTGCCGAGGGGCCTGGGCTGCAGCTGCTGGTTTGTGTTTGGTGTTTGCTAGTGGACTGGACAGAGAACAACGGATATTGGGATTGCCGCCAAAGAGCTATTTCTAAGAAGATCCACACCCCTCGGTTCCTAATAAGCTTTCTTTTCCATTACCTCTGGTGGGTGGTAAGCTAGAGAGGAGGCTGAACCCTTATTAAAGTAGATTGAGAAAAAGTTATGGCTACATGTGGTGTCCAGTGTGGCTTAGTCTGCTTCTGATGTGGTAGAGGAAACTGCAGATTACGAGGGGTTAGCAATGTTGCATGAGTAGACTGGCAAAGTAGCAGCTACTGCTGCTGGGTGACCTCCTACTGTGTTGCCAGAGGGCGTTTTCTGGTTTTGCTTCGTAGTCGCCATGTATACCATTTTGAAAAAGATGGGGAGGGGAGGGGCTGAAAACTCAGAAACTTCAACCAATTCTCTTGTGTTAGAAAAGATGGCAGAGTTGGCTCTGCAAGGAGAGAGTTTTCGAATAAAGGCCGAAACTCTTGGGAAGCAAAAAGAGCCAGTGGGAGGGAAACAGAGTTTAGGCTTAATGCCTGAGACTTCGAATGTTCCACAGGATGAACAAGGGGAAGAACATAGGCTGGAAGGTAAAGTGCTGCCCCGCCCTGCTCCACGGACTTTCACTACCAGCTCCCAAAGCAGCTCAGTGAGATAAGGGGCCAGGAAGAGCAGGAGGGGACCCAGGGACAATGGGTTAATGGGCAACAAGTGCGGCACCAGAAGGTTTGCTTGGGACTTCACAGGCACCGCCAGCCTTCCAGTCTTGGTGCCGCCTGTGCCTGCTAAGGATGGCGTACAGGCTTGTACAGGCTTAAACTGAGTTGACCTGGCATCCGATAGAAATGCTAGACTTAAAGCATTTTAAAGCAGGCTGTGAGAAATATTTGCCAAGAATAATCAATTAAAATTCAGTGGGACCAGTAGCATTTTTTAAATCAACCACATGTGTGTGTATACATATATGTGTATGTGAGTGTATGTGCATATGTGAATGTGCATATGTGAGTGTGTGAGTGTGTGTGTGTGTGTGTGTGTGTGTGTGTGTGTGCATAAGTTCTGTTAACTTATTTCTTGCAGCTTTAGTCAGCTCTCTAATCCTTCTCCCCAGCCTACAACTCAGCCTCTTTGGCTCTTTTGGAACAAAACAGTGAGGTGCTGCCCAGCTTCTGTGGGTGCTCTGAGGAAAAAGAAGTCACCAGAAAACGGTAATAAGAAGGAGGGGGAGAGGGACCAGGCGTGCCTCAGGTGGCAGACTCCTTGCCTAGCATACAGGAGCCGTAATGTCAACCCCAAGCCTATGTGAAACTCTTTGTAACCCAAGCACTGGGGAGGTTAGCTAGGGATAGTCAGTTCAAAGTCATCCTCAGCTACATAGTATCAGGACTAGCCTAGGATACACAAGACCCGTATCTAAAAGCAAGCCAAAACAAAACAAAATGTAACCAAAAAAACGAATGAGAGTGGGCCACTCCGAGGAAAGGGCTGGCTCTGGGCTGACTCTGTGGAGGATGGGACATGATTACCTTCCTGATTACTTCTCAGGGGCTCATGTGACCTGTAGTTGCTTTCACACTACCTGACAGAAGGCTGCTCAGTCAGGGAAGGCAGGTCCTGCCACTGACACTCTCCTACGGGAAACTTAAATCTGTCGCTCAGGAAGACAAAACCACTCATTCAGAGAATCTTATCACAGCCACGGTTGCCTGGGACTGCCGTTTTCTTTACCAGGCCTGGGAGCTCAGGGGTCTGAGGTCCACCAACTAGTTATAGGACTCTGGGGATATACTCAGTCACCAACACCTCAGTCTGCTTGGGTACCATCCCCAGCATCACATACATGGACTGGATGTGGTGGCCTCAGATGGCTTACAATGACCTTGGACTCCTGATCCTCCTACCTCTACCTCCAGACAACTGGGGTCACAATCTTGGGCCACCGTACCTGGCTCATGTGGGGCCAGGAAACAGAACTCAGGCAGGTCAGGCAAGTGCACCACCCACTGAGCTCTATGCCCAGCTAGATGCGTGTGTAGCCTTTTCTGTAAGCTAAGAGGTGGCACTCCTTTTTGGAAGTGCAGAGTACGGGTGACAGCTATCGTTGGTCTAGGACACACACACCCTCTGATCTTCCAGTAGTTAAATGGCTGCCGTGTGTCTTTCTCCCTACATGCTCTAGGACCTCACCGCAGCCAATGAAGAGGTGGTACTGTCCACTCACCCAAGCCAGAGTTGGCATTGTGACCACTCCACCGATGGCCTGCAGAGTTGGGGCTGCTGTGTAACACCTAAGTCCATGTTAGGAAAGCGCCCTGGCCTTGCCTTTTTTATCTTGCTTGTTCACTCTTGGAATCCTGTGCTGTTGGGATGCACAGGCAGCCATGGAGAGGCTTTCGTGGTGGAGAATGATGTCACCTGGCCTTTTATGGAGTGCTCGAGTCCAGTCAGGTGAACATACATCCTGACGGTGTGTTCCAGGGCTCTGTGGAAGCCCTTCCGCCGCTGCCGCTAGAGGCAGGGAAACTCTCCCCATGGGCAGACTTACGGCAGATTGGCAAACAGGTTCCATCCTTTGCTTGTTTAAAGAGACGGAAGGTGGTCTGAAGTTGAATCACTGGATCGTATCTGGTCTTGTCTGGTATCAGAAACTAACTGTGGTCAGGCCAGGTTAATATGCCAATGGGGAAGAGACAAAGGCTGCTTCCTTGCTTGGCCAGAGGATTTTTGTGTGCAGCTCTCCAGGCCCGTCCTGAATCTTGATGTCTCAGAGAAACTGGATGACTTTGCTGCCTCCAGGTCTCTATTCCAGGTAAGATTTTTAAAAAAAAGGTGTGTGTGCTGTGCGACTAGGGAAGGATCGAAGACTCCCCCCGAGTGCTCTCCGCCTCTGCCCGCAGTTTCTCCTCCAGCTGGCAAAGCAGCAGGGACCTTGGTGCTTGCCATAGCAAGGTGGCAGAGGAGAGGGGGCCCTCTGTGAAAGCCACACAGGTCTTGGCTCGGGACTCTACAAGGGCCAGGATCCACATGGAGGAGACATCTTTAAATGAGCAGCTGCAGACCCACAGAGAAATGAGGCACAGGTAGAAACTCATCCAACCTTACAGGCAAGGACAGATGTGAGGTATATCTCTTTTTTGTAAAATATTTAGCGTTAATGTTTCCAAAAACAATAGTTTTAAACCACCTACTCCTAGAGCCAACATGAGTGCTTCCTGCGATTTCTCCAGATTTGAAGACTCCCTCTGAAGTTTTGTCTCCCGGGCCTCTCCTTGGGCTGTGGTTCTCTGGTGTCAGTGTGTTGGTTCACCCCAAGCAGAGGAAACCCTGGTGTTAAATGCTGAAGATGTTTCCCAGGGCCGATAGAGAGACGCACTGAGTCGGCTTGCAGATGAGCCCTCCGTTAGTAAGCGGGCCACCTGCCTCAGGGGAAGCAGAGCAAAGGGGATTCCTTAGTCTACAGATTATAGAGAAGAGGGTCTCCCCATAAGCAAATTACTGGGGTACTAAAAAAAATGTTCTCAAGCCTATAATTTACAAAGGTAATCTTATTTTCCTACCTTAACCTGGGGCTGCTATATGCTGGGAGCTTAACAGTTCAGGGAACGTGCTGGGCCAGAGGTAAACTATGGCTGACCCCCTCCACGGAGGATGATTTGTGATCTAACACTCGCCCTGAGCCCCAAGCTAACACACCTCGTCTCCCTCCTCCAGGCATTTCTCTTGGCTCTTAACTCTCTCCCTCCAGTCTCTGGGCTTCTCCAGGCTGGCTCTGGCCTGCACTAGTGTGGTTCTGTGAGCTTCCTTGTCTGTCCTTTTCACCTCTGTCGGGTTCTAATCCATCCTGTTCTCCGTCGGGATATTAGGAACGACTTTTATAAGGTTTGATGTAGTTGTGTAATTTCCTAGGAAGCCAGAGTTCCGAGAGTGCTTTCCCTGGCAATATTACCTGCCCTTCTGTGACTAAACCTGTCATTTATTCAACAAAGGGTCTTGGGCCGTTGGTGGCTCCACTTGCACCCACAGAGATGCAGGATCAGAAAGCAGCCTAGATCCTATCAGGGAAATACCCTCCTGACTTGCAGGGCAGAAGAAAGGAAATTTCAACCACTGCTAACACATTCTGAGAGCATGATCTTTTACATTTAAAAAACAATCTAGGCACTGTGGGCCTTTCTTTCTCTTCCGGTCCTGGGTGCTGAGGGAGCCGCCGATTACCGTGCAGACACGGCCAAGTCCAAGAACCACACCACACACAACCAGTCCCGCAAATGGCACAGAAATGGCATCAAGAAACCCCGGTCACAAAGATATGAATCTCTTAAGGGGGTTGACCCCAAATTCCTGAGGAACATGCCGTTTGCTAACAAGAAAGGCCTGAAGAAGATGCGGACCAACAATGCAAAGGCAGTGAGTGCTCGAGCAGAGGCCATTAAGGCCCTTGTGAAGCCTCAGGCCATCAAGCCCAAGATGCCAAAGGGCCCCAGCCACAAACTCAGCCGTCTGGCTTTTACCGCTCACCCCAAGCTTGGGAAGAGGATTCAAAGCTACATGGCCAAGGGTCATAGGCTCTGCCAACCAAAGCCCAAGGTTCAAACCAAGGCAGAGGCCAAAGCTCCAGCTAAGGCCCAGGCTTCAGCTCCAGCCCAGGCTCCCAAGGGTGCCCAGGCCCCTGTGAAGGCCCCATAGAAAAGGCTCCTGCCAGTGTGAAGACAGACGGACCGCTGTGACACATCCACCTACACGCTATTGCAGATGACCAGTGTCCTATGCTGTTTTTACAAATAAACTTGAGACAAGAGAAAAACAAAACAAAACCAATAATGGCTACAACAACAACAACAAAAAATCTAAATTATTATCCAGGCCTGGCAGTGTGGGTCTGCTGTGGTCCTGGCTACCCAAGGGGCAGGGACAGCATTACAAGCTCGTTAGCCCAGAGACTGTTGCTCTGCCTCTGGTCCTTTCCAGAACCGGAGGATTCAGCAGTTGCTGCCTCAAGACATCAGGGGGCTAAACCAGTGTCAGCTGGATCTTTGAATCCTTCAGTGTGCAGTGTGCCAAGTGTTACTGGCAACAACCAACTAGGCATGGTAGCCTCTGTTAATGGTTAATCTCGACAGTCAATCAAACGGAAGCTTACCGAAGCATAGTGCCTCCGGGTGTATCCATGAGCATGATCCGGAGTCAGGGAGACCCAAGGGCTTTGAGCTAACCAATGGGTGACTGGCAGAAGCCCAAAATGATAATGGCATTGATGGGAGAAGACGGGAGGTGCCAGGCAACCCTAGCTGGAGGAAGGAAGTCACTGGGCACACATCTCTGAAGGCTCTGTCTGACCTTCTCTCTTCCTGTCTGACCCTTCCTCTGCTTCCTGCCTGCCACAGAGCGAAGGGTAGTGTCTGCCGCACACTCATGCCACCCTGATGTAGCCAGAGTTAAAACTATGCATTGAAAGCATGAGCCAAAAATACATTCTTCTTCGTGTTCCGTTGTGTACTTTGTCATAAAATGAAAAATTAGCCAAGATAGTGAGGCTTCCATTTAAGCCCTGAATGTGTTTCCCATCATCCCTTGGGGGTGTTCTTGCCTATGCTGCTTCATACAACTCATAACTCAGAAGTTGGCAGATGCATTACAATTGGTAGAACATTGAGTCATGGGGCTGGTCATGGTGGCACATGCCTTTAGTCTCAGTACTCAGGAGGTAGAAGCAGTTGGATCTCTGTGGGTTTGAGACCAGCCTGGTCTACATAGTGAGTTCCAGGACAGTCAGAGCTACATAGTAAGACACCCCTCCCTCCCCCGTCTCAAAAGGGTGAGCACAAGAGAGATGGCTCAGTGGCTAAGAGCACTGACTGCTCTCCCTGAGGACCTGGCTTCAATTCCCAGCACCCACACGGTAGCTCACAACCATCTCTTATTCCATTTCCAAAAGGTCTGATGCTGCCCTCTGACCTCCACAGGCATTGGACACACATGCACAGACGTGTGTTTTTGCCTAAACATCCATACACATGAAAGTATGGGAAATCTGTTTTCAAAATCGAATGTCAACTTTAGAAAGTTTTGTGGTTAATTTGACATAAACACGTGGGTGTGCACGTGTGCACAAACATATGGTTGTGGGTGTGTGCACAGACATATGGCTGTGTGTGCACATGAGTGCGGAGGCTAGTGGCTGTTGCGGCATAATCTTTCTCTATCATTTTTATCCTGATTTTTTTTGACACAGGGCCTCTCACTGGGCCCAGGGCTCAGCCAACTGGCCAGAAAGCTCCAGGGATCTGCCTGTCCCTGATCACTCCCATGGCACTGCTGTGACAGATGTGTGCTGCCTTGCTTTGATTTTCATGTGGGTGCTGGGATCCACAGTCAGCCCTCATCCATACATGGCAGGCACGTTACCCACTGAGCCATCTCCCCAGCCCCTTAATATAGACATCATTTATTACCAGACACACATTAGTGTTCAGCTTGTATGCCTATCTCATATTGGTTCATTTTGGAGTCTATGTTCTTCTAACCTAATACCAAACGCCTCCCAGGATTTATTTCCCCAGTGACTCCTCTCCATCCGGTTGGTAAACATCTAAGGTCTCGCTCGATCAGCAGAGCCTGATGGTGCAAGTCTGTGACCCGGGCACCAGGAAGTTAGGCCAGGAGGATCAAAAGTTCAAAGACCAACTGAGCCTGGGAGTGAGTTCAAGACTAGCCTTAGTACCTTAACTAGACCCTGTCCCAAAGATTTTAGCAGGGCCGAGCTACAGTTCAGTGAGAGAGCTTGACTAAGGTCAGATTCCTAGCACTGAACATGAAAAAGTAGATCTGGCAGGGTAAAAAAAGGAGGGAAGGGGAGGGGGAGAAGAGGAAGGAAAAGAAGAAAGGAAAAGGAGGAAGAGGAGAAGGAGGAGAAGGAGATTGAGGAAGAGGAAGAGGAAAAGGAGGAGGAGGAGAAGGAGGAGGAGGAGAAGGAGGAGAAGGAGAATGAGGAAGAGGAAAAGGAGGAGGAGAGAGGAGGAGGAAGAGGAGGAGGAAGAGGAGGAGGAAGAGGAAGAGGAGGAGGAGGAGGAGGAGGAGGAGGAAGGGAGGAGGAGGAAGAGGAGAGGAGGAGGAGGAGGAAGAGGAGGAGGAGGAGAGGAGGAGGAGGAGGAGGAAGAGGAGGAGGAGGAGGAGGAGGAGGGGGAGGAGGAGGAAGAGGAGGAGGAGGAGAGGAGGAGGAGGAGGAGAGGAGGAGGAGGAGGAGGAGGAGGAGGAGGAGGAGGAGGAGGAGGAGGAGGGAGGAGGAGGAGGAGGAGGAGGAGGAGGAGAGGAGGAGGAGGAGGAAGAGGGGGAGGAGGAGGAGGAGGAGGGGAGGAAGAGGAGGAGGAAGGAGGAGAGGAGGAGGAGGAGGAAGAGGAGGAGAGGGAGGAGGAGGAGGAAGAGGAGGAGGAAGAGGAAGAGGAGGAGGAGGGAGAGGAGGAGGAAGAGGGGGAGGAAGAAGAGGGGGGAGGAAGAGGAAGAGGAGGAGGAAAGAGGAGGAGGAGGAAGAGGAGGAGGAGGAAGAGGAGGAAGAGGGGGGAGGGGAGGAGGAGGAGGAAGAGGAGGAAGAAGAGGAGGAGGAGGAAGAAGAGGGGGAAGAAGAGGAGAAGGTGGTGGTAGAGGAAGAGGAGGGGGAGGAGGAGGAGAAAGAGGAGTTGGCATGTTTTCCCTGGAGGAAGCCAGCCATGTCTGGTTGGGTGGAGAAAGAGAGTGAATGGATGAATGAATACACATAAAACTTAAGCTCTGTGTCATACGAGTCCAGAGCTTACACAGTTCACACACACACACACACACACACACACACACACACACACAAACACAGAACGGGGGAGGGGCATGGGGAGGGGAAGGGAGAGGGGGAGGAAGGGCGAGAGAGAGGGAGAGAGAGAGGACATTAAGATGAGAGGACGTCAGGATGAGAGCACTCGATGCTCTTTGCATTCCCCAGTTCAAGAACCAGACTCTGAGGTAACACGATTTACCCAAAGTCACAGCTGGACATCAGCCCTCAGCTCTCCTGTGAAGTCTCTCCACCTCCAGTCCACCTGTTGCTTCCTGGGTGCGGTGTCTGTAGACCCAGTTTCTCAGGGCATAGCCACCAAAGGCCGGTGGGCTAGAATTATATAAGACAGGGAACCGTGGGCTTCCGGGTAGCTGGAGCATGTGGGGTTCGTTTTTACCACTTGTAAGCAGCCATAGCAACAGAGTCATCTGAAAGTACCAGCAGGGGATGGACAGAGGGACGAGCCCTTGTCTGCACAGGGAGTCAATAGCAAGCTGGATACAACCATCACCGGGCAAGAGTAAACTCAGATCAGCAGGGCCTGCCCCACTGCAGGGTGAGAACCCAGTGAGGTCATCTGTGGATGCATAATCCTGCTCGTGTGTGTGTGTGTGTGTGTGTGTGTGTGTGTGTGTGTGTGTGTGTTTATATCTACACGGGTCAGTGTGTGCGTGTCTGTGTGCACAGAGACCAGACAGAGGTCAGCCTCAGCAGTTTTTCCTCAGGAACCGTCCATCTTGGATGGTTTATTTATTTTATGTATATGTCACTGTAGCTATCTTCAGACACACCAGAAGAGGGCATCGGATCCCATTACAGATGGTCATGAGCCACGATGTGGTTGCTGGGAATTGAACTCACGACCTCTGGAAGAGGAGTCAGTGCTGTTAACCACTGAGCCATCTCTTCAGCCCCATCTTGTTTTGTTTTGTTTGAAACAGGGCCCCTCAGTGAGTGTGGAACTCACCAAGATATTGTGCTGGCTGCCTGGTGAGCCCCAGAGAGCCACCTTCCCAGCACTAAGAATACAAGCATGTAATGTTACCACCACAGTCTAATCTGCTTTTCCCTGTACATTCTGGGGATTAGACGCAAGTCCTCAGACATGTACAGCAAGCACATTACCAACAGAGCCACCTCCGAGACTCACGTGCCGTGACTTGTCAACCACAGTAATTCATAAAACTGCAAGACATGGATGTCAGGACCACCAGGCCTGCAGAAAGGTTTCAGCGGTACGCATCAGACTTCCTCCTCACAGCAAGGTCAATAGCAAAGATTTCAACCTTCTTCCCAGAGAACCAGTACGAAGGTGGCTGAAGGCACAATGGAGTCTCATAGGGCATTGGCTAGGCCACACTGGCTGCAGAAGACCCTCAGAGTCTGTGAAGACTAGACCTTAGACTGAGCTCCGGTGACTCCTTCCCAGGCCCCTCCCTTCCAGGGTGGAAAGACAGATTAGTGGTCAAAGACCTTGTGCCAAATTAGGACACTCCCTGGTTCCCAAACTTCTGCATCAAATTCTCTGAGCTGTCAAAACAAAAATGTAGCTCTCACCTCATGGGGAATAAGAGAGGGGTTTGTTCTAGAGTCAAATGTGAGTGACCGTGACTTGGGAACACAGATGCAGGTTCCTTCACTTCCATGGGACAAGGCAGTAACAGTTTCATGAGGTTTTCATGGTTATAGAACAAAGAAGTCCATAAATCAGGTCACTAGTCGAATATGTATTGTGGGATCCTCAGAGGGGGTTTGTAACAAGTGGGGATTCTCTGTGATAGACCTCAGATGCTATCTGGTGACATTCTTAGTATAGGGGCCTGTTTCTACATTCCAAAGAGATTTATCCAGTAGTCCTAAGGATATAAGGTGGACGATGCATGCCTATCAAGAGGACATACATACTCTGGATCCCCACCTGCAACATTCCAGGAGCCCAGCAGCCTTGTGTTGTGGTTAGCACAAATTTGGCCCTTTTTCCTGAGAACTTCAGAGCACAGAGTGCTGAGAGACTCAGATGGGGATTTTTAAAGACCTGAGTCTGCAGTTTGGGATGAGAGAGTCCTGGCTTCCTGGGCTTCATGCTTGAGACCCACAACCACACCCTTCCCTTGCCAGTGTGAAGTTTTCTCCCTTCTGCTTCTTGGGGATACACCACAGCAGAGGTATTGAATCCAGTTGTCCCAGGTTATCAAGGGACAGCTTAACACTGTTCTCAGGGTTGTTTGCATTACGGTGCCTTTGCCTGGGCGCTGTTCACAACGACAACAGAAAGCTGTGAGTGTTTCCTGTTCTGTTTGGTGTATTGCCAAATGATATCCACAAACTTTCTGTGGCGCGGTTCAGTGTTATCTTGAAATATGAGTGTAGCTGATGGGATTCTCACGGACAGATCGGCCATAATCTTAAACACGTTTCGATAAGATCCAGACTTGGAGGATGACGTCACCACACAAGGCTGGCCCCATCGGTCCGCATTGAAGATCTGGGACAGGATTTGTTCACAAAGGGGTCCTTAATAAATAATAAATAGGTCAGGGAGAGAAAGCCATCATTTTAGACACATGGCTGGAAACACCTCTATTGATCTTTGCCCACACCCCCCCCCACAAAACCCACATAAATATATAATGATGTTATCGAACCAGATTCCACCAAGAGAATGAACTGTAGTATTTGAAAGAGGCATCTGTGAAATTATGGGACGAAATTCTAAAAATGAGATAAAAATGAGCTTCTCTCTCTCTCTTTCTCTCTCTCTCCTTGGAGGGATAATCAATCCATTTTCTGATTCCTGTTCCTAAAACTAAGGTTCCTCCAAAGCATCCTGGATTCCTGGAGTTGGAAGCAATCCTAGAAGGGGATGAGTCACCACCCCTGCCTCCTATTAGGATGTGTCACACTGGAGTTTAAATACCAGGGCGCTGCGTACCTACTGAGGGCCGTGCCTAAATGCAGGGCAAAGAATGATTCTTGACCCTAGGAGAGGAAGGGGAAGAAGGAATCAGTATCCAGAAGGTTCCTACTCACGGTGCTGCTTCCCGGGTACAGACAGTACAGGCTGGGGAGCAGGCAGAGAAATGGCAACATTTGGAAGGTTCTGTATCTACAGGAGTGGTGTGGTTTCAGCCTGGTGTTCCTCTAGAGGACGTGGAACAGGGCACAGGTTCCCCTACACGTGGCCCGCCCAGGACGCCCCATAGAGGACTGTGAGGGCCCTCGTTCAATCTGTCTTCTGCTTTCCAGACAAAAGACAAAGGTCTCCCTTTTAAGTTTTACTTATTGCTCTGACAAAATGCCTGGCCAAATTGACTTAATGGGGGAAGGGTTTCTTTTGGCTCGACATTTAAGAGGAAGTCCACCACGGTGGTGGGAAGGCACCTCGGCAGGAGCGTGAGGGCGGATGGTCACATTATGTCCACAGTCAGGAAGTAGAGTGAGAGGGGCAAGGCTGCCCCAAGTTGGCTTTCTCCTTTTTAATCCAGTTGTGCATTTAGGGCGGCTCTTCCCTCCTCTGTTAAGCTAATGCAAGTAACCCCTAGCCAGCGTGCCCAGAGGCTTATTTCCCAGGCACGTCTAGATCCTGTCAAAATGACAGTCGGCATTAGCCATCACACTGAGTTTTCCCAAAGCAGATAACAGACGAAGTTGATTCCGTATAGAATAGTTACGGAGACGGCTCTGGAAAACTTGCTGTAGTGATGTCACGGCACTTGCAACGTGAAGGAGTGGCTCGGGGGACACCTGCGCAGCCAGGTGGCATGCAGGAGGAGTGCCAGATTCAGACTCAGCGTCTCTATGCCGCAGAGAGGTGGAAGCTGGCTTTCCGTGTTTCAGACTCCCAGCGGAGAGGGGAAGACAGCCTGTGCAGCCTCTCATTCCTAAGTGTCCCCCACAGGGAGAGAGAGAGAGCAATCGATCTAGGAAAAGACTACATTGAGGAAAAAGGATGGGAAGAATATCCAAGAGTGCGGTCCCCAGCACGTCCGCTAAACCCGAGGACTGCTGCTTCCTGACACGCGTCAATTCCTGCCTGGAGGGAGGAGCCAGTGGAAATGCTGGGACTTGTGAGAAGAGAGTGGACTTGGTCATCTTCTTGTAGTTCTAGACAGTCTGGAGTGGTTGAAGCTGCCTAAGAACCGCAGCCGTGGGTCTGCCCAGAGGGCCAGCCGCTGCCTCTCCACACTGCAGTTCATGGCCAGCATCTAAGCTAAACTCAAAGAACCAGGATTTGGAGAGGGACGCATATAAAACCTCGGCCCACCTAATTCTGGAAGCTTTTCTTTGGCGTTCAGGTGTTATCTATCAAAAATCCTTTTTTGTTTCCTTTAGGGATATATATATATATATATATATATAGATAGATAGATAGATAGATAGATAGATAGATAGATATAGATATAGATATAGATATAGATATAGATAGATAGATAGATATTGTAGCTGTCCTCAGACACACCAGAAGAGGACATGAGATCTCATTACAGATGGTTGTGAGCCACCATGTAGTTACTGGGAATTGAACTCAGGACCCCTGGAAGAGCAGTCAGTGCTCTTAACCACTGAGCCATCTCTCCAGCCCGGTTTATTTTCTTTTAAATTATGTGTACAAGTGTGTGTGTCTTTGCGGGGTAAGCGCGTGTGCCCTTGGATGTGTCCTCTAGTCCCGTGGAGCTGGAGTCATGGGCAGTTCTGAGCCACCTGATATGTGTGCTGGGAACACAACTCAGGTCTTCTGTAGGCGCAATGCATGCTCTCCATGCTGAGCCATTTCCCCCTAATGCTTCTTTTGACTGAAATGCTTCTCATGGCCGTAAAGATGACTCAATGGGGAAGGAACTTGCTCCGCAAGCTTGGATTCCCAGAAGCCGTGTCATAGCTGGAGACAGAGTGCACTTCTGTAATCCCAGGGCAGTGCAGGACAGGAGAGTCCTCATCTGAAACAAAACGGAGGACAAAGGCTGACACCCAGTTTGTCCCCTCACCTCCACACCTGTATCATGATGCACATGTGCCCACACTCACATTCACACCCACATGAGTGCACACACACATACACACATATATGCATGCACTCATATATACACAAACACACACATACACACACACATGCACACCAGCACTCACTCACGAAAGCATCAATGCCTGCACACATGCGCACATTATTTTAAAAAGTGCATGTACACACACACTCACACACACTTGCACACATTCATACATGCACCCATGCATGTATGCAGGCAAACACTCACATACAAAAGCATGCACACACACACACACACACACACACACACACACACACACATGCATGCAAGCACTCACGCACTTTTAAAAAATGATTTTTGTTTTTACAACCATTACCATGCCTAGAAATGCACCTCACACCCCCGGAACACATACACCATCCCATTGTTTTTCTTGAGGCTGACTGGCTCCCTCTGAGAATGAAGGGAAAGACCACAGCTCTTCATCTTCAGTATTCAGCGTAAGCACCGGTGTCTTCTCCAGCACTTCAGCTGCAGCCCACTGTGAAATGCACCAGGATTGTCGCGTGGCTACAACTCACTGTATATGAGGCACACACTGTGTGTCAGCCGAGAAGCAGCTTTATAACATGACCCCTCGCCATGCCTCTCATATATTCCACAGGATACATGACATTCACGGACCTGGGCATGCGTCCAGATTATCGATAACTTGTCTTAAGTCGATCCGTTCAATAAATAGTTAATATGTATTAAATAGTATGAGAATTATGTCAGAAGGCGGCAAGACCAGCATTCGTAGAGATAGAGATAGAGAGAAACCTAAAAGGGGATGCTAAACTTAAAAGATGTCCAGGCTGAATGGTACAGGTCTTTAATCTTAGCTTTCAGGAGGCAGAGGCAGGGGCAGGTCTGAGTTTGTACATATTCTACAACCACAATAAAGAATGATGAATGAATGGATGGATGGATGAATGAATGAATGAATGAATGAATGAAAGAAATACTTCTATTTTTGTGTGTACACATGTGGTGTGTATATTTGTTCATGTGTGTGTATGTGTGTATAGGCTCGTTGATATGTTTTTATAAAGCCAAGGTTATGTGTTGGAGAGTTTGGTATGATATGGTGGGAGGGGTACCTCGCTGGACCCACGCTGAGGCATCCCTCCCTCCGAGGTACCGGCCATACAATGGGTATAGAATAGAGTTTATTTGGGGGTGTGAGAAGGGGGTATAGAAGAACTGTCAATGCTCAACTCTCGTGGTCAGCCTTTGTTTCTTCCTCAGTGGATCTCCAGCTAACATTTTGAGACAGGGCCTCTCCCAGAACCTGGAGCTCACCAATTCAGTTGACTGGCTGGCCATTAGTTCTCCATCTCTACAAGCACTGGGGCTAGAGATGTTCATACAGTGCCTGCCTTTACTCGTAGCTTCTGGAGATCCCACATCGGGTCTTCACACTTGCCTGGCAAGCACTTTTCTAATGGAGCGGTCTCTCGGCCTTTCCCAAAGAGGCAAAGGCCAGTCGTAACATCTCACCTCCCAGGAAGTGACAGAAGAGAGCCGAGCTTGAGGACAAGCCCACCAGGGAGAAAGAAGCCTGAGCTTGGAACTCTGATGTGTGTGTGTGTGTGTGTGTGTGTGTGTGTGTGTGTGTGTGTGTGTGTGTGTGTGTGTGTGTGTGCGCATGTACAGGACCATTATCACAGATACTCCACACAATACAATTGGTTAAAGTCCCTCAGAATAAACAGTTGTTTACCTGTCACTGTACTGGTACCTGGGCAGGGAAGCAAGCATTACATGAATGGCTGTGTGCTGAGATGACCAGGCCCTCGATGTACCTACTAGACAAAGGCAGAGGACCCAGGCAGCTGGAGGCTGGGGGGCGGGGAGGACAGGTTTTGCAGGGCAAGCTACCCAGAGCAACGCTGAATTCCTACACTGGAAATGTACACAGTGTTTGATTTATGATGGGGGCACGGAGATTTGGGGTCGGGCCCATTAAAGAGGAGCATCCCTGAACCTGGGCTGCAAGACTGGGGAGGTACCAATTATATTGTTCGGCTGTCTCTTCTGTTCTGGAAGTGTCTATTCCTGCCATGTCATTTATGGGTCTGGAGAGAGTCATAAAGCCACGGAGCAGCAGCAGATGAATCCGGGCTATTAGAGAAAACGAGGTGGATTTGGGGGATCTTTCTCCTCCATTTCCGAAGGCTCTCTCTAGACCCGAACGCCCCAACAACCTCGAGTACTTGGAAGGACCGTCTGTCTTCCTCCGTGAAATTTTACTCACAAAGAAAGCATGGCTCCACGCCTGGAGCCCTTTGGGCCTTCTGCAGTTAATGTTTTACGGTCTGATAATTATGTTATAAAAGTCTAAGTAACTCAGGGGATGCTTTTTAGAATCAGGGTCTGAGAAGAGTGTTGGGGTCGGAGAAGCAGGGGGTGAAGGATTAGGAAAAATCTTTTGAATAAGCCAGGGTGGCCCAACCACCCACTGGTGCAAGCAGGGAAGCTGGGGATGTGAATCCAGCTGCAATGCCAGGGCAGGGATGGTGGGACCCCAGGGAAATAGTTCAGTGAGTTCTGGAGGGGAGTCCAGGGGTACAAAAGAGGGGATTGGATGGGGTTTTGCGCCCTGGAGATACAGGGAGGATCCAGACTCGTGGAGAACCCCACCCACATATGAAAAGTACCATCGAGAAGCATCTGAGATGGGGTTAGTTCCTTAGTATCAGGCCATGTGCGTGGACTTAGGTCAGGAAACAGGACAGCAGGTTAGGGGAGCAGTCACCTGGAAGCCCCTCCCTCTGAGCTACCAAGATGGCTGCTCTGGAAGCCGGCCTCAGTGGATCCTCCTTAGAAGCGATCTGCTGGCAGCCTTTCTCTTACCCATCCTTCCTCGCCCCACCGTGTGTTCAGTGAGTGTCATTTACAGTCCCCCATCATGGACGGAGCCTTTGTGTCTGACTCTGAGCTGATGTGGATCAGACGCTGCTGTCACTGAGGACCCAGCAGCTTCCTACTCTCCCATGTGTCACATCTTCATCCAAAGACAGCCATCTGTAAAAACTACCGTCCTCAATCAGACCACTGGCCAGCGTAGGAGCGCATGGTTGCTGGTTCGTTTTTTTTTTGTTTCACAAGTATTTGCTTCCTTGTTTTTATTGCCCTCAATCCCATGACATTCATCAGTTTAGCCCCCCCAAATCCGAGACTTCGTTACACAATCCGAAAGCTTCTCTTCTTCCTCCCTTCTTTAATGAAACAATCATTCTGATGTTGGGTAAAGATCTTTTATTTGGCCCATGTGAGTAGATGTGGCCTTGCTTCAATTTGTGTGCAAGGAGGCACAGCAAAGGAGCTGTCAGTGTCCACGGCTCCGTTATTAGGGGAAGGTTTTTTATTGTGAATAAGAGAGAGAGAATATCCAGAGGCATTTGGATGAATCCAGAATAGAGAGAAAGAGAAACAGACGGATGTGGTGAGGGCACTGAAGTGAGAGAGCTGAAGTGAGTGGAGATACTGAGATAGCAGGAGCATAAGAGAGGGGGAGGGGAGGGGGAGGGGGAGGGGAGAGGAAGAGGGGGAGGGGAAGGGAGAGGAGAGAGGGAAGGGGGAAGGGAGGGAGAGGGGAGAGAGGAGGGGAGAGAGAGAGAGAGAGAGAGAGAGAGAGAGAGAGAGAGAGAGAGAGAGAGAGAGAAGAGTATACAGAGAGGGTAAGAGGAGAACAAGAAGTAGAGAGTGTGGACTATAGGAGAATGAGTTACTGGCGGAGCAGAGGCCCAGGAGCTGGCAGGGACTTTTAAATGTATAACAGGTCCTTTATGCTGAGGGAGCCTGGAGACCAGCCTGGGCTTTGATCTGCTGAAAGGCTAGGCAGGTCTGTGTTAATGGAGACCCATATGCCTGTTCTGCCAGAGGTCAGAGAAACGAAGCCTTTTGGCAGATGAGAACCTGCTTCACAAATTCCTGAGGAATGTTGGCTTTCACCAGAAACCTGTTCTAAGTCCAACTCCAGCTCAGTTCTAGATATATAGACGACCTGAGACCTAACTACCGTTATTAATGCGTGGTAGGCCCTTAATAAACGCTAAGATTAACATAAAGTAGTAACTGCTTTCATTGTTTGCTTGTTTTGTTTGAGACGGAGTCTCACTGCATAGCCTTGGCTGGCCTGGAACTGGCTGTGCAAACCAGGCTGGTCTTGAACTCCCAGAGATCCTCTCGACTCTCCCTCTCAAGTACTGAGATTAAAACTGTGTACTCCCACCCCACTCCCAGCCAAAACGTCACAAAAATCACTTTTAAATAAAGAAAGAGGGCTGGAGAGATGGCTCAGTGGTTAAGAGAACTGACTGCTCGTCCAGAGGTCCTGATTTCAGTTCCTAGCAACCACATGGTGGCTCACAACCATCTGTAATCAGATCTGATCCCTCTTCTGGTGTGTCTGAAGACAGCTACAGTGTATATAAAATTGAAAAAGAAAGAAAGAAAGAAAGAAAGAAAGAAAGAAAGAAAGAAAGAAAGAAAGAAAGAAAGAAAGAAAGAAAAAGAAAAAAACCCATAAATTTTAAAGAAAGGCAAACATTCTTAGGGCTTAGTTCAAAGTTCTCTGATGTTGACAGATTATATTGGAGAATCCTGTGTATTAAGATTCTAATTTAAGCAGGTGTTTATGGTTCTGTCTCTGTTTGCTGGTGGTGTCTGAGCTCCACCAATTCACCAGCTCAGAGAGGAGAAGGCAGAGTTCACAGTCCCTGTTTCCCTCTGCTCACCAGACTGGAAGGGAAGGTGGAGTCTCCTCTAGGAATACCCGGGTGCTGACCTCCCGGAGAGCTCAGGAATGGGGTCTAAGTCTCCCTTCAGAGCATGAGGTCACCGCTACATGCCAGACCTGAAGGAGAGAACTGGGGCTGAGACAGTGCTGTGGACGTCACCAGTGGAGCAGTTCTCTAGCCGATCTTAGCTTGTTCGTATTTCTTTACTGGGGGTGGAGGTGAGCATATATGAACCAGGGATTGTACAGTGTGGAGGGAAGGGCATGAGACTATCCAGAAAGGGAAGGTCATTGGCTGAAGGCTAAGGGTACTGAGATGCCTCATTAGCATGGAGAGGCAGCCTAGGTGCTGCACTACCTGACTGACTGCCATGGTCCTCCCAGGTGGGGGTGATGGTCATGTGATCCAGAGCAGGGAGAAGGCAGCTCCACTCCTACCGTCTGCTCTCTGAGGTTCCCGGGGTTTGAGCATGCCCCACCTCACCAGCTCTTCTGCATGTCTGGTAGCTCTGTCCACAGGTCCTACAGGTATTGACCAAGACTGAGTATTGGAAGAATGAATTAAGTATATGTATGTTTGTGGCGCGCGCGCGCGCGCGTGTGTGTGTGTGTGTGTGTGTGTTGTAGTGTGTGATGTATGTGTGTATGTGGTATGTGGTATATGTGTGTTTGGTGTGTGTGTGTGTGATGTGGGTGTGGTGTATGTGGTGTGTGGCATGGGTATGTGGTAGCTGTGTGTTTGGTGAGTATGTGAGAGTGTGTGATGTGGGTGTGGTGTATGTGGTATGTGTGTTGGTATGCATCTGTGGTGTGTGTGGTGTGGTGTGTGTGTGTGTGTGTGTGTGTGTGTGTTTGTGTGTTAAGTATATGGGGTGTGTGTCTGTGTTCAAGTTGCACAGTTCTCACCCCAAAAATTATGAGTTTGTTTTAATGCCAAATATGGCCCAGGAACACACACAGAACTTGCTCATGCCCAAAACATTGGTCAGTTCTGATACATTAACGATCTCATCAAAGTGTTTTGTTTTGGTTTGCTTGAGACAGTGTCTCTTTACATAGCCCTGGCTGTGCTGGAACTCACCATGTAGCCCAGGCTAGTCTCAAAGATGTTGGCCTGCCTTTGCCTCCCAAGTGCTAGGATTAAAGGCATGAGCCATCACAGCTGGCTTCATCAGGTTTTTACGGGAACAATGAAAAGAAGTCATGGATCAAGGCACTTTTCAAACACCTGTGTGGAAACTTTGGGCGCGTGGGCTACAGCCAAGCCAGGAATGTCCACTGTAGTTTCAGGTGTCACCAGATGGTGTTTTTAGCATTTACCTGGAGGAAGCTAGTGGTCCATTGGTATAATACAGCCACAAAAGTTTCACCTTTAAAGTACAGGGATATTAGCTCAGACATGGGAAGTGGATATTAAGAGGCTGAAGAGAGCACACGATAACTTATCTGTAGATCAGAAACGTTCCAACTCTCTATAATTATGGAACCTTTAATCAGTCTATTAGCATTTTAGACTCTAATAAAGGTAGGACATTTTGGCCCCTGGATACTCCAGCGGCTTCCTTCTCTCTTGGGCCACTCATAGTTACTCTACAACCACCCATACACCTTCCCTTTCTTATGTACCCACTCAGTATTTCAGTAATTTCAGAAAATAATATTTTTTTTTTTTTTTTTTTTTTCTTTTTTTTTCGGAGCTGGGGACCAACCCAGGGCCTTGCACTTCCTAGGCAAGTTACCACTGAGCCAAATCCCCAACCCCGTTATGTTTTTTAAAGCACTAAAAACAATACCCAGTAAAAAAAACACCTTTAAAATAGTAAGGTGCCAAAAGGCAGATCTCCTGGAGCTGAAGTTAACAGGCAGTTATGGGCTTCCTGACATGGGCATGAGAACTAAACTCAGGTCTGCAAGAGAGGAGCTCTTAAGCACTGAGCCGCCTCTCACGCCCCGCAAAGGAGGCTGGGAAGGGAAATCCAAATGCATCTTGACAATACGGATTAAAACCATGCCTGTTTTGAATCCACATGCACGTGCGTGGGTTTTAGGAGTCAGTAGTGTGCGACGTAGCATGGGAGAACTATGTTCAAAATCCCCAGATTGACTGTCAAGTGCAGACAGCATTGACTCTTGGGGAATTTAATCAGGGCTGGAGCAATGTTCTTTCCTCCAGGAAGGACTCCTCAGGAGGAGTATGGTGCGATGGGGGGACAGGAGCGAGGAAGAGGCATGTTACCAGCATAGAGCAGTGGAACCCTAGTCCAAGGTACAGGAACAAGTAGAGAGGGCATTAGCATCAAATGGACTAAATATTTCTATTAAAAAATCAAAAATACTCAGAGTAGAGGAAGTGTATTTTATTCACAAGAGATGCATTGTGGGTAGACTGATCTGAGAGACTGGTCGAGGATGGAGAAAGACAAACAATACAAATTTCAAACGAAGGGAAGTAGAGGAACCATTTTACTGTCAGGCATAGCCAGCTTGAAGGCCGCTAAGGAGAAAGAGGTCATTTCCTGTAGCTGTGATCATATAATTTGGTGTAAGCAACTGAATGGAGTAAGGGCATTCTGGTCACAACTCAGAGGTAGTGTTCTAGTTTAGCGTCTGTTCATGTGATAAAATTCTGACCAAATGCAGGTAGAGGAGGAAGGGGCTTACACTTCCTCCAAGTCACTCTCCTTCAGTGGGAGGAACTCAAGGCAGGAACTAATACAGAGGCCATGGAAGGGTGCTGCTCACTGGCTTGCTCCTCATCACTTGTTTAGCCTGCTTTCTTATAGAACCCAGGACCACCAGCCCAGGGAAGGCACCACCCATCATGGGCTGGGCAACCTGAATCAGTCGTTAATCAAGAAAATGCCCCAGAAAGTTGCTTACTGGCCAGTCTGATGGGGGTGATTTCACAACTGGGGTTCCCTCTTCCCAGATGACTCTGGTTTGTGCCACCCATCATGGTAAGTCAAGGAAGCAGGTACCTGAAGCTGGTCCCCTCACATCCACAGACAGGATCTGCCGTTCAGTTTCCTTTCACTATCTGATATAATCCAGGATTCCATCCAGGGAATGGCACCGCCCACAGTGGGCAGGACTTCTCACCTAGATTAACAGGATCAAAATAATCTCCCACAGGCATGCCTGGAAGCTCGTCTCCTGGGTGATTCTAGGATCTGTCAGGCTGATAATTGATACTATCCATCATCATGGGGGGGGTCATAAGACATTTACGCTGGTGTAGAAAGATGGCTCGGTGGTTGAGAGCACTGGCTGCTTTTCCAAAGGACCTGGGTTCTCTACATGGTGCTCACAACCCCCCCACCCAGGGAAGTTGGTGCCCTTTTCTGGCCTCCGTGGGCACCAGGCAGGCATGTGGAACACAGACATATATGCAGACAAGCACCCACACATATAGGATAAGATATTTTTAAAGTTTTACAGTCATCTAATAATAAGCTTCCAAATACAGAAGGCAAACATTACGGAGCGAAAATAGAAAGCTATGAAGTCACAGCGATTTTAAAAGACTTCCACGCGTCTCTCACAGGAACGGATGAAACCATATGATGACCCATAAGGATCCAGAAAAAAAAAAAAAAAAAAAAACCAAAACACCGAGGGATGTGGAAAATCTAGGCTAGGGGTTTTTAAGGCGTGAATGTAGAGATGGGGGTATCTGGCAGGAGGAAAAGACCCGTGGGAGCTGTAAGAGGGAGAAAAGGGGGAGGAACAGGAACCAAGCACACTACATGGATGAAAATGCTGAAAGGAAACAAACCATTGCTCTGTAAAGTTAACTATTCTGACCATCACTTTGCGAGGTGATGAGGGGCCAGCAAGATGCCCATCACGTAAAAGTGCCTGCTGACCCGAGCTCAGTCCCCTGGACCCACTTGGTAGAGAGGACAACTGTGGCAACCATGGCAAGTTGCCCTCTGACCTCTACCTGTGCACCTACAAGAGGCAAGGAAAATGTCCTGCGTGGTTGTACCAAACCGAGAGAGAGAGAGAGAGAGAGAGAGAGAGAGAGAGAGAGAGAGAGAGAGAGAGAGAGAGAGAGAGAGAGAGACTGGGCTGTTGCTTGTAAAGTTCAGAAATGGTCCAATGTCGGTGATGCTCAAAGAGATGAGATCAAGCTCTTCGCTCTGTGTTACTCGTCAGCAGTTGTAAGATGGGGCCTCATGTTTTTCCTCTCTGTGAATTCTGTGGTCTTTTCCTTCCCATTTCTATTGGGCCTCTAAGCGTTTCTGAGACTGACACTCGTGGCTGCTTGCAAGCCCCAAAAGACCACCGAGGCGCGGACTCGGATGAAACCGTACTAGCGTCTTGATTTACAAGCTCAAGCTGCAGAACGCGAGGGTGCAGCCCTGAGTCTCGGTTCAGGCAAGCATTTATAGAGGCAAGAAGGGGGTGTCTAGCCTGGCACACATCTGATTTGGGGGAGGGCCATTATGGCCTTTAACATGTTTGGCTGGTGCTGGGAGCCAAGCCATCTGCTTTCCTCCTGATTGGTGGGTGTCAGGAAGTGACGTGTCAGGGGTGGCCTTGTAACTTTGAGGTGTAGATTGGTTGGGGGGAAACCTGGAAACTGGTGCTAGGTATTCTGCCTGTTAGTTAACTCGAGTTCAGCCTTAGGTTGGACTCTCCAAGATGGAGTCTGAACCCAAAAGATCGGGTCTCTCACACTACGCTGGGCCTTGTGGCACACCCCTGTGATCCTAACACTTGGGAGGTAGAGGCAGAAAGGAAGATGTGGAGTTCAAAGCTAGCCTCATCTACACAGTGTGTTTAAGACCAGCCTGGGCTACATAAGATCCTGATTGTTTGTTTGTTTGTTTGTTTGAATTATCAGGGTAGGTGGTTTCTGTAGTGTGTGGTCAACCTTCCCATCAGTAACAGAATGAATGAGCAAACAATGGATAAATAAATCACTCAAAATGAAATCAAGGCGAGAATTGCAAGCATAACCCATGGCCACCTATAGGAAGGTTGCTCTGACCAGTTGAGTAAAACGTATTTCCGTCTGGCTATCACATCCAAACCAGAAGGAAGGTTTGGACCTTTCCCGTGTTGCCTGGCTGGCTCAGGGCTATGTGGCCAAGGACTCAAATCACCATCGGCTTCCTTGTAATGTGGCCCTGCAGGCTGGACTGAAGCTTTGATTTACAGCCCAGTAGTACTGGGAGTCATTAGTCTCTGGTTCCCGCAGGATGGCACTGGACCAAGGTAATTAACCATGCTTATCAGGGGGCGCGCTGGGGTGCAGCTGGAGAAGGCGCACAGATGACGGAGGCCGAGAGACAATTTTGAGCATTTTGGATCTGGGCTCTCATCCTAATGGGATTCTCATAGCAAATGTGTGAATCTACTCCGACCATTTCCAGAAGTTTCTTTCTGATTCTCATACCAGTAAGGCGAAGATTCTCCAGTGATTTAAAAAAGAGAGAGAGAGAGAAGAGAGAGAGAGAGAGAGAGAGAGAGAGAGAAAGAAAAAAAAAGCTTCTCCAGGAATTTCTTCAAAGATTACACGTATTCTTTTTGATTGAGCCAGGAAGCGGGGAGAAACGAGGAGCAGATGTTGGCGGCTGATTGCTAGTTAGTTACTTTTCCAGCAGCTGGCAACCTCCGCTCACTTTCGCTTAGACTATATTTACCTTCGAAGCTTAAAAAAGGCAGTGTGAAGCCCGCCCAAACATCTGGATATTAAGAAAATTGGCCAGATGTTATGGTGAGTGATAAAGGTTGAAGTGGAGGGGAGGTGGGGCGGGGACATGAAAGAGTAAGAGAGTGAACAGGGACAGAACTCATAAAGTAGCTGCCCACTCGTGCCCTCCACCTCCCCGGCCTCCGTGGGAGACTCTGTGTGAGTCACCACTGGGAACTCGGAAATAACGGGATAATAGAATTTGGGACTGATCCCTGAGCCGGGAGGAGTGACCTTCAGTGGAGGGAGAGAGAGGAAATGGAAGTTGCCTCCTACTATTTTTATATTTTGTATCTAGAAGTTATTTTTTTTCTTCAATTGCTCATCATTTTTGAATCACCTCTGTATGGTTTCTCAGGAGTCCCGCCAAGGCACTGATTCTCTCAGAGATCCAGAATCTTTTCCGAGCTGTGGCAACTCTGTTTCCCAGGCTGGAGTTACTGAGGACAACTGCAGGCAGGGCCTTCTAGTCGGCTTGTTTTTCTTTTTGAAGGTGAAACACATCTCGTTTTGCTCCTCCTATTTCTCAGCATAATCCTCCCCCCTCCCCCGACTTACACCAGTTACTTCTCTTGTAGCCAAGACCAAAAACGAAACAGAGTAACTGAAAGGAGGACGCTTCAGTTCATGCTGGTGGTGGAGTTATGGCAGCAGGAGTCTGAGGTCTCTGGTCACCTGTCAGTGTGATTTAGAACCAGGCCGCCAAACCCAACTATCAACACCCCCAGTGGCCCACTCCCTCAGGTGAGGTGTCATCTCCCCAAAAGGCCTACAACCTCCTAAGACAGGCCAGGGAACCACGTGTTCACACACATGAGTCAGTTTGGAAATGTTTACGGGAATTCGGATTTTTTTTTTAACTTCTGAGTTTCTAATTTAGGGCATCTTAATACCTCAAACTTGAGTTTCTATCTCTGAGAGCCAGAACAATGACAGCAGAAAGCTGTTTTGTAATACCCAGTTGATCTCCATGAAACCTATCAGGACCCTTGAGTTGATTCTCCTGAAATCGAACTTGGTGGATCCTCTGGGATCTCTCTCTGAGCATTTTCTCCCAGTTACCATCAGTGCTTCAAGATGGGGCAAGTCAGTTGGGTGTGACTACATCTTAGCCAAGACCTACATACAAAAAGTTGATTTCGAATTCTGATTGTCATTAATTAAGAAAGATTAGGAAACAGGACCAGAATGGGTGATTATTGTCTCCCAGTCAGGGTTTCTATTCCTGCACAAAATATCATGGTCAAGAAGCAAGTTGGGGAGGAAAGGGTTTATTCAGCTTACACTTCCACATTGCTGTTCATCACCAATGGAAGTCAGGAGTGGAACTCACACAGGGCAGGAACTTGGAGGCAGGAGCTGATACAGAGGCCATGGAGGGATGTTACTTACTGGCTTGTTTCCTCTGGCTTGCTCGGCTTGCTTTCTTATAGAACCCAACACCACCAACCCAGGCATGGTACCACCCACAAAGGGCTGAGCCCCCGCACCTTGATCACTAATTGAGAAAATGCCTTACAGCTGGGTCTCATGGAGGCATTTCCTCATGGGACGCTCCTTTCTCTGTGATAACTCCAGCTTGTGTCAAGTTGACACACAAAACCAGCCAGAGCTGTTTAAGCGTGAACTTAGCATGTCGAAATGGAAACTATTCATCATCAAATCTCCTTCAGTCTTTGAACCAACATCCACCAAGTTCCCTACGTGACTAGACATGATTCTAGGTGCTGGGGATAGGGACCTATTACCTGTTTTCCTCTGGCTCATATTCTGCCAGCTGAGTGTCTTGGTTTCATTTTCCTGAAGAAAGCAAGGTGAGGGAGAAACAGTATATTTCATTCACAGTTCTGAGTCCGTCGTTGTGAGGCAGTCAAAACAGAAGGACCTTGAAGCAGTTGGTCACTTCTTATCCACAGTCGCAAGAGCTTAAGGCAAAGACTTAATGCAGTGTTCTAATGCTCTGCTCATTTTTCTCACTCTTGTACAAACCAAGATTCATTCTCAGGAAATGGGCAGATCTTCCCACCTTAGTTAGTGTAACCCGGACAGTCGTCCCACAGACACGCCCACGGACACGCCCACATACATGCCAGGACACGCCCACAGACACGCCCACAGACATGCCCACAGACCAACCCCCATGAAACCTTCCTCTCTAGGTGATTCTAGAGCTTGGGTTCTCAACCTATGGGTTGAGACCCCATTTGGGGGCCTACCAACTCCTTCACAGGGGTCATCAATGATCATTGTAAACTACAGATATTTACATTGTGATTCATAACAGTAGCAAAGTTACAGTTACGAAGTAGCAACAAAAATAATCTATGGTTGGGGGACGGGAATGACATCACGAGGAATTGTATTAAAGGGCCACAGCATTAGGAAGTTTTGAGAACCGCTCTAGATTTTTGTCAAATTGACAACCAGACCGTCGCAGAGAAGCAGATAACTAAACTACAATAAGTACATAAAGGACAGACAGTGAACAAGGTAGTTCAGATATTATGTCTTTTCCACGGAAAGGAAACAATCAGCTGCACCACAGAGGAAAAATCAACAGAATAATTCCCACCGGAGTCGTAGTTCAAACAAGACCGGCTCCTGGAGAAGCCCAGGGTTTGTGTGGTCAGCTCTGGGTTGCAGGTGTAAACGCCACTGAAAGAAAAATCTATTTCTATGCCTGTTAGGTCTTTGAAGAGATGTCTCAAGTTTCTGAGTTGTTCTTTGAAGTAAAGAAGTAATTAGTTGGAAAGAAGTTAATCACACATGTAAAGATCTATCAAGACGCCCGAGCGGGTGACTGGGGAGCAGCTGAAAGAGTCCTAAAGGACTGTGTAGGTCAGGGGTGCCTTTTCTTACAGGGCACACATTCCCACCCGTGTTCATCCTCCACCTCAGGCACATTGAAGGGAAATCCAACTCGAGAAGTGCTTTAGTTCTCGTCTGAAAGTCTCCACAAAAGTAAAGCACGTTTCTGAGGATGGCTTTTCAGTCACACCCACTCTCTTACTCTACATTTGACTGTATGTTCCCCCTTCCACGACTGGTCCTCTGTGGGTACATCCAAGAAGCACTTAGACACCCCACTCTAGAGAGTCATCTCTTCAGGAGTCACATGGCACCACTGTTTTGCTTTTGTCTTTTTTAATGACTCTCACCTGAGTCACGGACTGACTTCCAGGAAACCTGGCACCATTTATAAATGACTAGCACACTGGCACATCCAACCAGGGACCGCGCCGCCCACTGGGCTCACCATCTAGGTCCTATTTGCAGCCACTCTGGAACTTTGCCTTTTGACTCCCACCCCCCATCTCGTTCTTTTTCCATTATGTCCATCCACGTCTACACTTTCTACTGCCAGCCGCTCCCCTATGCCTGTGAGCCATTGTGTTACTTGCGTTTTGTCCCTATGATAAAATATTATGACCCGGGTAAGGAAGAGCTGATGTTGGCTTTGGGTTCCAGAGGGAGAGTCCATGATACTGGGGTGGGGGGATTGGATGGTAAAAGGAAGCCATGTTGTTAATCACAAACACAGAGCAGAGAGAGTGAGCAGTGGACGGAAGGTACAAACTCTCACAGCCTGGCCCCACTGACATACTTCCTCCAGGCTCTGCTTCCTAAAGGTTCCATAATTTCCCCCAAATAGTGTCTGTCACATGACATCCACAGTGGGAGAGTGGGGGGGAGAGGAGTGCTCAGATCGATTTCTTGTTGGGTTTTTTTGTTTTGTTTTGTTTTTAATTATTTATTTTATGTATGAGTATACTGTAGCTGTCCTCAGACACACCAGAAGAGGGCATCAGATCCCATGACAGATGGTTGTGAGCCACCATGTGGTTACTGGGAATTGAACTCAGGACCTCTGGAAGAGCGGTCAGTGCCCTAACCACTGAGCCTTCTCTCCAGCCCGAGCTTTCTTGCTTTATTCCGTTTGGGATGCTGACCCGTGGAATGGTCCAGCTGCATTTTAGGGTGGGTCTTCCCACCTCAGCTGCCTAATCTAGATAATCCTTCACAGGCTTGCATGGAGATCTGTTTCCATGGTGACTCTAAATCCTGTCAAGACAATCAATATTAACCACACACCCAACTGATTAAAATCCACAGACCCTGCCCGCCCTCTCCTGAGACATAATTACTACAAAGTATGGTTTGGACAGTAGCCGACAAGACCACAGCCGTTCAGCCTTACCGCAGAACCCCAAGACGGGGCCCCAGCTTCCGCCCGGGGTACCATCTGGTGACCATGAAGGGATTCGCTAGAGTTTCTAATACATACTCGGTGGCCTGAGCAGGAAGGTACAGAAGGGTCTCTGAAGACAACTGTGACTGTAACTTAGGGCCTTAGCAGCAGCCGATACCCAGGGGGGAGGTCCAAAGAAGATCAAGGTGACATCGCTTGCTTGCCGTTCCTACTGCTGATGGGACCTTGAAAGGGAGAGATGCAGAGGGGACTCCAACACCAGCTCCGTTGCCACGTGATAAGATCAATTCATTTCCTACGTCAGACTAAGGAGAGGGGGGTTATAAGTCACCTGCAGCATGTGCCAGTGTGACCCAGATCTTGAAGGAAATGTCTGGTGTTTGTACTTCATCTAGGCCCCTGCTGCAGTGGGGGTGGGGGAGGGGTGGGGAGTGATGGAGGGATAGAGGGATAGAATTGAGGGGGAAAAGGGAGTTGTGAAGACAGGGAGAGAGAAAAGAAAGCAGTGAGCTAAGCAAGTTCCAATTCAATTCCAATAACTTTTTCCTTAGAGAATGACCCTTCATTAAGAGCATTATATGGTTTTAAAACAAGTGCTAATTGTTATCTTGTCGAACAGCCCTGAAAGACTTAGGATAAGATCCTGGCAAGGTAAGTATTGTTTTGATGTTCAAGCTGTGGAAAAGGCAAGGCCACTCTACCGTGATAGAAATCGCAGCTAGCTTCTGCTGCCCCAGGTGTCATAGCCCCAGTCACAGAACTGACAGAGCACTCCTAGACAGTCACTCCCGGTGGCTCATCCAACTTGGATGTTGGAAGCAACTAAATTAAACCCCTGAATGTGAGACATTGAACTCAAGTTACAGAAGAGGAGCCTGGCCCTCGCTCAATCTATTATTTTTAAATATCGTATTGTGAGTGTTTGTGTGTCTCTACATTTGGTGTTTTGAGACAGGGTCTTCCACTGAAATAGGAGTTAACCAATTGGCTAGTCTGGCAGATCAACAAGTGAATGTCTCTTATTTCCTGCTGTGCACACCAGGCTCGCTGGTCTGGAAGCTTCTGGAGGGCTCTCTTACTTCCACCTCCCATTTTGTCCTAGGAGCACGGCATTACAGCATGCTACCGTGTCCGGTTTTTATAGGGATTCTGGGAATCCCAACTCAGTTATCAAGCTTACACAGCAAGCCCATTCAGCCCATGCCTGGCTGTTTAGTGTGTGTCCTTGGGATATGGATACAGGTCTTCCTACTTAAGCTGTCTGTTCTTTATCCACTGGAGCCTCTCCCCGGTCCCTATATGGCAATCTACCCAAAGGCCTGTTCTTCCTTGCTTTCGGCCCCAGGTCTCTAAGTGAGTCATTCCAGTTTTCTGTGACAGTTGGAGTCCCACTTACCTTGGAAGTTTTGTGACCACTTCAATGACTTGCCTGTCTTTTGCTTATCTTCCCCCTTCAGGCAGCTCCAGTTCCCTCAGCCCACGGTCATAGGCTGAGAGCTGCACTGGAGAGAGGAACAAGGGTCTCCCTCTTCAGCTTGTGTTGTTCAGGACCACCCATCTACCTCTGCCTTATCTTCCAGGCCAGTTCAAAGGGTGTACACCCCAGTCCCAGTGCCCTCCAGGCAGGCCACTGCCCATTCAGAGGCCAGGCCCCTTAGACTCTTCTCTCCTGGTCAAACTCTCCCAGTGTTTCATTTCCTCAGCCCGCTGAGATTCTGCTCTGAAGTTCCACGAAACTTTCCTCAGGCTGTGGAAGTAGACTGGAAGGTGACGTAGTGGTTACGAGGCAGATGGCTTGTCAAAGCTTATAGAGGAATAGTGTGCTCGTTACTGATGGCAACTTGGGTTCACTAAGATCCTATCCCAGCAGTTTAAGTCTCTTGATGATTCCAGAGGTAAGCAGTGATGCATGGTTTCTCGTGAGCTCTCCTAAGGGGAGAGCTGAACGTCAGTCGTTCCCAGAAAGCAAAGGGTGGTTCAGGGACCCTTTGATGAAGGTCCGTGTGCTTAACCAGAACCTGGTCACAGCTCAACCCAGATGATCTGCAGCCTCATAGCTGGTGAGATGGCAACTGAAAGGGAGACGTAGAACAATGATCATTGCAGTTCCTGTGTTAGACCCTGACACCTACTGTGTGTCGGTGTCACTAAGATATTAACATGGTTGTGGTGGTGGTGGTGAGAACACTTACCACTCTTGCAAAGGACCTGAGCTCAGTTCCCAGCACCCGCGTCACCTAATGCCAGCTCCAGGGTAGCCATGCCTCTGGCCTCCTCAAGCCTGCACCCACCCATCCCCCCCCCCCCACACAGACCTACACATAATTAAAAATAAAGCTTTTTTTTTTTTTTTAAAGCCAGGAGAGGTCTTCTTTAGAGAGACGTCTATTCGCGTCTTTTGCCCACTCTTCAATCAAGTAACCCCAGTCATCCTGGTTGCACATCTGAAGGAAATTAAGCCCATCTCACAGAGAGACGCACCACGGTGGTGTTATGCAATCTAAGTCTCTGTTGACAAGGGATCGATCGCAAAGAATGAGACTGAAGCTGAGCTTGTAGCTCAGCTGGAAGCGTGCCTGCCCCACGGCTACACCTTTAAGCCTTGCACTAGAAGTTTGCTGAGAATACATTGTTTAGAGTTCTCATCCCAGTGAAAGGAGGCTTCTCTCTGTTGGCTTGCTTTTAGAGATCATTTCATGACATGCGCACATGAGACTATCACAGGGCACACCGTAAAACACATCCAGCTCGATTCACCCACTGAAGGATTAGATTTTTAAAAGGGCAGAGAAGAACCTACTGGGACCCACTGCTCAGCTGGGACATGGGGACAGTGAGTAGCCTCTCAGAGTCCTCTACCCCACAGCGCTCCCTGAACCCTAAGCCCCAGGAGTGCTTTACATGTTACGTTGTGCTAAAAACATGCCCTTTCCTCTGTGCCCTTTGGGAGGCACAGGACAAACAGCTGTCTGCACAGCGAGAAGGCAGCCACACCCTGGAAAAGCAGGGTCCAGCCTTTGATGATTCACCCCTCCCACTGGAAAGAGGAAAAGCTGAGACAACAGCCCCCACCTGCCTGTGAGGGCCTAGAAGCTTCCCCTGCAGCTGCCCTGTTTGTCTTCCTCAGTATGTGCTGTATGTCTTGTGTTTTGTTGGGGAGCAGCTTTGCAAATGACTCACTCTGTGTGTGTGTGTGTGTGTGTGTGTGTGTGTGTGTGTGTGTGTGTGTGTGTCCCGATAACTAGATATGCAAACCTTTACTTCCTAGCTGAGCAATTAACTAATTAATTGAGAGCCAGGGTAAACAGTACAGTCTAACCTCCACATTGAATTAATTACTGTTTATGGAACTCTCTGAAGAGCCTGTGGGGAAAGGCACCGCCCAACAAGAAGACATCGTGCCTGCAAATGCTGGGCTTTGTGGAGGAAGCCGGGAAAGTAGGCCCTGTGCTTGCTCCTCTGCCAGCCACTTGTTTATGCCTGTTAAAGGAAGTTGTTTTCTCTGAAAATCGAATTCAATGATATGAGAAAAATCATTGGAATGGTTATGGGTCAGAGCCAGGGCTGTGGCTTACCTAGTATAGCCCTGGCCTAGCATGCAAGAAACTCTGGGTTCAACCCTCAGCACAGCATAAACCTGTAATCCGGGCTCCTGGGAGGTGAAGACAGTCTGTGTGTACCAAAGAAGCCTACCAGCGAACTGCACAGCAATGGTTCTCAACCCACGGGTCGTACACTAGATATTTGCAATTCATAACAGCAACAAGATTACAGTGATGAAATAGCAATGTAATAATTCTATGGTTGGAGCCACCACAACGTGAGGAACTGTATTAAAGGGTCGCAGTATCAGGAAAACTGAGAACCACCGTTCTAGACCGTTCTCCTGATTTTCTGTCCCTCCCTTCTTTCCAACAGAGGTGAGGCCAGAAAGAGGAGCATTCTGAGAAGCCTGGCAGAGGCAGCTCTGATCAGCTCTGCCAGGCATATGTAGTGAGATGGGTTCTGGCTTTGGTCTTGGGATTTTACGGAGTATAAAGAAAAAATAAGCTGGGAGATGACCGGGCCGCAAAGCACTTGCCACCTGAGCGTGAGGGCCTGAGTTCAAGCCCTCAAAATCAAAAACAAAATAAATTAAATATACCTGGCTGAGCAAGAACCCGCTGCAGGAGCCACACCCTGGAGCAGCTCAGGGCATCGTGTAGTAAAACATGAAGAATGTATATGTATATGTAGTATATGTATGTGTATATGTATTATATGTATATGTATGTGTGGTATATGTATGTGAGTGTATATGTATTGTAGTAAATGTACATGAAGTATATGTATATGTAGTATATGTATATGTATGCATATATGTTGTATATGTATATGTAGTAAATGTATATGTGTATGAAATATATGTATATGTATATATATAAATATGTGTATGTGTATATGCTGTATATGTATATAGTAAATGTACATGCATATGTAGTAAATGTATATGTATATGAAGTATATGTACATGTAGAATATGTATGTGTAGCATACATAAAAGTATGCATATATGTTGCATATGTATATGTAGTAAATGTACATGCATATCTATATGTAGCAAACATATATGTATATGAAGTATATGTGTGTATGTGTATGTGTATATGTAGTATATTGTCATGTAGTATATTTATATGTATGTATATATGTTGTATACATATATGTTGTATATGTATATGTATGTGTATATGTAGTATATGTATATATGTATATGTAGTATATGTATATGTATGTGTATGTGTTATATATGTACTTGTAGCATATGCATATATAGTATATGTATAATGTATATGTTGTATATGTATAATGAGTGTGTATATATGTATAAATAATATTATGCAATTTTTAAAAAATGGATAGAACCAGGAATCATCATATTTAGCAAAATGAACCAGAATTAATAAAGACAAATATCACATATTTTCTATATTATACAGAATCTGGAGTGTACCTATTTATATATGATTCTTGGTTCTTTCCACTTTTTGGATATTATGTAGTATTTTTTTTTTACTATAGTTTATATTAGTTACCTTTCTGCTGCTATAGTGAAATATCACAGCTGAAAGAAACTTAGAAAAGAAAGACTTTATTTTACCTCACAGTTCCAGAGGGACAGACTTCTCATGGAGCAGAAAGAAGCAGGAAGCCAGTCAATCACATTTCATTTAATCACAGGAAGCAGAAAGGGGGCAAGAAATGAGGAGAAAAGACACCCCCAGTGGGAAACTTCCTCCCACAAGGCAGCAGACCCCAAAGGGTCCATAACCTCTTCAGACAGCACCACCAATCGGGGACAAACTCTTCAAGTACACGGTGAACCTATGAACCTATGGGGGGGCATTCCTCATTCAAGTCACTCCTATTCTTCCTCTTTCCCCCTCCTTTCCCTCCTCCTCTTTCTTTTCGAGACTAAGTTTCGTGTAGCCCAGGCTAGCCTCACAATGTAGCTGAAGATGACTTTGAAATCCTAGTACCCTTGCCTCTGCCTCCCAAGAGCTGGGATCACAGCCATGCATTACTATGCGTAGTTTAGGGGTGTGGAGATTGAATTTAGGGTTTCCTCTATGCCAAGCAAGTACTCAACCAACTGGGTTTCAACTCGGCTGCAGAGATTCTGATCTCTTCCTCCAGCTCTGGCTTCTTGGTCTTTTCCTCCATCCCTTTCTCCCTCCCCACACAGCCCCCACCATTCACACACACACACACACACACACACACACACACACTCACATGCACACATACATATACACACATGCATATACCACTTATGTGTGTACACACACTCATGCATACACATACACACACGCATAATACACGTGTGTGCATATGCACACACATGCACACATTCACATGCACTCACGCATGCTTGTGCACACTCATGTATACTCATGCACACTCATGCACATACTCACATGTGTGTGCACACAAACGCATTCGTAAATACACCCCTTCCTCTCTCTCTGTCCCTCTGTATCTTCCTCTCTTCTTTTATCCATCCTTCCTTTATTCCCCTTGAACCGTGGCCTCTCTATAGAGCCCAGGGTGACCTCTGACTTCAGATCTCACAAAAACCTTCCTCTCAAAGCCTCCTAGGTGCTGGGATTACAAGTGTGGGCTTTGGGCCGCAGTTTCAGGTTTTCATTTGCTCGTCAGTCAGCCTCAGGAGCCACATGGAACTGAATGTGTGGAGGGAATCCACTGTTCCCTTCCAGAAAGACAACTTGTACCCTTCTTGCTTTGGGGATCAGCAAAGTGCCCATTTCAGGCTCCCTGCATTTGCCTCATGTTCTCAGCGTTCTTAGAGGTCAGGACATCTTGGGGACATGTCTTTCCTTGGGCCACATCAATTTCAATGATAACTGCCCAGCTTGTGAGATCTGATGGAGTCTCAACTCTGCTGAAGCTTCTTCGCATGTCGACTTCACTTAACCGTGCTGTCTTTCATGTCTGTCTCGCTGATACCGTGTCCTGCTTACTTCTGGCCATGATGAACTGCCCAGATGTCTATCTGAATCCTGCCCTGCTTAAATGTATTTCCCAGAAAGCACAGACAGAGGTGCTGGGCTGGTTATCTTTACCCTGTGTTGGGAGTTACTGAAACGTCTACTTGTGTGGCCAGTACAGGCCCTATCATGACTGGGGCCCAGGCTAGAGTCAGGGACAGCCTCCGTGCCCTGGAGACCTGCGGGAAGTGACTGGCAGCAGGACAGGGGAATGCACATTGCATGTGAGGTAACTGGAAAGCCCTGAGCTCAAGACCAGGAACGGCTTAGCTAAGTGTCTAGGAAGACTGTGAAGATAAACAGCCCCAACGTCTCTCTCTCCAGACAGATGTGTTGCCCATGAATCATCCCAGGGAGTTCACAGGTTAAGCCCTGCAGGCTGACTTTGTCAGACCGTACCTGGAATGACTCCTGTTGCCTGCTCATGGCCATCCTGAGTGGGGTCAGAGTCTGAGTCCAGTGAACCCAGGGGGCAATTGCAACAAGGTCAGGTAGATGGTAACACAGTCAGTGCTCATCCAGCCAGGGACACCGAGTGGCACCAAGAGGTGACAATGCACTGCGGCCACTGCCAGGATGTGCCACACCCAGGTTAGAACATAGAACACATCCAAGATGGCGGCAAGGAGGCAGGAATTCAGTGATGGCTGGATGGTCAGAGAGGACTTGGGAAGTTTCCCCTTAGAAATGGGGTTGGATGCTGGAAATCTTCCCACCTCCTCTCTTTCCTTGAGGAAACAAGTTTTGGAAAGCAAAGGTTCTGAGCACATGGGGGTGGGCACCAAGAGGTAGGGGAGAGATGAGGGCTAAATCCTTCCCTCTTTTCTTTCAAAGCTACAATAAACTGTGGGTAGACTGTTGTGCAGTGAATCCATTTGCATTGTCCTGTGAGCACACAGAAACCAGTGGTGAGGGTGTGGGTCACAGGCAGTTCTCACAGGGAAGTCAGCTCTGAGTCAAGGCTCTGGCCCTCCTTCCTCCTCCTCCCCCTCTCCTCTCCTCCTCCTCTCCTCTCCTCTCCTCTCCTCTCCTCTCCTCTCCTCTCCTCTCCTCTCTCCTCTCCTCTCCTCTCTTCCTCTCTCTCTCGTGTTTTGGCCAGGGTCTACTCAGCCCAGACAGACCCGAAGGGTCCCTCTTCCCCTGTGGTTCTCATGCAAGCAATCATCAGTACTACCTACCCTGTCCACCAATGCCCAGAGAGGCCTCAGAGGTCAGCTACTTTGTGGGGCAATACCTAGCATCAAGGATTCTACCTCTGCAAACACAGACACCTTGATTTCCATTTTTGTCTTGGAATTGAGACTTGGGTCTCAGGCCTCAGTGGTCAGACCACTTGCTGGGATTTAAGTTTGGAGAGTCGAAGAAGAATAAGTCCTATGGACTGTATATAGTTAGCACCTTACCGAATATCGTCTTAAATTCCAGAACTCTTCTCTGGTCTTTTCTCTCAGGCCTGCCTATGCCTCTATAATTCTATTTGATAAAAATGTATGCTAGTCACTGTAATAGGGATGATGTCAGTGATTCCAGTTGCTCAAATGTCTCTGCAGGCTGCATTCTCTTGGAGAGAAAAAAAATCACTGTTTGGTTGATAATGGCCAGGTTCTACCCCATGGTCAACGTGGTCAGTCAACATGGGCCATTTTCGTGTGTGTTGTATCTCTTCTGAGAAGGTTTTACTATTCATTTATCTCCTGTAAGTGGTGATTAATTATGGCCATGTGGTAACTTTTTTTTATCCCTCAGGAATGGAAGGTTGGAGAACACACAACACTAGCAGATCCACCCTCATTCAGATAGCTGCTGTGCGCCTGCCGTCAGGACCGAGCTATTCTGTCTGCACAGTTTTCCTACACAGTCCATAGACTGACTCTCTCAAAGTCATTTTCAGAGAAAAAGACAACTCTCAAAGAAGTTTGGGAAATGTTAAGTGTCTTTGCTCTTTTTCTTCCATAAAAATATAAAGATTAAGAGAGAGAAAAAAACAACCCTGGGGTAGGTGAGCTGAGTCTCGGCAGTAGCAGCTGAAGGAACAAGAAAAGGAGACACGCCATTTTGAGTTAGGCACAGAGGTTTGGCAAACAGACACATGGCAAAAGAGAGGGGGTGGGGGATGCCCAGAGTACCGCTAAGCACACTCAGGCTCTGGCCCACATCCCAGAGAAAGAGACAGACAAGAGGGGAGATAGGAAGCTATCTCTCCCTAAATCCTGACTCAGAGAGGTGGGCAGGTTACAGTGGAGGGACTCCATCACTGAATCTTCAGTCTTGAAAAAGCATAGCCCATATCAATGGTATCAGTTCTTCCCTGTGTTCGTCTGAGAGCAGGGACATTTCCGAGGGAGATGATCGTCTTCATCGTCAATCCAACTGGATTCAAAAGTCACCCAAAAGACACCCCCTTGGAGGGGTTGGGGATTTGGCTCAGTGGTAGAGCGCTTGCCTAGCAAGCACAAGGCCCTGGGTTCGGTCCCCAGCTCCGAAAAAAAAGAAAAAAAAAAGACACCCCCTTGGATGTATCTGTGAGAGTGTTTCCAGGGAGGCTCAAGTAAAGGAAGACCTGTCCTGGGTGTGGCCAACTCCGATTGCTAGGCTGGACTCCAGGCTGAGTAAGGAAAAGTAGGAGAAAGGCAGCGTCTGGGGAGATGGCTCCGCAGTGAAGAGCCCTTGCTGCTCTTGCAGAGGAACTGAGTTCACTTCCACGTTGAACGGCTCACCGCCATTTGTAACTCTAGCACCAGAAGACCCGACACTTTCTTCTGGCATCTACAGGTACCCATACACGCACACACATACCCATAAATAAAAATAAAATTAATCTTTTTTTTTTTTTAAAGAAAACCTCAGAGGACAGGGCCTCTTTGGGGCTCTGCCATCAGACTAGCCCAGGATGGATAAGTCTGCTCAGCGCAAGCAAACTGGCTCATGTCTGAGCCTTTTCGCTACTTCAAAAAGCCAGATTCCCAGGCAGCAGGCACTGTTCAATCTGCTTCCAATTTGCACGTTCTAAACACAATCCAGCTTTAAGGTAAGGGCACGATAAAAAAAAAAAGAAATCCGCCTTTTATAGTTGTCTTCGATTTTCTGGCTGTAGATAAATCAGAATCATTTAGGAAATAGCTCTCTTTGGAGTCGCTTGGGTTTTTTCCCACCACTGTTTCTAAGAAAATAGGAGATCTCACTCCTAAATTGGACAGAGTGTCAGGTTGGTTACGTTCCATCTATCGGTCCTAATTCTGTGTGAAAAAAAGAGAACGCGGGAGGAACAACGTGTTGCCTGAACATCTGGGAGAAGGAAATGCAAGGTGGACGGGATGGTGCTATTGAGGAAATAGCCCGGTGTTGCTGCCATGGGGACTCCGGACTCCTGACACAGCTGCCAGGGTGGGACAGGGTGGGAGTATGAGACCCACAGGGTGACAGAAACAATATGGGGTTTGGAAGTGACAAGGCCACTGGGGACAGCGACTCCTGTACTCAGGAGTCAGGTGGGGAGCCAGTAGGAGCTCCATGTGGCTGTGCTCTTTCCCGAAACTGTCTGTCCGGTGTCTTGATGTCCCTCCAAAGGCTATCCCTGTATTCTTCCCCCGTGCTTTCTCTCACTTCTCACTTCCGTGATTAAAATCAGCCCTCAGAAAAAGTTCTTTCAGGGAGACCTGCATGGCTGATGAGTACAGCACATCCAGGTTTGTGATGCTGTTCCTGGGGAAGCACAGTCAGATGACCTAATAGGTGATCCCTGGCGACGCAAGTCCAATGTGGTGAATGAGCGAGGTCATTGGTGTTACGTACAGGGATATGGGTGAAGGGTCACTTACAACAGCAAGATAACTCAAGAGCAGCTGTATCATCAAAACCATTTCCCAGTCTGAGTGACTGGGAAACTCACAAAAGTTGGAGCCCTGGGATGCTCTGCATACTCTGTAGGCACTGTCTTAGTCAAGGTTTCTATTGTTGCACCCAACATCATGACCAAGAAGCAAGTTGGGGAGGAAAGGATTTATTCAGTTTATATTTCCACAGTGCTTTTATCACCAAAGGAAGTCTGGACAGGAACTCACACAGGGCAGGACCCTGGAGACAGGAGCTGATGCAGAGGCCATGGAGGATGCTGCTTACTGGCTTGCTTCCTCTGGCTTGCTCAATCTGCTTTCTTCTAGAACCCAGGACAATCAACCCAGGGATGACACCACTCACAGTAGACTGGGCACACCTACCCTTGATCACTAATTGAGAACATGCTTACAGCTGGATCTCATGGAGGCATTTCCTCAAGGGAGGCTCCTTTCTCTGTGATAACTCCAGCTTGTATCAATTTGACACACAAAATCAGCCAGTACAGGAAGATTGACAGGACTCAAAGTCTTTTCTCCTAAGCTGTTGTTACTGCTTATATATCCTTGAGGATAGAAGGATTTTGTGAAGCTGATAAGTTTCTGGGACTTCCTGAGACTTGTGAGTTGTTTGTTTCCCAAGACTTAATTCCAGGATGGAATACTTCATATGGAAGGAAATTGCTACACATCAACTCTGTGGCTATATATGCACACATACTACCCATGGTGGTTATTTTCATTCGTCAATCTGATGGAACTTAGAATCATTATGGAAACAAATCTCTGGACATGTCCATGAGGAAGTTTCTAGATTAAGCTAATTGAGGTGAGAAGACTCCCTCTAAATGTGGATAGCAAGTTGCAAACTGGCAGTGCAGACTGGAAAAAAAAAAAAAGAGGAAGTGAGCTGAGCACCAGCATCCATCTCTCTCTGCTTCCTGTCTGTGGAGGTCATGTGACCAGCTGCCTCACATGCCTGTCTCCAGGCTCTGTTCTCCAGGATGGACTGCATCCTCAAACTGTAAGCTAAAGAACAGAACAAGGGGCTGGGGATTTAGCTCAGCGTAGAGCGCTTACCTAGGGAAGCATAAGGCCCTGGGTTCGGTCCCCAGCTCCGAAAAAAAGAACCAAAAAAAAAAAAAAAAAAAAAAAAAAGAACAGAACAAAACACAACACAGCAGCAGTCACAAACCCAAACAAGCTCCCTTTTTGAAGCTGCATTTATCAGGTATTTTGTCAAAGCAAGGAGAAAAGTAAACAATGCATCTTCCACTCAATAGTGGCTCAGTAGAACTGTGCTGAGCACTGTGGACCCTGGGCCATGTTCAACCCTTCCTGGAGAGGTGAGGCGGCCGACACCGACATTGTTGTCACCGGCTCTGTTTCCTATCAAATGTGCAGTTGATTTTTGACTAATTGAGTAACAGAAGAAAAGGCGGCTCATCTGCTGACCTCTAAAACAATCTAGCGATTGGGCTGGAAGATAGCTCAGTCAAGGGAGTGTTGCCTCAGAAGAACAAGGATCTGAGTCTGAGTTCCAGAACCCACACAAAAAGCCAGTCATAATGGCTTAAGAACAAAATCCCAGCATTGGCAAGGGGAGGGCAGACAGATCTCTGGGGTTTGGTTGCCAGCTGGCCTCACCTATGTGGTTTATTCTTGGCCAGGGAGAAATCTGGTCTCCAAAACCAAAGGTGGAAGCTGGACAGAAGGTTCAGTGGGAAAAAGCACTTGCTATACAAACATGAAGACCAGAGTTCAAATTCCCAGCACTCATGTAAAAGGCCCGGATGACCAGGAACCCGTAACCCCTGTGCTTTGTGGGCAGAGACAGTGCATCGCTGAGGCCTGCTGGTCAGCAGCCTAGCTCTAGACTGAGCGAGAGACCCTGTCTCAAGGAAATATGGGAGAGAGTAATACAGCAGGACACCCAGTGACCTTTTCTGGCCTTTACATGTATGCGTATGAATGTATGCACTCACTCATGCATGTGTGCATGTGCTGCACACATGTGTGCCCTACACATAAATCCAAGTGGCTGGTGCCTAGAGAGCTATACCAGAGGTTAACCGTGACTTTCAAAGGTACCAGCATATCCATGCATGCACATGCACACATTCAAAACCCAATATCCATCCAGTGCTTGTGTTCATGTGTTTGCATGCAACACACACACACACACACACACACACACACACACACACACACACAGGGGGAGGGGCAGGGGGAAGGGAGGGGAGAGGGGAGAATAAAGGACAATCTTTGGTACTATTCCCCATGGGCTGTTCAACTTTTTTGCTTCAGGGAGGATTTCTCCTGTTTACACTGAACCTGGTCATGTTGGACACTGGGTTTACAAAGAAGGAAAAACAGGATCCCAGACAGTGTGGAACACCTTCATCCTGTATGGGTATACTAGGGCAAAGGACCCAGAGCACTGGAAGCCGTCTTTTTTTTTTTACTTCTGTGAATCAAAGTAGGGTGTTTTGTTGTTGTTGTTCTGTTGTTTGCAATTTGTAAACATTTGATGTCCTAAATTAACTTCTAAGCCCAGAAGAACACACATGGCCTTTTGTTCTTTGGGGCCCACATTAGTGTTTGGTGTCTGCCTGCAGCTACACGTTCAGTCTTAAGGCAGGCTGCTGCTTCAGGAGAGCTCAGAGGTTCTCTGAGGACAAGCTATAGAAATGAGGCCACAGTACTCTGTCCATAAAGAGCTCCAGAGCTGCAAAACACTCCTCACACAGCAGCGATGGAAGGCTCCGGATGGAGAGAGCCTTCTCCAGAGGCAGAGGTCACAGCTGAGTCTTCAGTCTGAGGGAATATGGAAAGTTGTAGGAGGCGCTGGCCTTGCCAGTCAGGATACAAGCAAGCCCGGGGAACAAGACAGAGAGACGCTTCTGCACTTGAGCCTCCAGCAGATGAACCGCCACCCACGCCAAAACACGAGGCTAGCGAGGAAGCTCGCTGTGGGTGGAAAGCGGTTGCAACTTAGAACTTCAAAACCTGCTTTCACCTACACACCGACGGTTCGCTCTATGGGCTTTGTCTTCAATTTCTGTGTATCAGTTATTTTCCGGTATGTGTGTGCACTGCCTGTGTGCCCGATTCCCTCGGAGGCCAAAAGGAGGGCATGGGATTCGCTGGAACTGTAGCTACAGATGGCTGTAAGCTGTCATGTAGGTGCTGGTACATGACCCAGAAACCTTTGCAAGTCTGGCAGCACTCCTAACCACTGAGCCACCTTCCAGCCTCTTACACTGACTCTCCCCTGGTGGAGTTTTAAGGATTGTTTTCAGGGGTTGGGGAGATGATCCCGTCAATAAAAGTGCTTTCCATGCCCACGCGTGGACCGGAGCTTGATTCCCAGATCCAAGAAGAAGACAGACAAGGCAACACAGCTTGCATTGTGCTGGGGAATGGGAGCTGGCCAGTCAGGCCAACTTACTTGGTTAGTTTCGAGCCACTGAGAGACCCTGCTTGGGAAAAAAAAGAGATAAACGGCTTGAGAGGCCATCCTCCGTTTGCCACACTCACACGGACATGAACACACAAGCGTGACAAGCGTCGAGACTCAGTTTATGTACAGAGAAAGAGACCCCCGGGAATGGACAGCTAAACTTCACACAGCAATGTGGTGTGTCCAGAACATGGACGCCTTGGGTGGCGTTCCTCAAATTTCAAATAGTGTGTAATTTTGTAGGGTTCTGCACCGGCATCTCCTGGTCGTGACCAATGGCCTGCCTCTCACCGTCCCACGTCACAGTATTCCCTTCATGCCCCCGCCTCCCCATATGCATCTTCCAAGAGCATCTCCAAGAGTTCTCAGGCTTGGTGTCTACTCCCAAGATGGCTCATACACATAGGCAGGGCTGAGGTTCTGAGGGCCCGTGAGCTCCTGAAACCACAGGTACTGTCTCAGTCAGGGTTTCTACTCCTGCACAAACATCGTGACCAAGAAGCAAGTGGTGGTGGTGGGGGTGGGGGGCGTTATTCAGCTTACAATTCCACATTGCTGTTCATCACAAAAAGAAGTCAGGACTGGAACTCACACAGGGCAGGAACCTGGAGGCAGGAGCTGATGCAGAGGCCATGGAGGGATGCTCCTTGCTGGCTTGCTTCCCCTGGCTTGCTCAGCTTGCTTTCTTACAGAAGCCAGGCCCACCAGCCTAGGGATGGAACCACCCACAATGGGCTGGGCCCTTTCCCTTTGACCACTAATTGAGAAAATGCCTTACATCTGGGTCTCATGAAGGCATTTCCTCAAGGGAGGCTCCTTTTCTGTGATAATTCCAGCTTGTGTCAAGTTGACACACAGAACCAGCCAGTGCAGGTACCTAGTATGGAAGCAGTTTCTGATGGGCCCTGGGTCTTACAAACTGCTACACTGCCCAGTCTCGTTTTGTGTTGCTGTGCTGTTTTAGAGATGGTGCTTTGCTACACAGCTCTAGGGGGCCGGGGGCTAGCTTTGAACTCGTGGCTTCTTATCTCAGTTATTTGAATTCTAGACTTCTTGCCTCATTTCCACAGGACAGAAACTGTGGTCCTGCTTTGCAGAACGAGATGAAGACATCAACCTGATTCCCATCCTAAGCCTTGAGCTTGGTCCCACGGCTTCTGCACTGGGTACCGAGTCTCAGGTTTGGTACCCAGACGTAAAGCATCCTGGTTGTCTCTCCAGCCTGGCTTCTCAGGGTGCAGAAAGCCTTTGTAGAGTAGAGGGTGAAGGACCTGTATGGTGAGCCCCACATCTGAGGAGCAGAGCATAAAGGACCAACAGGGGCTGCTCTGAAGAGGAGCAGGAGGAGGATCGAGTTCGTGTCCTCGCTGTTGTGGGCAGAGTGGTGAGAGTCTGTAAGGCGTAAGGCTGTGATAACTGGAGACCAAGCATGGCTATCTTTGTTGTGTCTGTGGACTCTGGACAGCTGTGCAGATGAGAGGAGGAGAAGAGAGAGCTGTCGCCGGCCTCTCAGGCCTCGCGGTTCTTGTCCAGCATGTCAGTATACTACTTCTGTAAAGTCAAGCTCTCTTGTCCATTTACTCCTTTTGGGCTCGCCAGTGGGAGCCAGCATGGCTGACTCACTGACATGGGGCTCTGCCTGGGGTTCTGTCCTTCACAAAGAAAGGTGTTCTCCTCTAAGTCATTTCTTTAATTTGGAAGTGTTTCAGACCCAGAAGTTTATTTTCCTGAGGAGAAGAGACACACAACTTCGAAGAACCAGGAAGGCTTATGTCACTGGACGGGAGATGCCTGCTGCCTTTGCCTGCAGGACAATCATCTGGGGGGGGAGGGGCTGTGGGGAGCTGGGAAGGAAGGAGCCGCACACCCAAGTCACACCCTGGCCCTGACATAAGCCAGGGGCAGATGCCATGGCTGGAACATGACAAGGGTGACTGCTTTCATCTGTATAATCTGCAGGGCTTACAAGCACCCTTCTCTTTCTGCCCTCCTGACAGGGCTGAGGGCCTAGCCAGGCTTCTGTTGTCACCAGGATGAGCCCCCACTGCCCCTCCAGAGCAGGCTGTGCCAGTTCCTGGTCCTGTGTGGATTCCTTCATGCTCTGGACAGTTTATCCACAACATCCACGAAGGTCAGGAAGTGCTGATCAACCACTGTGGGGAGGGGGCTGGGAGGGAGCTGGGAGGGGGCTGGGATGGGGCTGGGAGGGGCTGCTGGGAGGGGCTGCTGGGGGGCTGCTGGGGAGGGGGACTGGGAGGGGGGCTGGGAGGGGCTGGGAGGGGCTGCTGGGAGGGGCTGGGAGGGGGCTGGGAGGGACTGGAGGGGACTGGAGGGGGCTGGGAGGGGGCTGGGAGGGGCTGGGAGGGGCTGGGAGGGAGCTGGGAGGGGCTGCTGGGAGGGCCTGGGAGGGGCTGGGAGGGGCTGAGATGGGACTGGAGGGAGCTGGGAGGGGGGCTGGGAGGGGCTGGGAGGAACTGGAGGGGGACTGGGGAGGCTGGGAGGGGGCTGGAGGGGCTGGGAGGGGACTTGGAGGGGCTGGGGGGGCTGGGAAGGGGCTGGGAGGGGGCTGGGAGGGGCTGGGAGGGGGCTGGGGGGGGCTGGGAGGGGCTGGGAGGGGGCTGGGAGGGGCTGGGAGGGGGGCTGGGGGGGCTGGGAGGGGGCTGGGAGGGGGACTGGAGGGAGGCGGGGCGGGCTACTGGCTCCTGTTTGCATCCACCTTGCTATTTCTCTTCCTCACTTTGGCTTACACGTTCAAAACAGAAACCATGACTACTGCAGATCCTTTCCTGAGCTGCTGACTCTTACAACTCAGTTCCAGAGGAAAAGAAGCTGGTTTCCAGATCACTCTTGGGGACCAGTCATCTACCAGTGCCACCAGCAGGGGGTCCACAGGCTTTATAAGGTCACCCTGCACACACCTGGCTCCTCACTTGGCCTTGAGAGGCGGTTGGGGGCCTGTTCTCTGCTGCTGGCTCTCTTCCACAGGAACAGACTTTCACTTGGGGTTCCCTGCTGGCCTTATTGGTCTTAGGGAGCTGAGGTGCTGCATGAGGCTGAGAGGCTGCACTGGGCTGTGTCTGAGAGGAGACCGATGAAGGAAACATGAGCCTTTGGTTTCTGTGCTGTGTTCTGGCTGCAATAAAATAACCTAACAAGAATAATGACTTAGAGAAAGTGTGTGTGTGTGTGTGTGTGTGTGTGTGAGTGTGTGTGTGTGTGTGCTCATATGCACACATGCTAGTGCACATGCACTTGTGTACATGTGTAGGTTAGAGGTTATCCTCAGATGCCTTTTTTGGGAGCCTCCCACCTTATTTTATAGACAGGGTATCTCAATGGGACCTGGGGATCACTGATGAGGCTAGACTAGCTGGCCAGTGACCCCCAGGATTCCTCAGTCTGACACCTCAGCTCTGGGACTGCAAGGACATGCCACAGCACTACCCTTTTACTTGGCTTCTTGGAGACAGACTCAGTTCTTCGTGCTTGCTCAGCAAACACTTTACCGAGGGAGCCATCCCATCCCCCGGGGCCCAGGAAGGAAGAATTTCCTGAGCTTCCAATGTCACCAAAGAATAGCTTTTGGGGATCCCTTGTTGCCATGGGACCTTGTAGTTGGTCGGATTACATCTTGGTAGATCAGAAAGCACATGTTTCAGACATCTGAACCCATCACAGATCCTCACCCATTGCTTTCCTGTACATCTCATGCAGAAGTCCTGGTTCTCATTTAGAGGTCCTGGTTCTTCTCTTTACACAGTTTCCTCAATGCCCCCTGTCTTAGGGTTTCTATGGCTGTCATACACACCACAATCAAAAGCAACTCACAGCTTGTAGCCGAGGGAAGTCAGGGCAGGAACTCAAGGCAGGAACCTAGAGGCAGGAGCTGAGGCAGAGGCATGGAGGGGTGCTGCTTATTGACTTGCTCCCCCATGGCATGCTCAGCCTGCTTTCTTAGAGCATCCAGGTCGCAGCCCAGGCATGGCACCGCCCACAGTGAGATGGCCCCTCCATCAATGGTTACTTCTTAGTCATCAAGAAAATGCCCCACGGGTTTTCCCATAGGCCAATCTGGAGGGGGCATTTTCTCAGCTGAGGTTCCGCTTTCCCAGATGACTCTGGCTTATGTAGAGAGAATCCCTCATGCACTGTGTGGAAGGGTCACCTGTCCGTAAAAAGCTGATGGCCAGTGAGCCGAGGCAGGATTTGAAAGTGGGATATCTGGCAGAAAGAGGGGGGAAGAGGGGGAGGGGGAGAAAGAGGGGGAAGGGGAGTAGAGAGGGAGGGGAAGGGGAGGGAGAGAGAGAGAAAGGGGAGGAAAGGGGAGAGAGAGAGGAGAGACAGGAAGGGAGAGAGAGAGGGGAGAGAGAGATTGATTGATTTATTGATTGATTGATTGATTCTTGGAAAGAGTCAGGTGGGAAGAGTCCACCCCAGACTCATAGGAGAGTAACGAGTGAAATTGAGAAGAGGTAACCAGCCACATGGCAGACATAGACCAGAATAAATGGGTTCTATAAATGGGTTATGAGTGACTTGGGAACAAGCCAACGCTTATGGTCTAGGCGTTTATTCACAAATAATTAAGTCCTGGAGTCGTTATTCTGAGAACAAAGAAGCCAGGCAGAAAACCTAGGGGTTACAGGCTTATGACAAGCTGACAGAAAACTAGCCAACACACTACACAACCCTGTGTGGATGTCATTAGCTGTGTCCAGAACACAATATTATCGATGGAATATATACACTGTTAGCAACTGAGTTGCCTGCTCTGGAGGCCCAGTGGGGGCAGGGTATTCACTGTGGGTGACACACAGGCCTGCCTAACCCCTCTGCTGTGTCAGGAAGGCAGCAAGTGAAGGTCACTTGGGAGCTTTGCAGGTATGGATGAAAGCAGGCATTGTTAACTGAAATGGGAAGCTGGGCCCACTGTGGGCGGAGTCATTCCTTGGGCTGGGACTTCAGGCTGTTTAGCAAGGGAGAGGTAGCTAAGCACCACCCTGTGCGTCTTGATAGTGGATAGAACATGACCAACTCCTTCAAGCTCTGCTCCTGTAAGTTCCACACCATGACGGAGTCCTACCCTGGAACTGGGAGCATAACTAAGTGCTTCTTTCTAAGTCCTTAGGACTCAAAGCAATAGGAAAAGTGACTAAGACACCATCTCTTCTTGCCTTTTTCTCTCATTGCAGGAGGATCCCTGCCCTCTGTGGCTGTGGTACCTGTTAGCACAAGCCTCCCTTCATGAGCCTGTCAGGGGGCTGCCAGCAGCACCACACCTGTTGGCTTACAGAAAAACACTTGCTAAGGGCCTGCCCCAGGCAGTGTGTGGGCGTGTGTGTGTGTGTGTGTGTGTGTGTGTGTGTGTGTGTAAGTATGTGTATGTGTGTACATTTGTGTGTTGTGCATTTGTGTATATATGTGTGTGTATGAGTATGTGTATGTGTGTGCATTTGTGTGTGCATGTGTATGCATTTGAGTGTGCATGTGTGTGTTTGTATGTGTGTATGTGTGTATGAGTATGTGTTTTGTGTGTACGCTTGTGTGTGTGTGTGCGTTTGTATGCGTGTGTGTATGAGTATGTGTTATGTGTGTACATTTGTGTGTGTGTGTGTGTGTGTGTGTGTGTGTGTGTGTGTGTGTGAAGAAGTTCAACTCTGAAGACCCAATGGGCTGGGTGACACTCAGGTTGTTCATCCAAGCCTTAGACCGTAGACATGGGGCTAACAGAGCTTAGGGGATTGCCAGAGTCCACAGGGAAGGGTGGAAAACTCACACCTACATTCGCTCACACTCTGCACCCTCTTTTCCCCTTCCCATGATGCCTTGCTCCCTCTCACACTCAATTGTTCTTTCAGCACACACCCCTGCTTCCTCTCCATCCTCCTCAGGCCTTCCCTACCATAGCTACTTCCTCCGTACCCTCCTCCTTGGTCTCCCCGCCCCCTTGGTCTCCTCCTTTTCCACTTGGTTCTTCTAAACCCCTTGCCCTTTCTAGTTCTCAGGGTTGAGCTCTGAGCCTGCCCAGGATAGGCAGTAAGTGGCCGTGAGTCCACAAAAAGGCCACTGAGGATGAGGACACACACCTGGGACAAGTCCTTTGCCCTGTGCCAATGGCTGCCTGCCTACATGGTACATCGAAAAACACAGGGTTGCTTGTTATAAATTGGAACCTTGTGATGAGATCCATGAAATATATTTAAATACAGATCAATAGAACTCTCCCCAGCACTACTGTATGGAGAGCTACTGTGAGCTTGATGGGATTTGAGGGGTACCCCGTGTCACCGTCAGAAACGGGGGCTCAAGTGACTGGGACTATTTGTTTGCAGTTGGGCAACTGCTAACTGACAGGGTACTGGCATTCATGAGAAGGGCAGCCAGGAGCTTAAGGCAGTGTGGCACTGGGGATTGTCCATTTGATTGGACATTCTGAATCAGGCACCGGAAGACTTTGTCAGAGATCTGGTCACCTGCCAGTCTAGAACCTCAGAGGGCTAGTGACTGGTTAGGGGAGCCTGAGTCTGAAAGGATCAGGGCTACAAAGTCAGGACAGGAAACAGACCGGTTGATAGCGAGGCCACCACAGAAACCGTTCATGGTCCCGGATCTGGGTGCGGTGACTCCAGATAATGAGGTCACCACAGAGAGAAGAGGGATGTGAGGAGGTCACAGTGGCATTCCACACTTTTTAAAGCGCAGGTGGTCCTCTGACTTCCTCGGCTGGTTTATTGGTGGCGGTCTCTCCCCTTTCTAACTCCTTCTCCCTCCCCCGACCCACACATAGCATTTACTCCACGCTCAGCCAAGACACCGTGCATCTGAGATCTGGGTTGGTCAACGAAAGAGTTAACGTCTATTAAAGCAGTCGCCATAGGAAACTGCGCTGTTTACAGAACAAATGAAACCAGAGCCAATAATGACTTTGTCGTCCTTGCGCTAGTGTGGGAGCGGGATGGGAGGCTGAGTCAGAGGCAGGACTTGCGCATGCGCGTGGAGATGCAGGAGGTCTAGGGCCAGTCTCCCTCATGCAGACTCCACCTCGTTTGTTTGTTTACTTGTTTTTTGAGGCAGCATCTCTCAGTGACCCTGGAGTCCCCTGATTCAGCTAGGCTGCTTGGTCTACAAGCTCCAGGGAGCCTCTCTTTACTCTCTCTCTTGAAGGCAGGACCACAGGTTCCCAGCAACACTGTACCTGACCTTTTATGCAACGCTGGGGATCCAGGCTCAGGGTCTCATGGTTGCTGGCAAGCATTTCACTGATTGAGCCGCCTCCCCTTAAATGGAGTTTTGCTCTCTCCTGCCGTGGTGTCCGAGGGTTTGTTAGGCGGAAGCATTTCTCTTGCTCTGTTGAAACCACCCAAATCTTGATTAGGCAGAAGGTCTCCGGTGTTCAGTAACAGACCTAGATCTGTCAGTCGGGCTGCCAGCCCTCATTTGTAAGCTCTGTATATGGAGTACACAATTGTACCTATTCTCCGTCCACTCCCGGGCCAGCTAATGGCTCCTCCTGAGTCACAGTGCATGATTCAGCATTACCTCCTCCTGGGTCTGCAGAGGGAACTGATGTCTCCTCCTGCAAATGCGCCCCTTCTGGCCCTGGTGGAGCTCATAATCCAGTCTATTGCATAAGCAGCCATATATAGGGAGCCCTCTTTGCTTCCTGGACTCACAGAGCCATCAAGAGACTCACTAGAGTGGCAGGAGCTTCCTGTCTTTCACCTTCTAAAGCTCACACTCGGATTTCAGCCAGTGAACTTGGAAAGTTGCACTTTTCCTGGTGTTGCTGCTGTTCGTTCATTGTGGCCTCTGTGAGGCTGACAGCCCAGGAGGACATTCTTGGAGAGATGGCGCAGCAGCCAGCCTTGGAGGTTGGGGTGCTGGCTGTGAGGGCCAGGTATGCAGTTGACCCCAGTAGTGATGGAAAGTCAGGAAGGTACGACTTTCAAAACAAAACAGACACAAACAGTTCCCTCAGAGTATACATGAGTCTAACCTGTCCACAGCTGAGTTTCTGGACTGTATATGACACAGGTAAGGTACTATGACTAAGCAGATATCCCTAGAGACGGCCCCTTCAGCCCTGTCAACTGTCACTTGTCATGTGATCTGCCACACATTCCATTCAAAACAGGAGACGGGAATGGAAGAAGTAGGGTCAGAGGGCTGAAGCCAGGGTCCAGGTCTGCGTCCAGAACAGGAGGGTAGCAGGAGGAGGGGACACTGAAAGCCCTGTCCTCCTCATGCATGCAGTGTCAGAGCACACACAGCACTGAGCCAGTGGAACGCACATCACAGTCTGGGAGGCAGTCAGTGATCTGTGACAGGGATTGGCTAGGAGACCAGCACGGACTTCCTGCTTCACCTTTCTGGGGGGATCTATCCTGTGTCAGATGACTGCCACATGCCCTCCAGGGTTAGTGTGTTCGTGACCGTCTGTCTCATCCCAGGTTCTGTCCAGATGAGACAGGCTTGTTGGAGGTACTTTGAGCTAGGATGCCATGACTCTGGCTTTCCAAGTAGGAGCCCCATTTCCTCTTCCCATATGGGATAACGTCATAGACTGCTACCTCGTGGGTGACCCCTGTGAACCTACACATTCCCCCACTCACTCCGACCCTACCGCTCACTTTCTCTCCTGTTCTAGAAATGCTGAAGCGAGGAAGCCCCTAACCCTTCACCCTTCCCACAATACCGGCCCTTCTGAGAAACCACCTCTCAGCCTTGTACTGTCTCCCCCTCCTGTCAGCCTTGACCATCATCCGTCTACTTCCCTGGACTGACAGCTCCTCATTCTTAGGCTGCAGGACTCCTGCATATGGCGGTACATCCTACTCCCCCAGCCTTTGAGGCCAGGGCCCAGTTTCCCCATCACTCATCCAGAACTTTAAAGGGTCCTCTGGGCTTTAAGGTATCTTTAGAAGTACCACCAAGTTCTCCTCCAGGTTGGGTGCATGCCACCTTTTGATTTATTTTCTCTATATTCATTATCTATTCCTTGCATACTTACTTCTTGATCTACAGTAGACTCGAGGTAGCTTTCAAAAGGAATATAATCCTAGGAGATACAGTGATAACGGTTGAGGTCACTCAAGTGGGAGGGAGGGAGGGAGAGAGGGGAGAGAGAGAGAGAGAGAGAGAGAGAGAGAGAGAGAGAGAGAGAGAAGAGGTAGTTGCAAGTTCTTAGAATCTGAGTGTCTGACCAGACCCACATCAGGGCTTTGCTGCAGGGATGCGTGACAGATAGAACTTCACTGAAATATGGATGCACTGCACGTGTGCATCATCTTTGAGTGTGAAAGTGAAGGCCCTCCTATAGTATACCACAGGGATTGGTGGGTCGTGTGTGTGTCTGTGTGTGTGTGTGTGTCTGTGTATGTCTGTGTATGTCTGTGTGTGTGTGTGTCTGTGTGTCTGTGTATGTCTGTGTGTGTCTATATGTATATAACTGTGTGTGCGTCTGTGTGTGCATCTGTGTGTGTCTGCATGTGTCTCTGTGTGTGTCTGCATCTCTGTGTGTCTGTGTGTGTGTCTACATGTGTTTGTGTGTCTGTGTGTGCATCTGTGTATGTCTGTGTGTGTCTGCGTGTGTCTGCGTGTATATATATATGTGTGTGTGTGTCCCTGTGTGTGTGTGTCTGTCTGTGCATGTGTGCGTGTGTATATATGTGAGTGTCTGTGTGTGTTTTGGGCATGGAGCCCAGGGTCTGTACATGCTAAGCGAGCACTCTACCACTGAACCATATCTCCAGCCCTGAGGACATCTCCCCCTTCCCCCTTTATAGATCAGAAAATCAAGACTTAGTGATGAGAGTCTCATGGTAAATGACACTAAGGGTGGTTTTAGATGAAAGTTTCACTCCTGCTTGAGAGAAGAACAAGCATTCTATGAAGAGGCTGTATAGATGGTAACTGGAGTTGTGGCGGGAAGGGCGCAGAGTGACACCCGCCATTAGTAAAAGTGAGGACTCTGTCACTGGTTGAGAAACCTGTGCAGGCGTCCTGGCTTTTCACACGGGAGCCCGGTGAGTCTGCAATATAAGGAACAGAAGCAGAGGGAAAACAGACATGCTAGTGTTGGCTGGAGAGGACAGGGGAATGCTGGGAAGATTTGCTACCAGGAGTCATTGTAGACTCTCAGAGGTCTTTGACCAGTTGTCATTACTGATGTTTAGATTCAGGTGCCCTGTGACTCAACTCTCTCAGGTCATGGAAAGCAATAGATGGGTGTGATACTCTTTTCCAGCCTCTATGGGCACTGCATGCATGTGGTTCACAGACACACATCTGGGCAAGACACTCATACATAAAATAAGAATTAAGAAAGCAAGACGTGTGGTAGAAACAATAGGAAGACAGTGGGGAGCCCAGCTCTTCATGTCTGCTCTCAATGAAAGTGGTAAGAGTAGGGTGTGGGCTGAATGGACAATCTGTCAGCACCGTTAAGGCAATCAATGGGGGAAAAAAACATGAAAGAGACAAGTTCCCACTGGCGCCACAAGGAAGTGTTTCGTGATCTGACTGGAAGCATCACCTTTCTCTGGCCATGCGTCCCCTTCAGCGAGCCCACATGCACTGAGCTCCCTCAGGAAGCTCCTTAACTCCCAGCACCCAAGAGGCTGTGTTATCCCTGCATCACACACCCAACTCCAGACCTGCCTGAACTATGATGCCGTACACACTCACCGAGAGACATACCCGCTTCTCCCTGTGGCACCTCATGGACCATTCTACAGCACTGCCCCTCACAGACTGCGCATGGTCAGGAAGGAATAGAATGAAGTGGTTTTGAAATAGTTAAGGCATTAAAATGTGACTCTGGGGTCTGGAGCGGTGAGTCATTTAGTAAAAGTGTTTGCTGCATGAACATAAAGGCCTGTGTTCAGATGCAGCATCCTGTAAAAGGTTGGGACAGTGTGGTGTCAGCCGTCATGACAGGTCATAACCCCAGAGCAGTGTGTGTCGGAGGAGTGTGTGAGTGTGTGTAAGTGTGTAAGAGAATGTCAGTGTGACAGTGTGTGTGTGAGTGCATGGCAGTGTGTGAGTGTGTGAATGTGTGAGTGTGTGAGAGAGTGTGTGTGAGAGTGTGTGAGAGTGTGAGTGTGAGTGTGTGACAGTGTGTGAGTGTGCAAGAATGTGCGAGTGTGAGATTGTGAGTGTGTGTGTGAGTGCATGAATGCATGTCAGTGTGTGGGTGTGTGAGAGAGTGTGTGTGTTTTGTGGAGAGTGTGTGGTGTGTGAGAGTGTGAAAGTGTGTGGAGTGTGAAATGTGAGTGTGTGAGTGTGTGTGTGGAGGCAGAATGTGAGCGTGAGAGTGTGTGAGAGTGTATGGGTGTGTGAGAGTGTGTGTGTGAGAGTGTGCATGAACACGTCAGTGTGTGTGAGTGTATGTCAGTGTGTGGGTGTGTAAGAGTGTGTGAGTGTGTGGGTATGTGAGTGTGTGAGTGTGTGTGTTTGAGTGTGAGAGTGTGTGTGAGTGTGTGAGCATGTGAGAGTGTGTGTTTGTGAATGTGTGTGTGTGTGTGTGTGTGTGTGTGAATATGTGTGAGGGCCGTGGCTGGAGATGGGAGGATGGCCACCAACCTAGTTCTACATTCAACAAGAGACCCTGTCTTAAGTGGGTGAGGTGGAAAATGATGGAACAGGGCACCTGATGTACTGGCTTCCTTGGGCGACACATACATGTGCATGCACACATGAACCATACTCATTTAAGAAGTTGGCGTCATTATAGAATTTGATTTGGAAGATTGGAGTGTTCAAAGATGAATTTGGTGGCACAGGCACGATGGCACACTCGAAATTCAGAAAACATAGTGAAGAGACTAATAGAAGTTTCTGGAAATGTTTAAGAAAAGCTGAAGCAGGGATAGCCTGATGTTCGCCACAACTCCTATCCTGTCTTGGGGGTGCGCATGGCCACAGGAACATTGCTTCACTGTTCTGTGCTTGATTCTTAGAGATCCAGGGCTTCCTAAGAGACGAGGAAAACGTTTCATCTGGGGCAGGAAGGTGAAGGCTGTGTGGAAACTGGTCCCTGAGGCAGCTGTTATTCCTGGGTTCTCTCCACCTTTGTGTTCCAGGAGCCTCCAGGACCGAATCCGGTTTTCCCATGGGTGTGAGTCAGACTGTAGGATGGCCTTTTCCTGGATGTTTTCCTAACGGCCCTCCTGCATTCTCCTGCTTCCTGGCAAGGGTTCCTTAGGGGAATGGGAGAGAGTTCAGGTCTTCTTCCAGGAAGACTGTGAGTCACTAAGGTCAAGTCCCCAACAGCTGGGTCCTGCAGGAAGGCAGGGAGGGGCGGGGCCGGGGGCCAGGGCGGGCCTGGAGCAGGGGCCAGGGGCGGGAGGGGCGGGGCCAGGGCCGGGCAGGGGCCTGGAGCAGGGGCCAGGGGCGGGAGGGGGCAGGAGGGGGCGGAGGGGGGGGAGGGGCGGGGCTCCAAAGCAGGCCCCCAGGTGAATAGGGAGGAGATAGGCTCAGTTACCTCAGATGCAGAGGAAAGGTGCTGGGATGCCTGGGGATGCTGCTGCCCTATGTACCATTCCAGATGACAACTTAAAACTCTCCACAGAGCATTCTGTTGCCCACTTATACAGCACCTGACTTCTGTTCCTCTGGAGGTGCAAAAGGCCACCAGGCTGTCCTTCCCTCAGCTCAGTGAGGAGGAGAAACAGAGAGGTGCACAGAGCTGGCCAAAATGTTCACTATCACCATGGAAATGGTGTCCAGTGGTTCCAAGTCACAACTCCAGTATCAGCACAGCCCTGACTAGTACAACACAAACATTTCATGGGCAGTGGCCACAGACTCTATCACCAGAATTCATTGCATACTGTGGAGTGAAGCCATCTCCTGTGGTAGGAAAACACAGCAAGCACATCTCCACTGCTTTTCTGGGTTGGTTCCACGTGGTTAATTGGTCGTTACTGATCCCTCATTGCTTTCTTTAATCCACTCTAAATTGTCTCCTGGGGAGGAAGCAACAGCCACTATGGTTAACAGGTATAGGCTTAGATTTTTCTAAACCTACTTTAATAAAGGTTCTCAAACACTTCGATGCCCCTGCTAGCCCACCATCCAGAGGTAGGGGAGAAAAGGTGGTAACTAGGACAAGACGGTGTGGACCTATTTAGAAGTAGTTCTTTGGAGGTGGTTTCCATCTCTGTTGTCAGGATACCAGCAGTCCAGCTCAAAAGTATCACCAAACACAAATCAGCAGCAGTGGCAAGATCCAGCAGAAACTGCCAGGCCTCCAAAGAAACAACATGAGTCAGCAGGAGTGACCAGGACCAGCCAGAATGCCAGGAGTTCTCTGCTATGCCTCTCTCAACAAAGTGAAAATCAGCGAAGGCAAGAGACCAATGCTGTGCAAGTGCACTGTCCGTTGAGTCCTATTTATACTCTCTCCAAATATCACGTGTCCTCCCACGGGTCTTGCATCAGCAAAACACCACGTGAGCCTGCATCACGTGACACAACCAGATACTTTCACTTCAGACAGCACTTCAACTTCACCTGTGCCTAAGAGAAATAGCTATGCTGAAATTTAGATTGTGTGTGCATACATGTCATGTGCACAGGGGTTCACGTGCCTGTGTGTGTGTGTGTGTGCATGTGTGTGTGCATGTGTGTGCATGTGTGTGCATGTGTGTGTGTGTGTGTGTGTGTGTGTGTGTGTGTGTGTAGACTAGAAGACAACCTTGACTCTCATTCTTCTGGTACCATCCACCTTTTAAAAACATTTACTTTCCCATTTGTTAATGTGTGCACACACACACCATGGCACTCCCGTAGAAGCCAAAGGACAACTCATGGGGATGTGGTTCTTGCCTTCTACCACGTGGGTCCCAGGAATCAAAGGAGATTGAACTCAAGTCATTGAGCTCAGCAGCAGGCACCTTCATGTGCCGAGTCATCTCGTTGGTCCCACCTCGTATTTGAGACAAAGGCTCTCCCCGGGCCTGCATCTTGGTCTAGATGGCCACTGCAGACTCCAGGGAGACGCCATCATTATCTCCTCCTCAGCACTGGGATTATCAGCCTGTATCACAGCACATGGCTTTTTGTAATTTAAAATGGGTTCTAGGGGTTGAGCTCAGGTTGTCATGCTTATAAGGCAAGCATTTCACCAGTCAAGCTATTTCCCCAGCCATATTTATTTCTTATTTATTTAGTCATTCATTCATTCATTCATTCACTTACTATTTATTTTTTTATTCATTCATTCATTCATTAACTATTTATTTACATCTCTGTCCTTTGCAGAAAAGACTTCCCTCAAATGCCTGCTACTCATGATCTGTCTTACTGTGCTCAGGAGCACGGAATGAAAAGGACAAAGGCTGGGCCTGTCATGGTTGACAGATGAGTTTCATATCAGGTAATCGTGCGGAAATCGCACTTCTTCATCCGGGGACCCTGGATGTGCACATGGGAAGGCGGCTCTCTTGTCTTTCTCCTCTTCCATTCTTCCTGTCTTTGGCGTGAGTGTCTTAGGATCCCATTAGGATAGGCCAAGTACTGGCTTCCTGACACACACACACACACACACACACACACACACACACTGCTCTTTGCTGACACTGACGTCCCTGGGTTCAGTGTGAACTGACTGTGTCTCTCTCAGGCTCCTGCAAGTGCTGCCTCCTAACTCCTCAGGCACACTCTCTGACACTCACCACTCATGATCTGTTTCATCTTCCCAGCATGCAGCTCTCTTCCTCTCCTCCCTAGGGAAGGTTTACTTGGCCTTCAGAACTCAGGTGACACTGTTACCTCCTCTGGGAAGCCAACCTGTGCAGGACGTCCCCATCTCTCACAACCCTTGTGTCCCCTTCTCCGTAACACCCTATGATTATGGCTTAGCTTCTTTTCTGTTGCTGTAACAAAATGCCTGAGGCTGTGTAGTATTATTATTACATAGCCCAATGTTACGGGTCATGGTGCCAGTGTTTGCTTGGCTTCTGCTATGAGAATCACGACAGGAGAGAAAATGGGAATGAACGAAAGAGAAACGTGGGGTAATAAAGACAGAAAGAGATGCCATGCTTGCTTTAGAGCCCCACATTGCTGTGGCTTACCCCATCTTGTGAGATGGAATATAATCCCAGGAGACATAACCACCTTTCAACATGTTTTTGGAAAACACATCTCAGTCATGGAAGTCTCTTGGTTCTTTTAATCTGGGATCTTAATGCCTTCCTATCCTTTCATCCTTCCTTCCTCCTGTCCTGTCCTGTCCTGTCCTTCCTTCCTTCCTTCCTTCCTTCCTTCCTTCCTTCCTTCCTTCCTTCCTTCCTTCCAACCTTCCTTCCTTCCTTCCATCCTTAAGTTGCTATTTCCGGGAATCTGTGACAGCAACAAGATTAGTACCTAATACAATGAGAAAAGTAACCAAGGCACTGCTTTTTGGTCTGTGTTTATGACTGTGACACACCTTAAAAACCTGATTAGGCCCCTGCTGTGTGTGAAAGGCACCGCTGAGCAGTATTGAAAATTCTCCTACCTAAGAACTTACAAGGAAACCCAAGGAAATGGCTGGTAAAACTTGAACTTGGGGAAAGCCAAGCGCTTCCGATGCAGGAGAGGCGAGTCATGTGACAGGAGGATCGAGGATGAGCAAGATACGGGACAGCAGTGAGCAAACATGTCTGCCCTACTCACCAGTAACAGGCAAAGGCAGGAAGAGAGGGGCTGCAGTCATGCCAGGTCAGCCTTCGCCTCAGGAGGAAGCAGCCCTGGACATAGACCCTTTAGCCTTTTGTAGGCATTAGCCCACTGGACTGGGGACCCTGACGGTAGCCAGAGAATGAGATGGTGACCAAGGCAATGTCACAGCTCAGGGAGCTCCTGTAGTTTCACTTAGAGCTGTTTGTCTATGCTGGACACAGGGAGGTGTTGGATCCCATGAAGCTTGAGTTACAGGCCTTTGTGAGCTCAGTCCACCCTGTGGATGCTGGGAACGCAGCTCTGGACTCTGGAAGAGCAGCACGCACAGTTAACTACTGAGGCCCCTCCCTACTTACATTTTTAGATAGGGTCTTATGGCCTAGAGTAACCTCTAGCTCTGTGTGGCTGAGGGCAGCCCTCAAGTCCTGAGTCAGCAACCTCCTGAGTGCTGGGACTTACACACGTTCTGTGTCACACCCATTGTGTGCAGTGCAGGGGCTGTGAGTCTCCACCCACCGAGTCACGTCTCTAGCAGTGCTGAACAAACTTCTCCCATGGCTGTGACTGGACGAGGCTCCTGAGGAGAAGCCAAAGACCCTGAGTGACGATGGGGACAAACTCTTCAGAGGCCTGAGGGACAAATGCCAGCCTGGGGTCTAAGGGACAGATGCCAGCCTAGAGCTTGGGTGTTTGGCTTTCAATCTCCACAGTCAGGACCCAGACCAGGGGAGAGGCAATGTATCCGTGTAGAGCTTGTAAATGTAAAACTCTGCCTTACTTTGGATTTATTTAAAAGCCTTTCAAAGACCCGCTTTAGGGTGGAACTGGTGTGCAGACAGTGGACATTCTGGGCTTGTAAAGTTCCTTTTACTTTCATAATATGTTATCTTCACTGATACCATTGGTAAAGCACTACAGGCACACCCAAGGGTGCTAAGGAAGGCTGTGCAACCAGAGGGGCCCTCCTCAGAACTGGCTGTGCGGGTCTCAGGAGAAGGGAAGATGCCATGAGCTGAAAGGTTCAGGAAACACAGAAGCACTCAGTGTCTAGTGGCCAAATGTCCTTTTGATGGGAGTTCTGTAAGTGTACAGACATCCTACCTGGAACATACCTGGAATCTTCTGAAGATGGCCCACGAGAACAACTGTCATGGAAATGCAGCCACCCGATTGTTAATCTCAGGGATCATAATTGATCAGGAGGGTCAGCTGCTCCTGACACCAGCATCCCATCTGTGATGTTGCTAGGGTTCTTGGAACCGAGTCTCGGGCAGAGAACAGAGTACTGTGGTCCTAAGTCAGGCTGTTTCTGAAAGACCAAAGGTGCCCTGACAGCTGGCTTTGGCTACAGACTTCTGGCAGCCTCGCTGAATGTTCGCTGAAGGCTCCACACGCTGTTCACTCTGCCTGTGAGTTCACCGAGGCCAAGCCTATTCCAGCCTGCTAGATAGCTCATCTCTGCTTTGAAAATCTTCTCCGAGGTCGTTCTTCCATACTCAGCTCTATCTTGGGATCAGCATCTCAGACACCCTAGACACATGTAAAACTCACAAACATTTTACACACGAAAGCCTTAGCAGCTAAAGATCTGCCGCAAAACATAGGGGGAACAGAAGGATTATATAAAAACGTCGTATTTTAGTGTAACCCTCAGAAAGGCAGCCTAAGTACCTGGCAATTAAAACCAACCATGAGACTTCTGAATTCATAAACCATCAAACACCTAATAAAACTTACAAGGAGCAGAGGAAGGGTTTCTACCATCACCCTACAGATGGAGATGGCTCAGAACTTAAGAGCACTTGCAGCTCCCACAGAGGACCCAGGTTCAGTTCCCAGCACCCGAGAATGGCAGCTCACAACCATTTGTTAACATGGGATCTGGCTCCCTCTTCTGGCTTCTGTGGGCACTGCACACATGTGATACACAGGCAAAGCACTCATACATACAAAAAATTTTTAAAGAAGGAAAAAGAAAAAGAAACGCAGAGAGGAACCCAGCAAACTTAATAGTGAAGTTACTGATGTTTTAAAATGTTAAGAAACAAATAAAAAAGTAACTCTAAGAGCTAATTTTGTGAAAGTTCTAATCCTTTACTCTGACTTCATCTTGCTTGTGTCACACACACATACACACCTGCACACATATGTGTACACACATGCACACAGACACATGCACACACACATATGCATACACACGTACACACACGTACACATGTCTACACAAATGCACACACATGCATATGTGCACACACACACACACACACACACACACACACACACACACACGACTTGGCTCTCCCTCATCCTAGCACCATTGTGGGAGGCCATGGAACTTCAGTGTAAGAAGTTTAAAAGGACGTGCTCATTCCCTAACTCTGAACGCGAGATGATGTGAACTTTTAAAATAAAAAATTAATCTCATAAACCAGACATCTTCCCAGCTTTCTATCTCATGGCTACTGTGGTTTCAGTATAATTAAGTGCCCAAGAACGTAATCCTCTGCCTCTCCTCCTCTTCTTTTTTTTTTTTTAAAGATTTTATTTATTATATATAAGTACACTGTAGCTGTCTTCAGACACACCAGAGGAGGAGGACATCAGATCCCATTACAGATGGTTGTGAGCCACCATGTGGTTGCTGGGATTTGAACTCAGGACCTCTGGAAGAGCAGTTCATGCTCTTAACCACTGAGCCATCTCTCCAGCCCCTCTCCTCCTCCTCTTATTCTCTCTCCTTCCTCCCTTTCCCTTTCTTTTCTTCCCCCTTCCCTTTCTTTTTCCTTCCTTCCTTTTCTCTGTTGAATGTGTCCATGTAGCCATGAGCTTTGTGACAGCCTTGGGGTTTGCCGTGAGGAAGGACTAATGGTAGCCTGGTTATTTCAGAGGACTTTTGGGGAAAAGCCTTCTCTCCACTCCTAGTTTGTTTTCTGTTGGTGTGATAAAAGACTGAGTAAATCCAAATGTAGCTTCTGGGCTCTCTCTCTGTGTGTGTGTGTGTGTGAGAGAGAGAGAGAGAGAGTGTGTGTGTGTGTGTGTGTGAGAGAGAGAGAGAGAGAGAGAGAGAGAGAGAGAGAGAGAGTGTGTGGGGTGAGAGAGAGAGAGAGAGAGAGAGAGAGAGAGAGAGAGAGAGAGAGAGAGAGAGAGAGTTCATTTCATCTTACACTTTATAGTCCATCATTGAGAGAGGTCAGGGTAGGAACCCCAGGCAGAACCTGGAAGCAGGAACTGAAGCAGCAACTGTGTAGGAACGAGGCTCACTGACTTAATTCCCATTTCTTACAAGGCCCTGGAGTGGCACCACCTACAACAGGCTGGGCCCTCCCACCAATCATTAAGCAAGTAAGTATCCAACAGACTTCCCCCCCAGATGACTCTAGTTGTATCAATTTGATTTCAATTTGAGGAAAACCCAAGCTGCGCAGCCCCCTCACTGAGGGTTTTATGAAATCTGTGGACATTGGCTTTTTGGTTTTTTTGGTTCTTTTTTTCGGAGCTGGGGATCGAACCCAGGGCCTGGCGCTTCCTAGGCAAGCGCTCTACCACTGAGCTAAATCCCCAACCCCGGACATTGGCTTCTTCAATGCCATTCAAGCTGTCACCCTACTCCCTGCAGGGGAGAACTGTCGCCCCAGGTTAGCAGGTCACTTGCCCCTTACACTCAAAGGCTCACTCTATCTTGACCCAGATGTGTGCAGCACTGAGTGCTAAGTGACCAGTGGGGAGCTTCCTGGGTTGGGGGTGGGCACTCACTGCTGTAGCTTAGCAAGTCCTCCCTCCCTGTGAGACGGGGACACTTGCACTGTGTCCCTGCATGTCCCACTCAGACCTCCCAGAAATGCTGCACTTGTAGGGGTATGTTTGCTTATTGTTCCCTGATGACCCTGGAGGACTAAGCTCTCATGCTGGCCACTCCCCTGCCCCCACCCCACCTGCTCCGTGTTTCTTTTGAATAAAACCCCTGTGAGTCTCGGAGCTCCTGCCCTGCTTCCATCCACAGAGACCAGAAGGCTGGCTGGTTTTCCAGAGGCTCAGGCGCTGCTCCACACACACACACACACACACCCCAGGTCCCCCACTGAAGCTCCGCTTTTTATTGTACTCTGTTCTGTTTCCGGTTTCCAGAGCCTGAATGGATCTCCAAGCTGACTGACTTCCTTTCCTTCTTGGCCCGAGGAGAAAAGGCTGAACACAGATGGGCTTATCCTCCAGCGCTTGGCATGACCAAGAAGCTCCACGCTCAGCACCCGGACGACAGAGACCGTCCCGCAGCAGTTCTGGTGACACTGGAAACCATATGTCACCTGCTCACCTGTACCCTGAACCCCACGTGATGTCCTGAGCATGGGAAACTGAGAATCCAATCCCCAGAGTGGCTGAGTTTCCTTCATTTCCTTTATTGAAGACAGCTCCCTGATGATTGGTTAGACATTCACAGTGCTGAGTTTGGGGCCTGGGTGAGCCCCTCAGGGAAAGTGAGGCGTGGGACTTAGCGAATGATCAGTGCTTTCCTTCAGAAACAGGAAGGGTAAGGATACCCAGCACACCTGTGAGGAACCCATACGTGGAGCTGCTGCTTCTGTGTAGACACTGAAAATACAGGAAATAGGGTTATCTGGACGGCCGAGGAGAGGCATGTACGGCGGTTCATCTCCACCGGTGCCATGGGCTTTATAGTGTGTGTTGGTATTCTGCCTAAGCTCCACCCCCACAGTTGCCTAGCAACAGCCAGGTATGCTCCGCCCCACAGTTGCCTGGAAACAGCCAGCTGTGCCTGACACTGTGTAAGGGTCTGCTTGCCCCCCTCCTCATTCTCTTTGCTCTTCTCTGCTCTCTTGCCCTCTTTGTCCCTGTCCCTTCTCTCCCCACCACCCCCCTTCCCTCCATGTGCCCATGCCGGCCATTGTTCCTTCCCACCTCTACTCTTCTTCTCTCATTAAGCCTCTCCACGTGGAACCATGTTGGTTTGATGTGCTTTGTCAGGGCTCTAGCCGAGATTTCTACCCCAACAGTGTGTCTGTCAGGTATCATCAGGTCATCCTCAGAGACGTTTAATTGAGGTGGGGAGATCCACACTGAAGCTGGCAACGTCTCCCGGGCTGGATTCCTGGGACTGAACAGAGGGAGAGAGCAAGCTGAGAGCAGTGTTCACCTCTCTCGGCTTCCCAAGGATTCTGGGTGTCCAACCGCCTCATGCTCTAGCCACCGAGCTAGAATCACTGTTGTCTGTCTGTCTATCTTGTTTTCATGCAGATGTCTGCATGTGTGTCTGTACACCACGTGCGTACAGTGCCCTTGTGGGCCAGAACAGAGTGTTGGATAAACCAGAACGGGAGTTAAAGGCAGTTGTCAGCCATGGTGTGGGGGCTGGGAATTGAATCTTGGTCCTCTGGAAGAGCAGCCGGTGCTCTAACCAGTGAGCGTCAGTCCAGCACCTTCCCCTTGAGGGACTGGGCCCTTGAACCGTGAGTCAAACCAAACCTCCTCCCTTAGGTTGCTTCTGCAAGGCATTTTGTCACAGCAACAAGGAAAGGGACTAGATCACGTGTCGCGTCAGAGAGATTCCCTGGAAGCTGCCCACGGATACCACGGGCCTCCCCTCTCCCCTTTCTTCCTCCTGCTCATGGCTTCTCTCAGATTTTTATTATAAAAGGATAAAATATCTCCCCCACACGTCATGTGACCACCTTCTCTGGGTGCTCTTGAGTCTGGGGGCCGGCTCCATAGATGCGCACCTGTGAGTCCCTCGTCTCTGGAACACCTGAAGGTCACTGTGACCTCAGACAGCCCAGAGACATCATCGTCCAGCGTTTACTTAGCTGCATGTGCTTTCTCCTAGTCCAAGGTGTCAGGCCAGGAACCCACTGGACCCTGAACATCCCGCAGTAGCTGGGATTCTTCCAACGCCTTCAAACTGTGTGCAGACCTCTCTGCGTGGGAATTTGCTTTCCAGAGGTGAGACTTCACCACGGTGTCCCTGCTTCACTCAAAGAGGCCTGCGGAGCTAGAAGACGGAAAACAGATGTTTCCTTGGCTCCTTTCCCCTCCTGACGTCCCATGAGACTCCGCTAATATCTGCAGCTTCACCACCCAAGCCTAAGTAAGCACTGTCCACCCATCCATCCGGGGAGTATCGGGTAGGATTTCTGGCTGGGCCTAGGCCTGCAGCAGGAGGCTCCCACAGTCCTGCGGCGAGTGTAGCGTACGCCCACGCGCGCGCGCGCGCGGTGTGATTGATGACTTCCAGAGACTTCTGGGTTTGCTGGGCGGTGCCGCAGATCGTTCGCTGCTTTTTACAATAACTGCTTTGATAAGAGAGTTCCGTCTGTCCCTGGAGATTTCTCAGAGGCGTCCTAAACTCCTCCCCGATTCCAGCCTCCCCCAGCCCTGTCTTGGAGGGCCAAGAGGGGTGCTTCCAGCTGGCAGAGGGTCCCTGCATCCTGTGAAATCTAGGGGGGCTGCCTGGAGTGGAGTGGGCTTCGTGGATGGCTGGAGGTGGAGCATCGGAAGACACTTCACATGGCAGGCGGCCTCTGGCACCGGCACCCCTCCCCCTACCTCGGTCTGCACCGTAACTCGGTATCAACAATATAGGATACCGCACACTTACCCTGTGATTGCCTCATTCCAGACGCACATCTAACTCCAGCCTGATGTCATTCCTTGGCTATCACGTAGCTTTCTAACCAACACCTCGAATCCGATAGCGCATGCTACCAAACTCCCCGCCTCCTACTACAAATCGGCCTCTCTTCTGTGGGCTTCATGCAGATACATGTGGCCCCTCCCACTTCCGCTGGGCCAGCCTCTCCATGTCCTGCATGGATGTGACAGCGCAGGACACAGGCAACTTGAGGCCCTCTGGGCTTGCAACTTGCTGTGGTCCAGCCAACATGACAGTGGAAGAAGGTATGACAGAGCTCACTGTGGTGGTGATGCCCTCTAGGGCCAAAGAAACATTTTGTTTTCTCCACAGATTAAAGAATTAACATTCGGGAAGGAAGTGTCACGGAAAGTCTTGAGTCTGGAGGAGTCACTGTGTGATTCTGGGGTACTGGGGTTTGCTTCTTGAGGTTCTAAGACATGAGAATAGACTCAAGCAGAAGTTCGAGGGCAGTTTCTTAGAGTCTTAAGAGAAAAGCCCTCAGGGAAGGCAGACTGTAAATCCCCGAGGCTACCTGGAGGAGGAGACTGGATGAGAGGACGACTAAAGCCATGTCGTTTACACTGGCGTGAAGGTTAGATCGCAGTAGTGAGGGAGGCTTTAGACTGAGTGAAGAAGCTCACCGCACCAGAGACAGCATACCTAGGCTCTCTGCTCAGTATCCGAAAGAGACAGAAGAGGAGAGAAATGGAAGGCACACCTTTCTGAGTCATGCCTTGGGGTTGGCCGACCTAGCCAAACCTCACGCCTCGTAGGGACAGCATACGGGAGAGCTCCGGAAGGGAGAACATTTGTCTTAAGGTGAACCCGCCTTTCTAAGAGTGAGCCCTCGGTCTGGTCCGGCTTCCTGATTGGCCAACTGAACTAACTCTTAGGAAGAGACACAGGCACACCCTCACCAAGAGGGAATCCCATCTTCACTGTGACAAGGGGAGTGTGTGACTGGGTCTCTGCGCATCCTGGTGGAACCGGAAGCTGGCAGCTCAGGTCAGAACAAAGGCGGGGTTATAAAGCTCACAGCCCCTCCCCATCTCTGTGGCTCCACCTGGTAAAGGGTCCACAGCTTCCAGAAGCAGCACCATGGGATCAGGGCTCAAACATTCGAGCCTCAGGGGACATGCCACACCGCTGTATAGCCATTTTGTTGAAACTGAAACATTCCCTCCTGGTGGGTAGAGGGAGGCTTAGGACTTACAGGGACTGGGAGGCTCCTGAGAGTCACAAGACTCACGAGGCCCCTCCCCGGAGTTATAAAAGCTTGAATAATGACTACAGAGGGGAAGGCTTGTTGAGCCACCTGCCAGCCACGCAGGGGGCCCTAGGACACAGCCTGTACTGATCTCTGGTGCTGGTTTGGGCCTCTCACTGATGGAGCTGCCGAGTCATCTGTGTTCCCTTCGGTAACCCCAATAAACTCACGGGTTCCCAGAGCTAGACTGGGGTGGGATTGCTATTTTGTTTTGTTTTGGTCTGTGGTTGATGTGCTATCTGGGGAAAAAGACATTAGCTTCTGTCAGAAAAAGTCACACAGCCCACACCCAAGCCATTCTTAGCACATGGACTGGCTTTGTAAATCCTACTTCAAATAGACCTTGTCTGTCTGTCTGTCCGTCTGTCTGACAGAACTTAAACTCTAGCAAAACAAAGGCAGTTAATTAACAAACAGGACAAGGGTAGAGAAGGATGGCCTGATAAAAATGGCCTGGTGGCTAACTGGGGGATTGGATCACACGTCCTACCTGACCTCTAGGGCAAGGCCAGCTCTCCAAGGACGCATTATAGAGCTGGAGTCAAGAGACCAACTGGCCCTGCCAAGACCTGGGACAAAGACAAGAAGTACAGATCCCAGACCAGAAGAATAAACCCCCGGAGAGTCTGAGGACAGCCAAGGGCCTGGAAGTCTGAGTCTGTCAGCACTTGGCCAGTGTGATATGACATGAGTCGGATCTCACCTCAAGGCATGGAAGGAAACCATGAGTATGTGCAGCAGATGCTGTGAGGAAAGGACCCAAGGAGACCAGTGGTAGCCGAGGGGCACAGACTTGTGGCAGTGACCATTGGGAGATGTGGCAGACACAGGGGATACTTTGGAGGCAGGATCAGTGACGGGTTTGGTAGGGCAGGGTTTGGGGGCCCCCACTTGTCCACCTATCATATTCCTGCCCTTGTAAGGTCTTTTCTGAACACGACAGAGCTTGTGACTTGCTTCTAGCTGCCCACAGTGGAATGGGAGCTCCGTGTTTACGTTATGTAAGATCGTGCGTCTGCCTCACCAGCTGCCTCTCTCTGCACTCACCTTGCTCAATTTCATCAAGGCAGCTGCCGTCTGGAGAAGCCCTTGTGGCAAGGAATGGGGTTTGGCTGGTAGCCAGCAAGGAGCTGGTGCTTCAGTCCAATAGCCCACAGGGATCTGAACCTTGCCAAGAACCATGGGGGAATGGTAGCCTGAGGCACAGCTGGGACCTCAGCCAGGCCCGGTCTTGTCTGCAGCCTTGTAAGAGATAGTTTAGCTGAGGAGAGGATGTGGTATGTGCCTGGCCCTTGGGGCCTCTCAGGTCAGGTGGCTCCAATAACATCCTCATGCAGCAGCCGGTAAGCACTGCCCGGGTGTGCAGACAGGAGGGGCCAGCGTGTTGTCTAGGTCTGAGCAACTGGATGGAGACGCAGTTCCTTCCCGGGGTAGGGATGTCCAGGGAAGTGAGAGTCATGGGAGACAAGCACGGAGATTCCAGTCAGGTGGTTGGACAGCTGTGCACAGAGCTCAGGGGATTCTGGTAAGCACTGGTCTGTAGGCCCCATCCGGTGCTTAAGATCGTGGGGTCATCAGTGGACAAACGCCCCTCCGTGGCGCTGTGCCTGTGTGGGAAGGGCTCCTCTTCTGTGCTCCTCCCTGCTTCGCTGGGACTTAGATCATCTCACGTCATACCACCCCTCCATGGCCCCACGTATAGTCTAGACTGGGTCCTCCCTCCTGCAGACTCTTCTCATGATTAATCCCCGATGGGACAGGACTTGAACATTTACAACCTTTTCCTGACATCCTGGCCTCCCACCCTGGTCTTGCAGCGAATGTTAAATATGGTCGCAGGGCTCCTGTGGGAAAAGAAATGGAGATGGGTTGGGCTTGAACTGAGGATCATTAAGAACTGTCCTGCCTTCGTGGTCACATGACGAGGCACTTTCTAAGATGGCTATCTCTAGCCTGTTTCTCTGTCACAGGAGCAAGAAGCTTATCCCCAGTCCAGGCACTTGCTGGGCCTGACCTGTCCAGCCTTCCTTGGTGCCGTCCTGTGAGGGAACCACAGGTGGTGTTCTCTAGAAGATTTCTGTTACCTGCGTGCTTCATGCTCACTGTGCAGTGTCAGCCACTCATTCACAATTTTTTTTTATAAATTTATTTTTTTTTAAGATTTTTTTATTTTATTGTATGAGTACACTGTAGCTGCCTTCAGACACACCAGAAGAGGGCATCAGATCTCATTACAGATGGTTGTGAGCCACCATGTGGTTGCTGGGATTTGAACTCAGGACCTCAGGAAGAGCAGTCGGTACTCTTAACCACTGAGCCATCTCTCCAGCCCCCTCATTCACAATTTGTAAGTTGAGACTCATGCAGGGGTTTGCATTGATGTGCATAGTAACCTTTTCTGTTCATGGTTATAGCATCAAAAGCGATTTGGTTTTGGCTTGGAAGAGAGCTCGAATGTGTTAATACATACATTCTTGAGTTTAGGTGTGTGAGTGTATTTTCGTGTGTGTGTGTGTGTGTATGTGTGTGTTTACACGTGTGTGTTTATGTACGTGTGTGTTTGTGTGTTCATGTGTGTATATGTGTGTAAGTACATGTGTGTGTGTGCATGTGTGCGTGTAAATACATATGTGTGTTTGTATGTATATGTCAGATTTTTGCCATGGTGACCAAGTACAGGACGACAGAAAACTACTTAACAAAGGTTTGCTTTGCTCCTGGTTTCAGAGGCATCAGTCCACAGTAGCAGGGGTGGGGTGGGGCGTGAGGGGATGGAGTAGCTCCCAGGATGGCAGACAGGAACAAAGCACAGCTAGAGCAGGGAGAAGCCAGGGCAAGACACGACGCACCTCGTGGTCTGCCTCTACGAGTGGAGTTTTGGTTCCATCAGCGAGCTGTCATGACTGCCTCATCTCTGGAAATATCTTCACCGCTGCAGCCAGAGGCCTGCTCTACACATTCCTACGTGCCTCTCAATCCAACCAGGTGGGCAAGATTAAGCACGACAGTGTGTACAAAATTACCACATAATGTTTATGCAAATATACCACGCTTGCCTTTTTACCCAACGATGAGGCTGCTAGGGGTAAAAAAAAAAAAAAAACAAAAAAAAAAACCTGTTTGTCAGGATCCAACTCCTGATAAAAAAAAAAACTCTTAGGCTCAGAGAGGAGCCAGGGCCTAGTACCAGCAAAACCTCTGCCTGCCTGGAGCCTTCTATACAAAAACCTCACAAAGCTGACTGCTTTTCTCTTCAGCCCTGTTTCCCGTGGCAATGACCAGAGCGTGTATTTTTGTGACACGCTTTGCCATGCGGTTTCCAATTCCACCAAAAATCAGTGGTAGAGATCTTCAAAGTAGCAAAGAGTGACATCAGAAGTCACTAGATTCAGAGCAGACAAGCTACTTGATGCAGCCAGAGGAACAGAGAGGGTCAGGTTCACCATTCCCACCCAGAAGGGAAACACAGTGTGCCTGCCATCCAGTGGCAATACAAGGTCGAATGTCTTAAACGCTGTCCATTTAGGAAACCAGACAAATGAATAAACACACTTCTACCCATGTCTACACCAACACAGCTGAACTACTGAAGCTTTTCACTTTGAACAGGCAGGACTTAATCACAGAATTTGGTGGCGGGAAGTGATTTACTCCTTGAAACAGAAATGCAAGGAGCTGGGCTGCAGCCCCCTGACATGGCAACAGGATTGGACCACACTCCACCTCCCAGTCCCTCACGATGCCAGGGACCCTTAGCAATGGACAGGCAAATCTTTTGAAAGGCTAAATTCACAGCAGTGAGGGAAGAGTATGGATGACACTGAAATGCCCTGAAAAGACGGTGCGGTTTGAGAAGATAGAAAGCAGACAGGATTAAGGTGACAAGAGTTAAGGAAACATCAGACACGTGTTCCGAGATGCCAGGATGATAAGATCAGCTGCAGAGAAACCCCAATGCCCACTGCCAGCCGCTACAGAAGCAGGGGAGGGGCCCTCTGGTGAGAAGGAAGGTAATTAAAGAGCTGCCTATGGAATCACTCAGCCAGTGGCTCTGAGTCCCGCCTCAGCCCAAGACCAAACCCACAGCAGCTTCCCATGTGATACTCACTAATCAGCTTACTCATTCTGGGGTATAAATGGATGTGCAAGATCCCCAGATATTTGGAAGGAAGCCATTTTAAAATCAGCTAGGGAGACAAGTCAGTTGGTAAATTGTGCTTGTATGGCAAGCATGTGGACCCAAGTTTGATCTTTACAACCTACCTTAAAAACATGCATTGCAGCATGGACTTGTTCTGGGGACTCAGAGACAAGAGGACTCTTGGGGCTCCCTGGTTAGTGTGTCTAGCCAAGTCAGTGAACTCGAGAAACCCTGTCTCAAAAAGTAAGATAGTCGGGGCTGAAAAGATGGCTCGGCAGTTAAGAGCACTGTCTGTTCTTACAGAGGACGTGGGTTTGATTCCCAGCATTCACACGGCCACTCATGCTACCTGTAATTTTGGTTTCAGGGAATCCAGTGACTTCTTTTTGGCTTCCTTAGGCACTAGGTACACAAGTGGTACATACATATAGACAACACATATGCATACATACATACACATACACACAAACACACACACAGATGAAAATAGAGGCTTAGCAGTTGAACATACATACCACTGTTGACCTGGGTTTGGTTCCCAGCACCCATACTGGGTGGCTCTCAACCACCTGCAGCTCCTGCTCCAGGGACTCCAATACCCTTTACCGGCTGTGCACATACCCACCCAAGACACGCCACTAAAAACACATCTTTTGTTTGTGTGTTTTGTTTTCTCTGTGTAGCCTTGGCTATCCTGGAACTCATTCTGGAGACCAGGCTACCTTTAAAACTCACAGAGATCCACCGCACTCTGCCTCCCAAGTCCTGAGATCAAAACTGTGCACCACCACTGGCTAGGAAAACAAGTCTTTTTTTAAAGTAATGGAAGACATCTGCGAAATTTTTTAAAAAAATAAGGTAGAGACAGATGGAGGAAGACACCTGAGGTTGCCCCCCTCGCACGCGCACGCACACAGAATGGAGTATATGTAAGCACATGTGTAAACATGAAAGAAAATCATAAAAGAAGGAAAGACAAAATATTAATCTCAGATTAAATAGACAATGTATGTTACAGAGGAACTTCTAAACTTTCCAGCTAATGTACCCCAGGGGACAAGAGATGCAGTTGCACCATCAAACAAGACTAAGCAGCTATGGGACAGAAGCTAAAACCTAGGACCCTTCGGATGCGGATGCGGATGCGGATGCGGATGCGGATGCGGATGCGGATGCGGATGCGGATGCGGATGCGGATGCGGATGCGGGGCGGGGCGGGGCGGAGTGAGGCAAGGTGAGCACAGATCTTATGGATGGACAAGCAGAGTGGCTGCGCTCTGTCCTTCAGCACTCATTACTACCCTTTCTCGATCCGTAGACCTTGCAACACTTGAACCTTTTCTCTAGGATCCACATATGAAAGGGAATATGCTTACTTTTTTCTTTCTGAGTATACCTTCTGGATTCATCCATTTTCTATGTTTTATGACTCATTTTTCTTTAGAGCTGAGCAATATAAACAGACAATTTGATTTGAGACACACCTGACACACACACTGCTCCTCCTCAACTTCTCTTCCACATAAACAAGATGGGACCCACTGACCACTTAATACCAACCACAGCTGCCCGATGACCTCTGACCCTAAGTTCCACCTCATGGCGCTCAGTCACTCGGGCCCAGCTGAAGAGCACCCTGTGTGGAATAGTTTAGACTGTTACTGTGTTGGCACGCACTCTCCCAGCAGCAGCAACATTTCATTGTAGACGTCCTGACAGTGACTTAGTATCTTCTCTCTACGTTGAGTGTCTTGAGACTCTCCCGTCTCATGCCGAGCCACATTCTGAGTCTCGGGTTTTCTCTGATCGACCTTTAAGTGGATTTGTCAAAGTCAGTTTCTCTGACTGACGGGTTGAGTTGAGGCTCCAATGCCAGGGGCTTTGCTGGAAATCCATCATAACGAATGTCTGTTTCTGATCACGGGTCAGGAGAAAGGCTAACGAGGGCATTGTATCTTGTATCTAAGAGGTGGGAGAGATGGACACATAGCTGAGATACAGCTAGAGTCTCCTAGACAGCCAGAACCCCAGACCGTGAATCCACTGCTGTAACTGTAAACAGGATTTCAGAGACATCTGCCATCCCTCCATGCTTTTGAATTGGACTGCTATGTTTGTGTTGCTCTTTTTAATCTTACATCATGAGGCAGGAAAGATTATTTCTCATGTCTAGTTAAATACGACTTTACAAAATCCTGCCTGTGATATTAAGTATTTAGAAACAAGGCAGAAGATTCTCTTAGTGGATTCCATCGAATCTCTTATTCTATCCTTAATGAGGGGGGAAAATCTTGATTTAGGACTCCAGCTACCTACCAGCCCCATAGGTAGACTCACCAAAACTCCAGTCCTCCTTAGGAGCTCTAATGGGAATCCCCAGCCTGGGCAACAGCAAGTGGAGCTCTTCTGAGGCTCCACCCACTGGCTGGCTCTGTTCAGGCACTTCCTGTTTAGCCAACGAGAGTGTCCGTTCTGCAAACTCCACGAAGGGCAGGGAGGATGAACAGAGTTCTTCCTGCTGTGTGGAGGGGGTGAGAGGCATCTGCCAGGACTGTGTGCTTGGGGCATTCCTAGTGTTCATAAAGACATCTTACCTGGGCTTGCACTAGTGTTCATGACGACATCTTACTGGGGGGCTTGCACTCAGGGCCCTGTACATTTCTCCAGAGTGATTTCCACTTCCGACTCTCCGTGTTGACGATGATGTTGTTGTTACAGCCAAGAAGAGCTATGACAGGATCACTTGGGGATTCTTGGTTCTGGAAGTCTCTGCACCTGCTGCAGCCTTCAGGAAAGATAGCTAATGACTTGTTAGAAATGCCCACATTGGTTGTTGGCTCTGGCGTGGTGTAGTTCCCCAGAGGCTGTGGTTCAGTGTCCCTGAGCTTCTCATGGCTCAGTAAGGCAAGGCCATTTGAAAGGACAGACATTAGGTGATAGCTGGGGATCTACGTGTCTGAATTCAGGGCGGGTCCGTACTGCTCAGCACAGCGCACCGCCACCTCTGTGATCACAGGAAGCATGGGGTTAGGACCATGCTTGTTCTAACAGAGAGAGCCTTCGGAAAACAGGCAGTGATATTGTTGGCGACCATTCCCACTGCTGAAACCATGTCTACAGCTCCAGGATTTCCTGAGCTGCCCACCTTCCACTAGCAACCACCCAACTTCAAAGGGTTTCTTATTAGCACCCTCCCTGAACCTGTTACCTTTCACTCCACTCTGAACAAGGGCTGTCAGAGTAGAGGGCAAGAACGGTTGCAACCACAGTCGTTTAGAGTACAACAGAGTGCTGACTGCATATACGTAATGCTCGTGAAAGGGTGTGAAAGGGGTACCTGAGTTTAGATGAGGAGACTGGTTCCAGGAATGGACACATGTGAGGCTCTGGGGAAGGGATACAGCAGGTATGTGTAGTGGTATTTAGCTCCCACACACACTTCCAGTCGGCATATTCCAGGAAGGACAGAGACGAGGCACGGGAGGATTCAGGTGGAACAAACAGAAGACGCTGAAACAAGACAGCACTGGCAGCACGTCCCGGGGGGTACACGCACGTCCCAGGGGTAAACACTGTGACTCAAAGTGTGGAAGGGCTGGGAAGAGGAAGTCGTCAGAGGATGGGAACTGGGGCAGACAGCAGGCTGCTGCAGATCTGCCTTTTGTCTTGGGGATGACAGCAAGAGCAGCTCACCAGCTCTGCAGGCAGCCGGACTGAGCCAAACGTTGTGGTTTCCCGCTCACTGGTGTAAAAAGGCCAACACCACTCCATACACATTGCTTTCTTTACTTGAAAAAGGCACCACGGAGTTGGGGGTATGGTGTCGACGGTAGAGTGCTTGCTTAGCAGTCTAGGAACCCTCAGTGGTTCCATCCCCACATAACCACAGCACCACATAAACCAGATGTGGTATGAGCACCTGTAATCCCA